>NC_048305.1:54324462-54444895 GCF_013100865.1 Trachemys scripta elegans
GGGCAGCCCGGCTCTTAAACAGAGCCGAAGAGTCAGGGGAGGAGCAGAGCCTCCAGCCGCGGGGGCTCTGCTCCTCCCCAACTCTTCGGCTCTGTTTAAGAGCTGGGCTGCCCGAGCGCTACCAGCTTCGGGCAGCCCCCATGCCTCCAGACCCTGCGCCGCCGGAACCCGGGAGGGGAAGCGCTGGCCGGGGGCGCAGGGTCTGGGGGCTGCCCGTCAAACCTTGAAGCCAGTAGCGCTCGGGCAGCCCTTTCCGCATAGCTGGGAGTGGGAGGAAAGAGGGGGCGGAGTTAGGGCGGGGAAGGGACGGAGATGGGGTGGGGCTGGGGTGGGGAAATGGGTGGGGTCAGGGCCCGTGGAGGGTCCTCTTTTTTTATTTGCTAGATATGGTAACCCTAAATTACTGTATTTTAGTGGATTAGTACATGTGTGTGTGTGTGAGAGAGAGAGAGAGAGAGAGAGAGAGAAAGAGAGAGCAGGTGTGTGCATATGCATGTGGGTGGATCCATATATACCTGTGTGTTATGAAAAGAACCTGTTTGTCTGTTGCTTAAGGTTTTTCTGTGTTTGCGTGGATTGTGCCTCTCTGCATATCTCAGTGGCTTTGCTTATGACCTGTAGACACTGCCCTGCATAACTGCAGAGACCCTTGGGGAGCTCATATTTAGACTGCTTTCCCCTCTTTTAAACTGGAAGAATGTGAACTTATGTGAGTTTAGCCAGGGATGGTGTATGTGAGATTGTGTGATTGGGAGTGGGGGAGTGGACAGGCGGAAGGCCGGGGAGGGGAATAAACATGCCTGTGTTCCTATCTACAGGTTTGTTGCATCTCATTTAATACTCTCTGCAAACTCTCCTTTATGTTTTAAGAAGTCCTTAAGAGATTTCAATGTTCCAGCTAAACCACCTGAGCCCGGGAGGCTATTTATCGCCGCTATATAGAGCTAAGCTCTGAGGTCACACATGGCTTTTCTGCTGCAGTCAGTAGTCCATTATGACAAATGTGCTAGGAGCCCCAGAGGCTGCTATAGAAACAGCCACTTCAATACAACTGCTCTAAACTGATATAATATTGTGCTTATGCAATGGGAGAGGGAAGGAGAGTGTGTTTCTCTGCTCCCCACTGCACCCTTCTTGGCTCTGTTTGTATTCTGCAATCTCCTTGGTGGAGGGAGGGGGGTGTCTCTCTATTAATATAAATTGTGGAGGTGGGGTGGGTGGCTTGACTTATTAGCTATCTGGTGTCATTGCTATCTCCAAAAATCAATGTCACCTCCTCCCCCACAGGCTCTTTCTGTTTGTGCTGAGTGTTTATTATTTCTCAGACATGAGACAAGGAAATTTCCAAAACTGCACTGTGTTATTGAGTGCAGCCAGCCAGCCCTGCTCCTGGTGCAGGGGGTGGGGGCAGTGAATGAGGGGAGGGAGCAGTGGTGAGCAGCACCAGATGGGAATTTCCACAAAGACTTTGGACTTCAGAGCTGTCACTCTGGCTCACGGAAAGCCGCATGACAGAGATAATCCGTTCCTCACATCTTTTCCAAGGGTTTAATACACAAAGACTGGAATGGGAGTGGTGTCTCCCCAAATTCTGTCACAGATCCTCTGCTGTCTGTAACCACACACACAGATTAAGCTCATGGGAGAAACGCAATTGACAGGGAAGAGTAAACCATGCTGGATTTGTGGATGTATGCTACCATTTCATTCAGCCTTGTCAACTATGTCCCACTCCACCCTCAATTGTGGGTCTGCCCTTTAACATTAGGAACTCCCCCAACACAACCCTTCTCAGAACACAAATTTTGGGGCTGTGGCAGGGGCAGATCAGAACTGCCCATTATGCCCTTAATTCACCCCATCATCCTACCTCCATCAAGGACAGCAACTTCCTGAGAAGGCCCTGCTTTGCCAACATACTGAGATCCATGCCTACTGCATACTGTAAACAGAACTACCCACTTTATACCTGCAGGGGAGCTAGCCTGCTGTACGTGAATTAATGTTCATGAATTCTAATAATATCAGTGTTAACTGTCTGCATAAATTATGGAAACACTACTGTGAACTTTGCCAGAAACAGAAAGGAGTGGAGAAGCTTCGTCACTAAACGCCAGAGGGTAGAAAGGGCCAGTTCCTGCCCTCTGCTATTCTGATTTGCTGATATGGAAAGAGGGGATAGGGAGCCTCTTCCTGACCCCAAGCTCCTGCCAAGTAGGAGATAAGTACGATTCCATTCTAGTGTTCAAGGCTCACATGCGTTTCAATACACATGTTGCAGGTTGTGGTATGTTTGCTGATGTTACACAGTGAATGAAGTTTAAGGCATGTTTGCACAGAGAGGTCCTGATTCTGCACCGTATTGGCCTATTTGTAGACAGTTGCCCTCTGTGAAGTTAGTGCCAAGTGGGCACTAAACCTCTCCACTTGTACACTGCATTCATGCCACACTTCTGCGATGAGCCTGCCCTTATACAAAATAGAGCAATTGCAGTTACACTGGCTGGCTCTGTGAGCAGAGCGTAAATTAGAAAGGGCATGGCTGAGACAAAAAGAGGCATGGTTAGCAATAATCTATGCTGGGCTTAGTCTCCAGGTGCCTGGATAAAGTTTGTGTGAGTTGCAAAGCTTGTTCCTGTTGGAATCCTGTATCACGCAGAATTCATGCCCCCCAAAGACTTCTTTGCTTACCTGCAGAAAAATGACTTCTGACGGAAAAGCAAGGGAAGCCGCAAGAGTGGTTATGTGCCCACTCCCTGATAGTGCAGACAGGTCGGTTTGGGCACCCAGAGCAAGCTGGTAGAGATGTAAATCACCGCCTGGGGGTGGGGTCTGGGTAGTCGTGTGTATGAGAGAGAGAGACACCATGTCCCTCTTGCTTGCTATTGCAACATGCTCGGTGTGGAGGGGCAGGGCTTTGGGATATTTCTGAAGAGGTAGACATGGGGCAGGCTCTGTTCCCTCAGGCAAAAGAAAATGTAGCAGCCTGCCTGCTTAGTTAATTGTTCCCATTGTTCTTAGTGAATTCTCTTTGGAGTACAAAACGGGTGTAAAATTTTTAAGGCTCCTTTACATTGTCAGAGTGGTGTAAAGAAGCCTTATTGTAAACGACAGTATGGGCTTATAAATGCTTATGGTGCTTTAGTGGTTAGTACTGGTCTAAATTTTTAGACTAAACAAATTTCCTGTCAAAATGTGCCCCATGAACTGTTTGATACTGACCTTTTCGGAGATGGTCAGTAGTCAGTATAAATTGTGAGTTTGAGTCCCCAGCCCTTGCTAGCTCTTCAGTTGCCTATGATGTAACACTGAGCATATAGCTGCATATATTTGTTGACTAATAATTAGAGGTAAAGAGTCAAAACTAGTTACATTACTATTAGACATAGGAGGTTTGGTGATTTCCTCCAGTGCTCCCCACTCCCATTCTCCATCCATTGTATTGTAGTTTAAATAAATTACCAAAATAACTGAAACTAGCTGGATTATATTGCATTATTTTGACAAAAAATATGCAGAATTTTAAAATATTGTGCTCAGTGTTTTTAATTATTTTGGTGCCAAATTTTTAATTTTTTGGCACAGAATTCCCCCAGGAGTAAAAGCTATTGTAGAGGAATCCTATTAAGTCATATCCATGAGAGCCATGTTCCATGTCTGCCCCTCTGCTGAAGTCCCCTTGTGAGACATCTCTTTTCTTGCTACTTTCTCTGTATTGCCTTTTTTGTACAAGATTGCCTGGCATGTAAATAATGGAAATTGCAATCTATCAGCAGTAGCTGTGGGTTGGATTAATCAATGTATCCCCAGTAGTTTAGGAAACAATGAATGGGACCCAGATTTTTGTAGAACACCTTTTCCACCAGAACAATTTCTACAAGCTGTCTGACCCATGTTCATCTTAGTGTTAGTTTCATTTTCCAGCTCAGAATTATTTGTCTTCTGGCTGCTGTAGGATCTGTCTTTCTATCTATCAAGTGCAAAGTCTTGGATGTGCAAAAGAAAGAGGGCTGAGTTTTGAAATATGGGCCTGAATAGAAGGTAGAAATTCCAAGTTCTGGCTTTTAAATCAGCACTTGGCTATATACATTTTTATTTAACACATCTACTTTAAGTGCCAATCTGAGCATCAAAATATGGAATCTGTGTGTTCTATCAAAGTGTCTAGACAACACAGACACTTAACCTGTGTTACAGTAGATATACGATTAGCAACCCACTGCCCAAAATTTAGCTAATAAAAGGCAGCTCTAATGCTTTCTTATTTATAGAGCCCTGTAAATCTGCAGATCTCTATGGACAATGTTTGCAGATCATGGATTGGATGCAGATACAGATTTTGTATCCGCGCAGGGCTCTACTTACTTGCACCTTACATCTGACAATAAGCAGACACTTCGCTGAAAGCATGCAGCCCTGTGCAGTGTGAGATATTTTAGGTGCAGTAATTTATGATACAAAGCCATTTGTTTATTATTGTGTGATAATCTTTTAATTGTACACACACTTTTTTGACAATCTAAATCTAATTTAGGGACCGGTTTCTTGTTTAATTTAGCTAGCAAGTCTGTTACAGCTCTATTCTTAAATGCACATGTTATCAATGGTGGATTTGGAACACAAAGTTTATCCTGCGTTGTAATTTCTCTGGATGAATTCCTTTCTTGTAACTCTGCCTTGACTTTGTTAATGTAAAACTCATCACTCAGCTGCAGGCACTGGAAGAACTCCACATTGTGTATCTCAAAGAGGATGTTTAATCCTGAACTCTTTTAATGTTTCATTTCCACAACTTTCTCTGTTTTTGAGCTGTGGCTGAGAACAGAACTACAGAGAGGCGTTGTTCTTATGATATTTCCTGACCATCTGGAAGTGGGAGGTATGGAAATTTTTGTGAGCATGCACCTTTGATTCTGCACAATTGGGCTGGAAGAAGTTTGGATTATTCAGATACAGATTATTCAGTTAAATAAGTATCTTCTGTAATTTAAGAGCCACCTCCTCAGCTTATGTAGATCAGCATAGCTCCATTGACTTCACACTAGCTAAGGATCTGGCCCTATGTGCTAGAACCAAAACTCTGAACTAAACAGACAATGTATTTATGACGAGAGACTGGTGACAGGATGTATGTGTGTGCCTGATTTAAAAACAAATCAGCAGAGTGATCAAGTGGGGAAGCATATGGTATAGTTTATTAGTGTCATGATTTTTTGTTTAGAATCTTTTTTTAAAAGATCTTATAATGTCTGTGATGCTGAATTGTGGGGAAGACTAGGATTTATGGAGTTGATTTTCAAAAGTACCTAAGTGATTTAGGAGCACAATTCCCATTGACTTTCAGTGGGATATATGCTCCTAAATCCCTCAGGTGCTTGTGGAAATTTCCCCCCTAGTACTTTTTGCAGAAGTGTCTTTTCAGGAGGACTTAAAGGAAGGAAGGGATGGTGTCATGGTGAAGTGGGACAGGGAATGAGCCCCAGGTAGAGAGGACTGCATGGAAGAAAGCTCAGGGATGAGAGTGTGAGAAGGATGCAAAAGGGATGGTTGATCATGCAGCGGGGGTGGAATGCAGGAGCTGAGGTGGAAATGGAAATAGATGAGAGTGGAAAGGCAGGTAAGAGCCAAGTTGCGTGTGACAGTGAGGACAAGGAGCTTAAACGTATTGTGACTGGTGAGGGGAACCCCCTTAGATGCACCCATTGCTGTTTATAACAGTTCTCACTCTGCAATGAGCAGGCAGATTCATTCAGTTGGAAGCCGAACACTCACTTCCCAAGCCACGAGCTCTACTGATTTCCATTGATTTTCAATAATAAGCATTAATGTAATGTCCTATCTTTGTATGGTGCTTTATAGAGATTACAACAGGCATGGCTCCGTCCCAAAGAGCTGTCAGTCTAAAATCGGAGAAACACCGAACTCAAAGATAACAGACAGTGGATGGCAGAAGGGAAGGAAGAGAGTTGAAAGAAATCATTATCATGTGTGTTATAATATAAATGACTTACAATTTCTGGTCACTTTTAAATGTAGATTGCAGCAAGACAAATGGTAGATGTAGATAGCTCAGGAAAGGGAGCCAACCTTGGAAAGCCCAGTGAAAGCAGAGGGTTTGAGGAGGGATTTGAAAGAGCTGAATGAGGATTTTTGGCACTTAGAGCTGCAGTGGGATCCCGGGTACAGGAATATCATGAGGGAAGGCATGAAGGCAAGAGAGGGAAGAGGTGATAAGGGAGGAACAGGCCACTACCACAGCCAGTTAGATTCTAGCATTTCTACATTTTCCTGCCCTTGGTGCACCTGAATTTGAGCAGGTAGCCTGAATGCCTTTGATTGATGTTTTCTGCTATGTCTGTCTTCACCCAGACATTCTGCCTTTCAGCCGTGGAGTGTTCGCAAGTGTCTCTCTCATTGGTGATCCATTCACTGACTTTCCATTGCTATGGAGCCCAACAAGTGCTGCTTCTAAGTGGGCACCGCGAGGGCATTATTTCTGTCACTGGGACCTTGTAAGGCACTGTGACCCTGTAAGATGCAGCAACCGGATGCTGTGTCTTAAAGGACAAAACCACTCATGTTTTTGTAAGTTGTTCTATTCTTCTGCTCTCCAACTCCATTTCATGGGGCAGTCGCTGGCACATAATTTCAACACACAGAGGAAGCCATTGGGCAGCAATGATCCTGGAGCTACTGCTCTCTGTCTGCACACTGCTACGCAATAGCAGAAACCACATCCCACAGGGCATATGGGCAGCTGGAGATATGTCCCTGTGGCATAATGCTCTAAGGTAGCATCAGCTTGCAGGAACTGCATCTTGGCTGCACAGAGCAAGCAGTAGCTCCTAGGAGATCTCAAAATCTGAGTCCTGGAGGCAGTGTTGGGGGCCAGCTGGAGCTGTTAAGAGCAGATTTCTGGCATAGTGCCCAGAGCAAGAGGCATTCAGTCCTGGCACGGTTCTTAGAGGCAGCAGGTGCAAACAGGCTCCACGCCCCAACGGAGTGCTCAGAGGGGCTCAGATGTGACATTTTTTTTCACCTCCTGCTTTAAGTTACAGCATTTTATTTTTCACTAGAAAAAGACAAGCCAAAGCAAGTAACTAGCCCATCACTAATCAAATAGATCCGCTTAGTCCCATTCTGAAGGATTCACATTATATTAGTCTGACCTCTACTCATCCTTTCTCCAGCTCTTATTGGCTCTGGAAGCCTTTGAATCCTGAAATTTAGGTATGTTTTTACTACAGTTTTGAGCCCTGCTCGTATACACACATGAATGGACTGTTCTTGTTATGTGACAGCCACTGTGTAGATCCCTCTGCCTAGCCTGGAGACAGGCCACCTTATGGGTCATTTAATTGATTCAAAACAAAAGAGCACGCTGTAGTTGCATGCACCAGAAATGGAAACTGCTGCTCCGGAAATTTGTAGCAATGCAGAAGGAGATTATTTATTTAAATAAAAAATTAGAATTACAAATGAGCTTTTCAAAGGACTGCTGTTATCTGCCCTCTCTCTTTATAGAATATCTGAGCATATATCTGCATAGAGAGAGCTGATGGCAGGTTTAAAAATCTTCTCGCTTCATTCCAGGCAACTGCTCTTGAAAATCACTCTACAGCACACAATGAAGACGATGGCTAAACATCTTATCTCAGAAAAGAGACAGCAATATTAAAGGTCAAATTCTGCACTTGAATGCACACACGTTGGAGGGAGGAATTTGGTTCAGAGACAGATTTAGAGAGATGAGTCAGGAAACCAGGGAAAAAACGAAGGGAGGAGGAGGGCAGGGAATCAGGAAAGGAATGCGAGAGTGAGAATGAACAGCGGATAGAGCAGTTCCCTTGTAATGATTCCAGATGAAAACAGAAGTTCAGCCTTATTCAAAAATAACACCCTGTGGGAGCTGAATAATAAGCAAGACTGTCCCCTGGGACTGATGAAGGGCTCTGTGAGCAAAGGCAGCTTGGATGGGATTGCGGGCGACCAGAAGGAGAAGAACACTGGGAAGTACTAGATTGGGCATCAGCAAAACCAAAGGGAGTCTGGGCAAAGGGTATCCACTGGGAGCTGAAGGCTGGATGTCAAATCACAGAGGCTATTTAGTGTCTCAGGGCCTGGCAGGTACTCTTCCTTCTCCCTCCCACTGTCCCTAATGGTTCCAGATGGTTCTTTCCTTGGACCCCTCCTTTCCTCCGTTTACACCCTTTCTCTGGATCATGCCATGGCTCTCTTAACATCTTGATGCTAATAATTTGCAAGTGTACCTGTCCACCACTGATTTGCTTCTATCCATCCAATCCTGCATCTCAGCCTAGCTCTCTGATGCCTTCTCCTGGTTGCCTCATGTTTAACATGACGAAACCAAATTCCTTATATTCCCTCCGAAACCATCTCCCCATCCTCCATTTGTTGTCACCACCATCCACCCCATCACTCAGGCCCGTAGTCCAGGGGTCATCTTTAACTCCTCCCTCCCTCTGTCCCCACACATTCAACCCTAAGGCTGCTGCTTCCAAAATATTTCCAGGTTCCATCCGTTCCGCTTCACCCCTACAGCTAACTCTCTCTAATCTCCCGTCTGGATTGTTATAACCTCTGCCTCTTTGACACCCAAGTTGCCCACCTCCAGTTCACACAAAATGCTGTCTTCCTCCCACCCCTCGCCCCGATGTCAGTCCCTTCTTTGAATCCCTCCATTGACCCCTCCCATCCTATATCATGTCTGCCCTTTGCAACTCTGCCCCCCTGTATTATCCACCTTTAGCTCTGCTAATGACAATTGCCTTGTTTGCCCATTTGCCTACTGCTCCCACCAGCCTCTCTGTGGTTTCTTCCATGCCACTCTGCATGCAGAAAACACCTTCCCTGAGTTGGTCTGTAAGGCCCCTATCCTCTACCCATTCAAGTGGAGGACTCCTGCATGTACCAAGACACACACAAGAAACTGGCTGGTTATGACTAGCTGGTGGTGCTTGGAGAGAACCTATGTGTCTTATCAAAAACAGAAACAAACTCACTGTGCTATTCAAACATTACATTACTCTGGCCGATTCTCACCTTGACCATGCCCATGTTGTACCCCTTCCCTTTGTGTGCTTGCCTACCCGTTTTTTATCATATAAGCTCTCCAGGGCAGGGAATAATACACTTTCTTTTGTGTTTTGTAAATGCCTAACACATTGAGAATGCTACCGAAAACAAATAGTACATTATAATCATTGTACTAGTAATACAGTATCAGTAGCATAGGGAAGATCCTTCTGCATATGTAGCAGCATGGTCACGTGAAAAACTGATGACCCAGACGTGCTGCCTCCAACACAGCCATTTCATTCCATACCTAGTGAACTAATGAGCCAGTAAAGGTAGTTTGCCCTCTGAACACCTCACTGCTTCTGACTGCTCTCTGAAAAACAACAGGCTGCTACGTAACATGTCCTGCAGAAGAACACCTGTAAAGAGAGCTTTACGTCTGGCTCAGCAAGCAGATGTCCCACAGCCACTCTCCTGTTGCAGGGAGATTTATATGTGGCTCAACAAGCAGGTGTCTGCATTGCAGTCCTCACTCCATAGACAGGTTTTCTTGTGGCTGAGAAGGGCTCCCAGATTTACTTTTGACTAAGTGACCAGGCCCTTCCCTCAGCACTGTTCATGATAATGAGTAATTTGCCCATAGAATCATAGACACATAGAGCTGGTAAAGAACCGCAAAAGATCATCTAGTCCAGACCTCAGTGCAGAGGCAGGACCAAGTATACTTAGACCATCCCGGACAGGTGTTTGTCCAACCTATTCTTAAAAATCTCCAGTGATGGGGATTCCAAACCTCCCTTGGAAGCCTATTCCAGAGCTTAACCTTATAGTTAGAAACATATTCCTAATATCTAACTTAAATCTCCCTTGCTGCAGATGAAGCCTATTATTTCATGTCCTACCTTCCATGGACATGGAGGAAAAATTGATCACCACCCTCTTTATAACAGCCCTCAGCAGTCCGGTCCCTCTTTAGTCTTCTTTTCTCAGGACTAAACATGCCCAGTTTTTTTAACCTTTTTAACCTTTCCTCATAGATTAAAGGTTTAGAAAACCGTCCTATCATTTTTGTTGCTGTCTTTGGGACTCTCTCCATTTGTCCACACCTTTCCTAAAGTGTGGCACCCAGAATTGGACACAGTACTCCAGCTGAGGCCTCACCAGTGCTGAGTAGAGCAGGACAATTACCTCCCGGGTCTTACATATGCTTAAAACGCTTGTTAATATTCCCAAAATTATATTAGTCTTTTTCGTAACTATATCACATTGTTGACTCATTCCATTTGTGATTGACTGTAACCCTCATCCTTTTCAGCAGTACTACTGTCCAACCTGTTATTCCACAATTTTTAGTTGTGCATTTGATTTTTTCCTTCTTTAGTGTAGTCCTTTAAACTTGTCTTTGTCAAATTTCATCTTGTTAATTTGTCCAGGTCATTTTGAATTCTTTTCTCCTCCTGAATGTGAGTGAAGTCAGAAGGAAACCCACAGGCACAGAAGAAACAGTTTTCAGTTTGTGTTTATTACATCTTCACAGTATTTCCTACAGTAAAGGTGAATGACAATATTCCACTTTACATCGTAATGACATAAATCAGTGATAATGACAAAGACATCATCAGCCAAACATCTCATATGAGTTGGGTGTAAGTGACTCTTTCAAACAAGAGTAGCTAATAGGGCTGGTCTACACTGGGGGGGGGGAAATCGATCTAAGATATGCAACTTCAGCTACGAGAATAGCGTAGCTGAAGTCGACGTGTCTTAGATCGACTTACCTCCCATCCTCACGGCGTGGGATCGATGGCCGCGGCTCCCCCGTCAACTCCGCTTCCGCCTCTCTCCCTGGTGGAGTTCCGGAGTCGACGGGGAGCGCATTCGGGGATCGATTTATCGCGTCTAGACGAGACGAGATAAATTGATCCCCGATAGATTGATTGCTACCTGCCGATCCGGCGGGTAGTGAACACGTATCCTAATGTAGAGGGAACTCCAGATGGAAACCCTAACCACTGCCTTCATCTTAAACTTGCATGGCAAATAGGAAGGATCTATAGAGATCAGATTCTAGGTCCTGTCCAAACTGCAGTTGAAGCTCTGCTAAACAACAACTTTGGTGTGCAGATATCATGGTGATGGTCATGGCATAAGAACCTAATTAAAAGAGTACCATAGAATAGACAGCATGTTAAAGGAACTGGCTTCCCAGTCGAGATGTCCAGTGATTCAATTCTCAATTCACTCCTCCCTAAACTAAGGCTCTCATGAGTCCCTTCTGAACCACACAAAGTTCCTGGAAGCATGTGTGGTTAGGAGGACACCTTAACTTGCATTCTACTCAGGCCTGGTACCAAATTACCCAACCTAGTAATACCAGCTGGTACTGAAAGTTCCCTCTCCCCGTTCAATATTTTCACTGGCATCCTTATTTCTGATGCTTTTAATGAAGGATGCAGATTCAAGGTGGTATTGGCGGCTTTGACACAAGGAAAAATGGAAACCCAGGTCCCTGTTCTGATTGTAAAGAAAGGAAGAGAGACAATATAAGGGAGATGAGACACTTGGCTACAGTTCTTAAAGAAGCCAGGTCCATCCCATGGATTACTCATTGCCTGCTCTCATTGCTGAAAATCCCACTGAGACCGATTCTGTTGCATAAGTAAATATAAAATCAGACATGTCCTTCTCCCCATGCCCCTCCCCCATCCCCTTTTAACTGGTGGATGTAGACATGAGCAGAGCAATATGCAGATACTCCTCATACTGCAATGTGGTTGGCTCTGCACTCTACAGTATGTGAAAGCAGAGCTGATCCTGATCTGCAGTGGTTTAGATTCAGCCTGTGGGCCCAGCAGTGTGAAAGGGTGAAGAGAACTGGGATATATACAGATACAAGAGCTGCCCATTGAGCCAATAGCAGCTCCACTACTCTAGCTTAGCAAATTGTACTGTGAATACCAGAGAGGAAAATAAGCTGGGAATTGGACCACAGCCCATCTGGGTTGGTAAACTGGTCAGCTGGGCTTCAAACCAGACAGAAAAGGACTGGAAGTGTGCAGCAGTGACTGGAGACAAGAGCCTGACACCAGAGCCAAGTCCTCCACAACATCCTTGGGGTGAGGATTCTCCCAAGAAGAGCCTCAGACAACTGGTCTCTCCTTACGTGCCTTTCTGCACTAATGGTTCATTTTTAGGGACTAGACTCTCAGCCTCACTGTTCCCTTCCTCCCCTGCCCCCTAACCTTCCAATTACACATCCTGGAGCTTCAACTGAGTTTATTACACAGCCTTGAATTAGAGGTACAGCTTTTTAATAAAGCCGAGGGGAGGTGCAAAACAAAAATAACCCACCTTGACTAAGCAAATATATGACACACATCTGTCTATGAACACTACCTTGTGGAAATTGGGAAGCTAAAAGGAAGCACAGCAGTAATCCCAACAAAGCAGCTATTGACTCCTAATCTAATAGGAGAACTGGAGTAACGACAGCACCAGCCCCCACCTCACTTTGCCACACCCTGCCAGCAAACATGGCAGGTGGAGCTTTAAAGATGGAGAAAAGGGGACACAAAATTAGGAACAAACCAAAATCTTCAGAAAGCCCCAAAAATGTGTGTGAGGGGAAAATCATTTCCGAAGTAGCAGCAAACATGCCTTGGTTTCAGTTCCATGATCTTTGACTTGTGTGTCAGAGCGAGTGCTGTACTAAGACACAAGATGACTGCAGCAGCTCCAGCACAAGAGGTGAAATGGAATGTAGCCATGATGTGTGAAACTGTTCCCCATAGCAAGGGACAGGTGACAGGTAAGATGACAGGCATTTGGTGGGTAGGGACAGGTGACAGCTACACAGCGCAGTGTGTAGTGACAGTCAGAGGTATGCTGGAAAGATATGAAAAGACAGCAGACAGGTATCTGGGGAAAATGAGAGGCATCATGAACAGGTATGTGACAACAGAAGACAAGTATGTGGGGACAGATATGTGAGGATAAATGAAATAATAAATATGCAGTGATGGCTGAGAGGTTGGTGGGAAGAGGGGAAAGGTATCCATGGACAAGAGGTATGCAGGGACAGCATTGTGAGGATATAAAACATGTGTGCAGAGATAAATGAGAAGCAATAGGTAGATAAGGACAAGTATGAGAAATGTGAGGATAGGTTTATAGGGACATGTGAGAGGCGTATAGGGAGAGGAGACAGATATGCACTGACAAGTGAGAGGCACTCGGGGACTGGCATGAGGTATGCTTTGATATTGCTCTGGATGCTGTAAACATTTCAATTTTGTTTCTGTATCAATGAACATTCAGTTCAGTTTGATATACGTGCTGTTATGGGTCGTTGGAAGCATAGCAGAACTTTATGTCTCCCTTACTAGCCAGTCTTACATATGCCACAAAGAAATCACAGTAAAGATCCTCTACTGGGAAACATTAAATAATTTATATATAAAGCACATACACATTCGCTCATACACGCACTCACTTACACATACATTCCTTCAATACTCAGGCCTAGTCTACACCTTAAACTTAGGTCGCTCTAGCCACATTGCTCAGGGCTGTGAATATTTTTGCACCCATAATTAGGGTGACCTAACCCCTGTGACGCAATCAAAGGAAGGATTCTTCCATCAGCCTAGCTTCCTGCCTCTCAGAGCGGTGGATTAACTACACTGACGGAAAAACCCATTCTGTTGATGTAGCGCCGTAGTGTAGATGCTTCCTACCGTGGCACAGCTGCCATGCCATAGACTAGGCTGTAGTGTAGACATACACCAAGATGATCATACTTCCCAGTGTGGAAGGCATGGACTCGTCAGTGCACTAATGTTTACATTTAAAGGGACATAGACAACTTCAAATCTGGTTAATCAGGGGAAAAGGTTAACAGCAGTTTCTGTTCCTACCCCTGCCTCTGTGTCCCTCTGTGAAATTTGTTAACTTTAAAATTACTTTTAAAAATAGGAAAATGCATTTGCTCTTCCCTCTTGTTGTCAGAGAACCTCACAAATTGACAAGCTGTTCAGGGGAAATAGCAAATGGGATCAAATGCAAAGTGTGGTCAAATGCAAAGGTAGAAAAAAACTTGTTTTTTCTCCCACCCCTTTTGATTATAGCAGCCTTTGTTATAACAATACTAGGTCCAGAATTTTCAGAGGGAAGTGTGATAAGTTGTTGATGCCCCTTTAACATCAGTAAGCGTTGAAGCAAAGGCAGGGTATTTCTCTTTGAGGATTTATCCCTGTAGACTAGTGTTTGCAATGGCTGAAGCTAAATCACCATTTTCTTTACAAGCTCCTGATTTTAAAGGAGGAGATTATATAACTTTCCTATTTTAATTCAGTTCAGGCTGACTTTTGCATAAAAGACAGCAAATGATGCTATTTTCTTGTGTTTTAAAAAAAAAAAAAAAAACTTTAGATCATTAGGTTGTTTTCTATCTGGCCTTACTGCCATGAATAGTAGTGGAGCTCAAGATAGCAATGTTGGAGAGAACCTCACTGAGCATACATCAGGAAGTCCTGCAGATATACCTATCTCATAGAGCTGGAAGGGACCCCGAAAGGTCATCAAGGCCAGCTCCCTGCCTTCACTAGTGGGACTAAGTACTGATTTTTGCCCCAGATCCCTAAGTGGTCCTCTCAAGGACTGAGCTCACAACCCTAGGTTTAGCAGGTCAATGTGCAAACCACTGAGCTATCCCTCCATCCAGCTTAGCATGGGGATGGGCACTAATCTGGCCAGCTGCTCAGTCTGTTCCAAAATCTGCAATAGCGTGTCAAATTTTCCATCGCTTCACCCCAATCACCTAGTCTAGATAAAGAGATAGAAGCAAAGGAGTGGGGGCATACAGCTTACATCAGGTAAAATCACTTAGCCAGGGGACAATAAATGAACAATCAACTGTCTCACCCCCCCCAGTTGGTGGGAGAAACCTCCCTTCTCCTCCCCATCCCATATACTTTCTATCCAGCCCTCAGCCATCCAGCTGTACTTGCCCTTCATTCCCAGTCATGCAGGAACTCTCACTTTACTGGGTTTTCTAAGCCAACTGGCTGACTCAACCTTGCAATGATATTTTCTCACAGTGCTCCTATAGTAGGCTGAGCTCTCTGCTGAATAGGTTGGCCTCCCAAAGATCTGGGAAGTATTAGCAGGCACTGAGGATACCATCTGTTGAACTATCCCTGGAGTCTTTAATGTGCTGTGGATGGAGCCTTTTTGGGTGCCTTATAAACAAGAAGTAAAAATAACCAACTTTCTTCTCTTTAAAAATGATCGACTTTATTATCTAGACCAGAATCTCAGTGAAAGTGCTAGTGGGGATGCGTATCCAGTGCTTTTTAAAGAGAATCCTTAATCCTGCCTCAGTGCAGGGGACTGAACTAGATGACCTATCAAGGTCCCTTCCAGTCCTACATTTCTATGTTTCAGTGATTCTTCACTTAGAAAAAAGGACAGAGATGTGCATATATGCACCCTTAGCATTCACAATCACAGTATGTGGATTAATATAAAAGAGATAAATATATACATAGCCCTCCCCTGCCTTTACAATCTCAGCACTTTCAGTGTTGTCACCGGTGGTGGTTTCTCCCAGACCATAGTGTCATAAAAGGCAGCTAAGACCTTTCAACCACTCCCTGAAAGCCACCATATACGCATGCTCACACTGAAGAGTGTGCTCACCATTCAAAAAGCTCTAGAGTCATTGGTTTCATGCACCAGTTCACGTTCATGCAAGGAGTCACCTAGACACTTCCGCATTAAGGAGCAAATTCTGTGCATTCAGCTCCCATTGACTTCAACTTAACTCAACAGGAGCTCCCCACATCTAAAGACAGAGCACAGCCCTAAATGAGGGTGCCACAGTTTGTGTCCTAGGGAGAAGAGTTCACCTCAATTCCTCAGTAGCTCTCTCTTGGTGTCTGCCTCCAACTGCACAGAAAACATATTCAGAATGTTCCATGAACCCTCTGGAGTGATGCAAGAAAATTTTTCCCAGCGTCTCCAGTGATCTCTCCCCTCCCCTTGCACTTTTTATCTTACATCTACAGCACAATGGGGATCTATATGTGGTTTCATTCTGTTTAGTAGGACAAAAATATAGCCCAAGAATGATCAAAGAATAATTTCATCAGTCTTTGATTCCTTCTAGTGCATTGCACGAGGTTCCTGAGATAGTTATCTCCGCAATCTCATTTGCTAGGTTGACAAAATGTATAGGTTAAGGGAATTCATGATAGATTCTAGAGGTACTTTTAAAGAAAATAAATAGAGGGGTTGCACTATAGGGTCTGCATTTGGGTGCAGATGTAACCCACACACCTCCTGGGTGTGGTGTTCTGTCCCATCTAGTGGCACCCAGACCACTTAAAGAGAGAGATAAAATGAGTTTGCTCTACAGCCTTAGCTAACAGCCAGTTGGTAGAGGCTCATGCACTAAGCTCCAGAGGCCCTAGCTTCGATCCCATCCGCTGACGACCGGGGTCTGTCAGCATTACACAGACTCAGTTCCACACACCTTGCAAACCTGTATTCCAGTCCCTGCCACTTATTTTACAATCCAGTTGCGAAGGACATCTGTAAACAATGGTTCTCAGAGCATAGGGCTCAATGCCCTTTCTGATAGTCCCTCTAATAGAATGAAAATTGACCCATGAGAGGGTCTCTCTCTTACAAAGTGGTCTGCAGAATGAAAAGTAGAGAATCAGTTTTAGAATAACAGTGCTGTCAGATACTGTAAGGTAATCTTCCCTTAGAAAATACATTTTGTCTATACAGCATATAGCCTCTGGTGCCTGAGAACTCTGACCAGCTACACATGTCTCTGAAATGAGACAACCATGCCCCCCACCCGCACTGTGATCCCGAACTACAAATACCCAGTCACCTGGAGCCCAGTGTCACCACCATGCAAAACTTTGCCTATTGGTCAACACAATGGCAGATGAGTGAACCCCTGTTCAGCAAAGCTAAGCCACGCTGCACCTAACCATGCATCAGCGCTCTCTCTCCTCTCCCCTTCCCCTTCAGCCCAAGTGTCAATTCCATCCCGTGTTCACATTAGAGAGATAGGACTGGGAAGAAATTTATTTAAAAAAAAACAGTGATGCCCTAACAAAACCCTCCCTCCTAATGAGAGAAACCTCATAATGACTACAGAACAGAGGCTATACATCCAGCAGCTCCCCCGGCACAGCATCCCTCAAAACAGAGCTTGAAAGCTGTGTCCTACCTAATGCACGGATGTGCAATACCTTTTGAGATCCAGGCAGCTTTTTCCTATTTGCTGTGTGTAGCTTTAGACTCCAGTCCATCCTGTTTACTCAATGTTGAATCAAATTTTTAATCCAAACTTTTGGGGATAGCAAACCCAGGGACCACCCTAAACATAGAGATTGGAGCCTATTGTACATTTATTTATGCATAACTTGATGGTTGTGTGACACAGTTGAGGTCTGTGCATAATCTTTTCTTAAGCTATGCAACAAAAATATGGAAAATACAACAGCAAATAAGTGTCTTATATACTGCTTCAAGACTGGACTCTCATCCTGTGCACAACATGTTTCCACTGTCTTATCTGTTTTCACAGTAGGGTCCACGTCTCCATATTTGTTTGTACAGCACTGAACACACAATTACCAATCAATAAATAAAAGCAGTCCATGGACAATAAATAAAAATAACTTCAGTATCAGCTGCTGCATGAGGCCAGAACAGAGGCTATTTTTAAGTGTTGTATGCGGTGTGCTACACTGCACACAAATCCCTTTACTTTTACCTCTCCCTGTCATGCACAGTCATGCAATGCATGAAACATGTGGTCTCACATAACAGACAGGTCTTGCGTTCCCCTCCCTTGTTAGCAATTGGCATGATGGAGCATCACATGTTGCCTCCCAACACTACAAAGCTCTTCTGGGGCAAGAAGCATCTTTTTGTTATGGTTTTGGTACAGAGCCTAGCACAATGGGGCCCTGCTCCATGCCTGAGGCTCCTATCAAATAATAATTGTAATTTGTACTAGAATCATTTCTAGTAAGGACTTTTGGTTTGGCCTCCTGGAGAGGAAACTTTGGCTCCTTGACAATGCATGTGAAAATAACATTCTGTTTCCCTCCCCTAAAGAAAAGGGCTTTAGGATTGGGGGGCATCATCAGATAGGAAGGGGGTGCAGCAAGGTCATGGCTGACATCACAATGTGAGCAACAAAAATGGAAGAAAGAGCTGACTCAGTTGATCAGTTCTACCTTGGGAGACAGCTCAAGGCCCGTAGCTTTAGGAACCCCATGGTCTCTAGCTTGGAGTCCCAGCCACCCACAGCCCCACATGAGTGACAGCAGTGCTTTGGATTGTGCTCAGTTACACTAGTTTCATGACTGCCCTTAGTGTCCCCTCCAACTATGTGGGATAGGTGAGGGTGGGGAAGAGGAAGTTCATATTGGCATTATTTACCAACTAACCAGTATAGTAAGTTTTGGGAAACCTGCCTTCTTGATAGATGACCCAGTGCACCACATAGAACATATTTCTGATCCTGAATAGGCCAGAAACTGATAGGTGCTACCACTAACCAAACACACACAGAGACTCTCCAAAGAGTCTTAGTACTGCGTTTGGGTCACACTCTGAAATGGGCTCCCCCTTTCTCTCTCCTGTTCCTCTTTTACCCCTGCTTTTTTAACACCAATGAAGTTTCACATTTGGAAATGGTTTTGGCTGCCATGGGAAGCTTATGGTTTCTGAGGGTCCCATCTCTGCTCTAGCTGAGCCTCCTCTGGGTTTGGGTCAGCAGGTCTGTGTAAATTTTGGATCTCAGGAACCTGGGGTAAGAGTCTTTCTCCATGAGGCTGTGCACTTTCCCCTGGGCCTGGTCAAAGCAAGATAGTGAGGGCTCCTGCACATTATTTCTTGTCACCTCCCGTGTCTGGAAGTCTATGTTCACCTAGGGAAAGAGACAACAAGGAGGATTATATAGAGTAACTCTGGTTTATATAGCTAACAACACAACAACATAACCTTTTGGGGTGGGAGAGGGAGGGATTCATAATAAGTCATTGCCCATATTTTCTAACTTAGATAGCTTAAGTTAAGCACTTCAATCCATATTAATTTCAATATTAGCTGTGTGTGCTTAGCACCTCTGAAAACCAGACCATTTTTATTTAGGTGCCTAGGTATGAATTTAGGCGCTTAACTTTAGGTATCTACTGCAAGTCTGAAAATGTTGACTCAGAGTCTTTGTCACCCCAGCTATCCCAGCCCTCATCAAGACGCCTATGAATTTTTACAAATTTGGCTCTCTATACATTTAGTGTGTTGGCTAATGAATTGTTAGTAATTTTAAACTATTACTAAAATCTTATCAAATAGCTTTAAGTTATTTTTGTTTTACAATAAACTGTTTGACTTTTCTCATGATTTCCCATGACGACTACTTACTAAAATATATTGTGCTTGGACTTTTCCATTTTAAGCCCCCCTAAACTTATGTCTTTAGCATTTTTGCTGTGAAAAATTCCTGAATTCTCCCAGATTTTTGCCCTGACAATCAACCAGTCTTAACTGTGGTTGTCATGAGAAAGATGGCACAAAGCCATTCCTGTGTGAAAGAGTTTGCTATTATTAATCTTTTGAATAGGGAGGCTTCCGTGGTACCCAAATATAATGCAGTCAAAAAGGGGAACCTTTATCTGTGCCTCCCCTAAAATGGTTACAGCATTAGTTGGCTGTGCATTGTGCTGGTGGGTCATTTCAAATTTTGATACACCAAAGGTCATGACTGTGGGATCAGATTTTAGATATCACCCTTTAGATATCATAGGGATCAACACCTCCTAAACTAACCTAAACCCAAGTGTCTAATCCCAGCTGGAATGCATTCAGTGCCACAAGATGCTGGATCTCCTCCCACTCCAGCTGACATAATCAGAAAGACTACCATTTATTTCAGTGGGAGTTCAATTTGGCCCTGTAATCGGCCAACCCTCAGCTTGGGCTTGAGCCAAAGTACCTTTGAGTCTCTTGCCTCTGGGTCCCTGTCAGGATCCTCCACTCCTGGGCAATCTTACTGTTCCCAGCAGGAGTTCAGCTCACTCCCAGGGTCTTTTCAGCACCCAATTTATAGTCTACTTGTCTCCAGCCCCTGGGAGCACTTCCCAGGACCTACCACAGGTCACTGGCTGGAATCAGCTCTACAGGGCTTTTGCTTATACCAAGATTGTAGTGTCTATCTCCCTCAAATGGGGTGGGGTTTGAAGAAAATATTAGCAGCTGCCTCAGGCTCAATTTCCCTTGTTGCTGGAGCTTACTAGCATGCCCTAGAAGCTTCCTTGTTCCTGGAAAAACTCCCCTCATGGCTAGGATCACCCTTTTAAGACCCACTTCTCCAGGTGTAGCATGTTCTGCAGGTGCACCTAATTGACACTGCCTGATTGCAGGAATACTCTTTAGCCTTTCCACCAGAGGGATGGGGGTGTGCCACATCAGAGGCCCTAAATTACCAATATTATTAGTTCACAAGTTGTGGTTAAAGTCTGAGTTTTCCCCACTGGAAGCCCTGTTGGAAATTGGGTACACATTCACTAGAGGAATCTGTGAGCAGACTCTCGCTGAATAAGCAATATGACATCACAACGTGGCATCACAATGCAGGATATAACATCATAAACTGTGATTATGTTAAAGGAGAATTCACAAGTCCAGGCTCTAAATTGTGGCTACACTTTCTATTCAGCACAGTGTGCTATTGCTTGTAACTTTCAGAAATTCTAACAATGCTGAATTCTACAGATTCAGAGGGCTGTGGGGCCTAGATTGACACATACACTCTAACTCTTGGAGATTCAACAGGTTAGAGCAGTTGCTGGGAGTGTTGTTGAAGGCCGTTTTGGGGACCTGTAAATAATCAGTTTTGATACTTGTGAAAGAATGAAGGAGTGATGTCTCTATCAAGCCACTGATTCGCAGAAGTTCCCCACTGGAGGCTTTGGGATGCAGGCTGCAGTAACTCAGGTATCCAGACACACTGGCCAACAGTAGCTAGTGAAATCACTGATCAGCTCATTACCTCTTCAGTGATCCTCTGAAGAGTACAAAATCCCAGCATTGGGGATGTGAGTCACTGGTAGTGGAGAGAGATGTGGCAAACAACCCTCCTTTCCTTTCCCTTGCCAAGTGAGTTTCCTTGCAATACCTGTTGCTCAGATTAATCCCACCAGAGTGTGTATGCCTACCAACCTCTCGAGGAGCTTGTACATCAATGAATTCTTCAAAGATCCTGTGGGCCTTGGATGCCAGTTTGGTTGTTGACCGGGTCTTTTTGAACTCCTCACAGGCCAGCCAGAACTCCAGATTCTCCTCGCTGAACTCTGTCTTCAGGAAGGCGCGGAATGCAGCCACCCCATCTACAAGGGGGAAACATTGGACTTATGGAAGAAAGGAAGCAACTTCAGACCAGATAAGGCATTTTTACAGTATATGCCACTGTTCACTCATCCCCAACAAATACGACCCCTATCCGTTTCAAAATCTCTGCCATTGGCACAAAAAGACTTAACTGCTGATCATGTGGTTTTTCTACAGCAGGCTCAAGTACTGTTCTCCACAGTTACAGTTACATGAGGCTCCCCGTCCCAGGTAGTTAAAGGAACCCTCTCCTGGGTTGTATTTTAATCAGTGTTTTGCTAGGAGTGTAGGCAGAATTTCAAAGGGATTTCAGAGCCTGACTCCTATAGGGTCCTTTGAAATTCCCAGGCTCAAGTTATACATTCTGTTTGCTATATAGTGGTTAATGCCTCACTATGTAAAATACAGTTGTCACTAGGTAAAACTGTTTATAAAATACATCATTTGTGAACTTGTCTCCTTTTACATCTGGGCTTTTCATTACTTTGGTTTATTATCTTAACACATTTTTAACTCTTATTTGTAGATAGGAAGTAGCTTAGAATTTCTAACCATAACATCTACACTAAAAAGGAAAAGGAAGGAACACAGAGTGGTCAAAGTGCTCTTCTCTTTTAGTGCTTAGCAATTGTGAGACTGCAATAATGTTTCTGGCTAACTCAGGTTACAAGTTATGATTATGGTAGATTTGGAAATTGGAGCGTTCTGATTTCTGTGTGTAGGCATATTTATAAAAAGAGGCACATGTGGACACAGCCACTGTATTTACTTTCTCTGCATGTATGGGAGCCAACTAATTCAGCTCTGGAATAAGCAGATTTGAAATCAATGAGGGCTCCACCCACTTATGGCAGAGCTGAATTTTGCCCTTTCAGACCTTTCCTATAAGGTAGGGCCATTTAAGAGTTTATGACAGGAAGCCTACTTGGCCAGCATTACCCCATTCCAAGTTTGTCTCTAAAAACATTTATGGGCCAGGGAATGCAGTCAGTGAGGGGAAAGAAGTGATCTTGGGGAAATTCACTGAAGGTCCCTCCTACTCCTACTCTGTCTGCCCTGAGTTTGGGAGCTAAGCTCCCCTGCCTCTTCCTGGGCTGGTGAAATAAGGACTTCCCAAGCACAATAATCTAAAGTGGGAGCAGCAGGAGGGGCTGGTGCCTGGCTGGGAGTTGATGGGGCTCTAATCTTTCCTTCACTAGTACCAGACGGGAGCTCCCTCTCTGACTCTTTTCTTTCCCAGAAAGATCCACCCCTTGCCACTTCCTCCCCACTTCCAGTGGGCAGAGATGGAAAGTGACAGAGTCTGCTGCCTCCAGCTCTCCCCTCCGCCCCGCAGGGAAAAGAGAAACCCTGCTCCCAGCCTTCCCTCCCCTAGCCAGAATCCAGGAGATACTAGGGTTGCCATCTCTGAGATGCAGAACCTCACTCAGCCCTTAAGGGAGCCCTCCTGCTGTCCCCTACCAAGAGCCCCTACCTCAACCACTCCACTCCTGGCGAGACTCGGGTGTTTTTGTGACAACTTGCATTTGGCACTGGCAGAAGACAGCATACTGGGCTAGATGGACCAATAGTTTGACCAGTATGGCTGTTCTTATGTTCTGTCCCCCTTCCCAGTCCCCGATGCTGGGAGGAGCCACTGCGGTTTCAGCAGGTTGAGGGCCTGGCACACACTCAGATGTCAGCTGCTCTCCCAGCCACTTGGCATGTGTGGTAGTTAAAAAATCACTGTGTGGACACATGTGTGCACAGCTTACAGGGAAGGTTGGTCTCAAGTGAAATAAACAAACCCCACACATTAAAACTTTTCACCGGCAAGGCAGTACAAAAACTGGCCAGGCCGGTTAAAAACCAGCCAGCTGGCAACCATAGCCACCTCCGGGACACAGAATGGTTCTGTCAGCTCCCTCTTCCCTCTTGAATGTCTCATCTAAGTGCCTTACGTCTTCCTGTAACCTCACATCTGCTCCCCGCAAGCAACTGGGAATGGTTTTATGAGAGCTGGGGTGAAAGCGCCTCTTCCTGATTGCTTTTAAATAGCTAATGTGAGATTATGGACAGAAAGGGGACACAGAGATGAGATGCTCAGCCACGGCTGTATCACATCAACTCTTTGGAGTGTCGTTTTTTAGTCTCCTTACTGGCCAAAGAGAGGGAGAAACGTGGTCTCAGCAAGGTTCTGTGCCAGCAGCAAAACGAGGGCTTTTGTTGTGCGTACAGCAATGTTGCTGAAAATGAATATTGTGATTTGGATACAATGGAGTGTACAGCTACAGCCCCAGGTGCCTGAAGGAGACATTAGCCCCTCTCCAAGCCAGTGGTGCAGGGACATGCCAGAAATACGGCTGGGGCCGGAGGTGTAGCAGGAACGCACTGCACTCGGGCTATTATGAGCTGCTCTGTGACTTCATAACGTGATGTTGTAGCCACCTTGAGATAGAGATGCTGCTGAGGCTGCTCTAGCTTACACCAGGGCCTGCTCCGCTCCCCAGCTGACCCCAAAAGGCAGGAGGCAAGAAGATAACACACAGCTTGTGCCCTCTCCAGAATCTAGTACCCAGTGTCTTTCCTGGGGACGTGGAGTCTCAGTGGGAAGGTGAAAACTCAGGAGCAGACTGGGGAGTCTATGCTGCAGGGATCTGTCAGTATGGGATAGCAGAGAGTTTGGAGGGAACAGAAGTTTGAAGGGAAAAGAACAGCAGATCCTGGTGCCATAAGGCTCTTTGTATATAGCTGGTTCCTGTAGTGTTTGCCCTTAAACATTCCATACCTGTAGGGCTACCATATTTGAACTTTCAAAAAAGAGGACACACCGGGAGGGGGTAGCCCCGCCCCCTAGCCACTCCCTCCCACTTCCTGCCCCCTGACTGCCCCCCCGAACCCTCAATCCATCTAACCCTCCCTGTCTCTTGACTGCACCAATCCCTCTCCACCCCCCTGCCCCCTGACAGGTGGCCCCCCCCCCCCATCCCTGCCCCGTTCAACCCCCCTGCTCCCTGTTCCTTGACTCGCCGCGCTCCCTGCCCCACCCCATCCCACCCTACCCCACCCCAGCTCACCTCTGCTCCAGCTCTGCCTGTGCCTACTCCCCTGAGCGCGCAGTTGCCCCGCTTCTCCGCTCCCCTCACAGGCTTGCCTCGAATCAGCTGTTCGCACGGCAAGCCTGGGACGGAGGGGGTGAGAAGTGGAGCGGTGTGGCTGCGCGCTCAAGGCAGCAGGCAGAGGTGGAGCGGAAGTGAGCTGGGGCGGGGAGCGGGTCCTCTGCGCCCCCCCGCCCCCGGTTAACTGCTGCAGACAGTCCTCCCTGCCCCAGCTCACCTGAGCGCTCTGCTTCTCCCTCCGCCTCCCAGGCTTGCCGCACAAAAGTCTGGGAGGGAGGGGAGTAGACGGGAAAAGCGGCGTGCCCGGGGGAGGAGGCGGGGCCTGGGATTTGGGGAAGGGGTTGGAATGGGGTGGGGAAGCGGCAGAGCAGGGGGAGTGCGAACACCCACCGGCGCTGGCTAAAAAAGTCGGTGCCTATGCCCCACACAGTGCTGCCGGCGTGCAGAAGCTGCAGGGGAGGGGCTTTTGTTACCAGAGAGGCCGCAAGTGAGCGGCTCAATCCGGTGCGGCTGCCCTGTCAGCCGCTTTTGGGTCTTTAAATAGCCATCCAGGGGGAAATCCCGGACATTTTTAGCTTTTTACAAATTCCCCCCGGACGGCTATTTAAAGACTCAAAAGCCGGACATGTCCGGGGAAACCCAGACGGATGGTAACCCTACATACCTGGTTAGGGGATACCCTGCTGAAGCTTTTTACAAGGACAATAAAGAGCTTTGCGATATGCTTCTAGACACCCTGCCTCTCTTTCTCGGTTTTGATTCTCCCTCTGCTTTTTGAAAAAAGAACAGGAGTACTTGTGGCACCTTAAAGACTAACAAAGTTATCTCACAGATTGTCTGGCTATGTAGACTCCCTCCTCAGGCCCTACGCTACCAGCACTCCTAGCTATCTTCGAGACACCACTGACTTCCTGAGGAAACTACAATCCATTAGTGATCTTCCTGAAAACACCATCCTAGCCTCTATGGATGTAGAAGCCCTCTACACCAACATTCCACACAAAGATGGACTACAAGCCGTCAGGAACAGTATCCCCGATACTGTCACGGCAAACCTGGTGGCTGAACTTTGTAACTTTGTCCTCACCCATAACTACTTCACATTTGGGGACAATGTGTACCTTCAAATCAGCGGCACTGCTATGGGTACCTGCATGGCCCCACAGTATGCCAACATTTTTATGGCTGAGTTAGAACAACGCTTCCTCAGCTCTCGTCCCCTAACGCCACTATTCTGCTTGCGTTACATTGATGACATCTTCATCATCTGGACCCATAGAAAAGAAGCCCTTGAGGAATTCCATCATGATTTCAACAATTTCCACCCCACCATCAACCTCAGCCTGGACCAGTCCAGACAAGAGATCCAGTTCCTGGACACTACAGTACTAATAAACGATGGCCACATAAACACCACCCTATACCGGAAACCTACTGACCACTATACTTATCTACATGCCTCCAGCTTTCATCCAGACCACATCACAGGATCCATTGTCTACAGCCAAGCTCTACGATACAATCGCATTTGCTCCAACCCCTCAGACAGAGACAAACACCTACAAGATCTCTATCAAGTGTTCTTACAAATACAATACCCACCTGCTGAAGTGAAAAAACAGATTGACAGAGCCAGATGAGTACCCAGAAGTCACCTACTACAGGACAGGCCCAACAAAGAAAGTAACAATGCCACTAGCCATCACCTTCAGCCCCCAACTAAAACCTCTCCAGTGCATCATCAAGGATCTACAACCTATCCTGAAGGACGATCCATCACTCTCACAGATCTTGGGAGACAGGCCAGTCCTTGCTTACAGACAGCCTCCAAACCTGAAGCAAATACTCACCAGCAACTACACACCACACAACAAAAACACTAACCCAGGAACCTATCCTTGCAACAAAGCCCGTTGCCAACTCTGTCCACATATCTATTCAGGAGACACCATCATAGGACCTAATCACATTAGCCACACTATCAGAGGCTCGTTCACCTGTACATCTACCAAAGTGATATATGCCATCATGTGCCAGCAATGCCCCTCTGCCATGTACATTTGCCAAACCGGACAGTCTCTACGTAAAAGAATAAATGGACACAAATCAGACATCAAGAATTATGACATTCAAAAATCAGTTGGAGAACGCTTCAATCTCTCTGGCCACTCGATTACAGACCTAAAAGTCGCAATATTACAACAAAAAAACTTCAAAAACAGTCTCCAACGAGAGACTGCTGAATTGGAATTAATTTGCAAATTGGACACCATTAAATTAGGCTTGAACAAAGACTGGGAGTGGATGGGTCATTACACAAAGTAAAACTATTTCCCCATGCTTATCCCCACTCCCCCCTCCCATATCTCCTTGTCAACTGCTGGAAATGGGCCATTTTCATTACCACTACAAACAGTTTTTTTTTCTCTCCTGCTGATAATAGCTCACCTTAACTGATCACTCTCCTTATAGCGTGTATAGTAACACCCATTGTTTCATGTTCTCTGTATGTATATATATCTTCTTACTGTATGTTCCATTCTGTGTATCTGATGAAGTGGGCTGTAGCCCACGAAAGCTTATGCTCAAATACATTTGTTAGTCTCTAAGGTGCCACAAGTACTCCTGTTCTTTTTGCGGATACAGACTAACACGGCTGCTACTCTGAAACCTCTGCTTTTTGTCATCCTTAGCACTGACACAGGGGTCACTCTCCAAAAACAGAAGCCTTGCCAGGGGACGTGATGAACAGAGCATAATGTCTGATAAAAGGAAAGGCTTTCTCATGATTGATGTAGCAAGAAAGACCTTTGCTTCAACTCTGCCCCAGAGAGCAGCCTGGAGCAGCCAGGGAGCTGGGGCAGCAGCTGGAACCAGAAAGTCTCTGCACAGTTCTCTCTCCTTGCTCCTGCTCTGACTTTAGTCAGTGGCTTTTAATTTCTAAATAAATACAGAAAGGGGTTGGATACTAGTCATGGACATTTTTCTCTTCCTGTTTGTACTCTGTCTCCTTCCCTTCTACTTACTCTTTCCCCTTTTCTCTCCTCTCCATAAACTTTCTCACTTCCCTTCCTTTTTCTCACCCTCCCACTCCTTCAAGGCTCTTGCTTAACCCCTTTTCTTCATTCTGTCCCACACTCTTCACTTTCCTTCTTTTCACCTCACTCCAGTGGCGTAGCCAGGATCTAAGAGCAGGGGGAACAAACATAAAAAAGGCGCCCCCCCCTTGGCTCCTTTTCTGGCCACGCCCCCCTTGGCTCCTCCTCCAGGCGCTCTGCGCCCCCCCCCCCCCGGCTGGCTCCTCCGGCTGTGCCACCCCTCCCCCCGCACTGGCTGCCAGTCGCCATGCTGCGCCCCCCCTTGCTCCTCCGGCCATGGCTGCCGGCCGCACTGCGCCCCGCCTTGCTGCGTCCCCACCCCGCTCTGCCTCCTCCGGCCGCGCCCGCTACCCCGGGCCATTGGCTGCGGGCCACCCTGCTGCGCCCCCCCCTCGCTCCTCCAGCTGCGGTGGCCGGCCACAGCTGCGGGCCGCCCTGCTGCGCCCCCGCTCGCTCCCCCAGCCATGGCTGCCGGCCGCGCTGTGCGGGCCGCCATGCTGCACCCCCACCCTCGCTCTGCCTCCTCCGGCCGCGCCCACCCCCCCCCATTGGCTGCTGGCCGTGCTGCGGGCCACCCTGCTGCGCCCCCCCTCGCTCCTCCGATCGTGCCGCCCCCTCCCCATGGCTCCTCTGGCCGTGTTGCCCCCCCTTGCCTGCAGGAGGTCAGCGCTGGCCAGCAGGCGCACCGCTTTTTGAAAACATGCTGAGGGGAAGCGGCTGCTTCCCCTGCAACCCACTAGCCATGCTACTGCCCCTCTCCCCTCCTTTCCTTCTCCTCTCCTCCCCACACTCTCTCTCTCTCTCTTCTATCTATTCCTTCTTCTCTCTTTGTTGCCACGCCCCTCCCCTCTTTCTCTCATGGCCTTATGCAGGAGAGACTTCAAACCAAGGGGCCCCCTGGCTGTATGGAGTGCCACTGCTAACTTGCACTCACTCATAAGAGGCCGATCCCCTCCTGATTTCCCACATGCTTCTGTCTCCTCCATGCATGAGCTCTCTGTATGTGGAGAAAGCCCTTCTTTAGACCATTCTGAGTTGTTTGGGAGGCTGGAGGTGATGGAGGAGGGAGCATCAGAGGACTTTCTTGGGAGGGACTTCAAAACCCAGGGCTGCCCTGCTCCATCTCCCTTTTTCCTTCACCCTCTGGCTGATTTCCACCACTTATGTTCTCTCAGTGTGTGGCCGATATAAGGTGTGCCTCTGTCATTCTCCCCACGGGTACTCACAGTTGTGAGGCACCTCACCACCACCTGCCCTTAGCGTGAAGCCATTTTGCCTGATGCCTGCTGTAGCTCAGCTCCTTGAAACCAACAGCCTCTGGCCATAGAGGAGCACCAATTTCTAGGTCTCCACAGATCTGGCCCTCTCTATGCAGGCTAGCGATAGACACACACCAGCTCCTAAGTCCTTCGGCCAGCATCCCCCTCTGCTTCTAGCTCCTGTCACTGGACACTCTCAGAAATTGCCAGGTGAGCTGTCCCTGGAGGGACAGCTCACACACAGCTTGACTAGAACCACTCAGGATCAAATTCTTTAGGACAGCTCAGCCCCGTAGTCTATTGATAGCGAAAACACATACCTTTATTTACAAAGATTAAGATTGAAGAGAGAGTGAGCAAGGATAATAAAAACAGGTTACTGTGATAGACCCAGGCCAGTTGGGTACAGCAGAATAGCAGAAGGCAGATATGCTGGCCACTGGATTAACAGTTTTCTGTTCCCTGACTGACCAGAGCAGGGGCTGCTCCAGGCTGATGAGAACATCTGACTCCAATTAACCTGCAAAGAGTCAGATGAGGCCATTAAGCTAATGTGACCACCTGACTCTAATTAAGGCCCCACTGATACTATAAAAAGGGTTCACTCCAGTCAGGCAGAGGAGAGCCAGGGAGCCAGAGGAGAGGAAGTGAGGCTGCAGGGCTGGTTAATGAAGACACCCTCAAGTTATTGATAAGGGAGCCCTAAGGTAAGGGTGAAGAAGGGAGAAGCAGGAGAGCTGTGGGGAAGTGGCCCAGGGAAATGTAGCAACTCTGGCAGTGAAAGGTTGGCTGCCAACAGCTGCTACCATTAGGATCCCTGGGCCGGAACCCAGAGTAGAGGGCGGGCCTGGATTCCCCCCAACCCACCACTACAGGAACACCTCCTGGGAGGGGAAGTCAGGCCCCTGTCAGGACAGGAGGCTAAACTGTTCTAAAACAAGCCCTAGGGACAACAGAGACTGTGGGAGTTCTCTCACCAACCTCCTTGCTGGCTTATGATGAAAAGGGCTAAATAGACTGTAATCCTGGCCCTAGAGAGAGAAGGGCTACGTGCAGGGTCACAGAGAGCCACTGAGGCTACCATATACCGCCTAGAAGCGCAGGACCCAGGGGACAAGGTCAGAGCTCTGCCACATTACATATAAAACATGCTTCTTAGAGTCTAAACTTAACTCTAACAGGCTAAAATCCTTGTCTAAGCAATTTCTCACCTAAGGCCTCCCAGCATCATTAGCCCAACATGGCCAGGATCCAAATTTTATGAATACAAAAAGTGCTGTCCTTTTTGCTTCCTCAGTGAAGGATAAGAAAGGCATCCTTTCCCCCTCCTCTTTTAGTCCAGTCAACCTTTGAAGTGCACTCCCATATAAGACTCTTCTCCCCTGTTGCTGGTGTGCTCCGCCTGTTTGTTTCATATCTCTTCCATCAACCTTTCTTTCCTGTTGATTTCACGTGCAAATAGGATTTCCATTGCGTTGGCTTAATTTACATGTGACAGAGAGATACACATCTTCTCTCCTCTCTGGAAAATAACTATTTGTCAGCTCTTCCTGGTTACGTAGCTTAAAACATATTTTAGAAGGTACACAAACTCCTTGCACAGCCACCGTACATACATCTCTCAGTGCTTATGATGACCACTATGATATAAGTTTTAATTGGATACCTCACACAACAGTCTTCATCGATAAATACTGTGGCAGCAATTTTGTTACATGTAGTGAGTGTGTCAGGTCTGATAGGAGTTGCTGTTACAGACATTGAACCCTTTGCCAGTTGGCATTGAGGGCACAGCCTGTGAGAGTGAACAACAGATTACTGTGCACTGTAAGATAGCTTCCACACTGTAATGCTGCCCTGCAGCTTAGGATAGGAAGGGAAGAAGGGAATTGGAGAAGAGTACCGGATCGAACTGAAGTGCAAGGGTGGATTTAGGTCTATAGAATGTTGTTCCCTGAGTTGTAATTTGGCCTGGATGCTGAGTTTAAGACCTGCACACTCATGAAGAGAATCAGGGAAGCGTTACTTACCACGGGAGGTCAATATCTTTGTTTCAAAGCACTTCTCACCCAAATGAAGGGACTCTGGCAGCACAATACCCCCAGGACTATGTCAAGTTCAGTATTGACTTGAACAGAAAACCATCATCTACTGAGTTTCAAATAAAGAAGCACAGAATAGCTAGGAAGTGTGATCTATAAACTAAATATCATAGATAAAGTGCAGAAAAAAGAGCAGCACTGGGAGTCTTCAGATGGCACAGCACGGTGCATCCTTAGAATATACAGACCACAGTCTCCAAGGTTATGGCACTTTAAGAAGGTATAGGTGTACTTATTTAGGGGCGTGATCCTTTAAAATAGTTCTAGTATATTTATTCAGGCATCTGTCCTCAAAAGAGGAGCTTTGGGTGTAGGGATCACCTGAAACCAAACGGGGAAGCAATTACTGTTGGAGCAGACCTAATGAAGACACTACAAAGAATTCCTCTCATGGGGGAGAGTATCAAAGCCCATAAGAGGAGCAGATCTGGAAGGAATTTGCAAATCTGTGAGAGCAGAACAGGGCCGTCCTTAGGCATACGCATCTGCGGCTGCGTAGGGCACCCAAAAATTTGGGGCACCACCGGGACCATAGGCACCGACTTCTCATCCTGTGGGGGGGTGCTCGACACCACCCTTCTGTTCCAGGCCCCGCCACCACTTCACCCCTTCCCCCCCAAGCCTCCACCCTGCCCCGCCTCTTCCCGCCCCTACTCCACCCCTGCCCCACCTCCTCCCCCAAGTGCGCCCTGTCCCCGCTCTGCCCCCCTCCCTCCCGGAGCTTGAACGCCGCGAATCAGCTATTCGCGGCACTCTGGAAGCACTAAGAGGGCGGGAGGAGTTGGTAAGCATGGGGCTGCTGGCACGTGAGAGGCACACAGGGAGAGGGGAAGGGTGGGAGCTTGGCACAGGTGGGTGTTCTGCACCCACTAAATTTTCCCCATGGGTGCTCCAGCCCCAGAGCACCCACCCACGGAGTCCACACCTATGACCGGGACAGCAGGTAAGAGCGGGTCGGCTCCCGCACACCCAGAGTGCACTGCAGTCTCCTTACTAGGCAGAAGGCAGGGGCCATATTCACAGAGCGGAATGCGCCAGCATAGGGGCACCAGTTGTGCCGGCATAGGGGCAGTATAGGAGCACCAGTATTCACAGAGCCAAATGCCCTGGAGTAGGGGCACCAGTTTAATAATACTGTGCAGGGCCCCATAAATCCTAAGAACAGCCCTGGAGCAGAGCAACAAAAGGCTAGTCCATTCTTCTTTCACTCTTACCCCATGAACACAAGCCAGGTCCCAAAGTCATTACTTGGGTTTTACTCACTTCTAGTTCGGCCATGATTCCCATTGACTTCAGAGGGAGTTTAGCCTCAGCCTCACTAAGGACTTCAGTTTATGTCCCTGTGTACCTGCTCCACCTTCATGCTGATCCCTAGAGCAGTAAGGTGCACTGGGGATCTTGGGGAGGGATTGTGCTACATACACTTATTTCCCAGACAATTATCTTTTTCCGAGATCCTCCCGGAGTACTAAGGCTCCCCCTGTGCTCCCAACACAGGGATGTTCCTAAAAGTATAATCTAGCCCTGTATGCTTTAAGTAATTGTCATATTTGGCACTTATGTGCCACTGATTTACAGTGCTGTACAAACATTAATGCATCCCCACAATTCATCTGTGAACTAGGTAAGTATTATTACTTTCCTTGTATAGATGGGGGCCGTAAACCAGGCTGGTTCATGGATTTTCCCAAGGTCAGTAACAGAGCTGTAGTTAGAACTCAAAGAGTTCCTCACAACCAATGTTGTGTTCTTTCCCTTAGAACATGGAGAGTAGATTGACTAGAGCAATAAGGGTTGAAAAGAAGGAGCTCTGCACGCTAGTAAATGATGAGTGGCAACTAAGGAAGGCCTCAACATCTTGAGAAGATCCAAAACTAAAGGCTTAAATCATTCAGGCAGACAGTTTAATCCCCAGGAATCTAGCCAATGCTGGAATGCAAAGGTTAATGATTATTGATGTAGTGTTTGTATTTCATGCCATAGATGTGATTGGCACTTACCCTAGGAAACAAAGACATAGGCTGAGATTTTTAAAGATATATAGGTGTTACTGCACTTAGCATTGCAATGCCTATGTTTCATTTTCAAAAGGAATTTAGACACTTAGGGGTCTAAATACTGCCCAGCTGATGCTGAATGAGGCGGGGGTACAGGAACATTTCTAATCCTAGTATCATTTTGATGAATTTTAGACTCATGTCAGTAGCACAATGCTGGTACAGTGCTGTCCTGGCTCAAAAAGAGCCAGAAGGAAATGGGAATCTGTGGGAAGAAGGACAAAGAGTGATCAAGAAAAGGCAGAAGAAGGATAATATATGTCAGAAGAGCACAGAGATCACACAATACGGAGGAGGGAAAAATAACCATCACAAAACTAAAAAGGAAACATACATGAAGGTTTTTCCATGTCTCTTTGTTGAAAACAGATTGAGGGTTTAAGGACAGTTTGTCCTGCTGGATATTGGACCCGTGAGAGATGCAGAACAAGATGCGCCATTGCTTGCATCTCCGCCGGCAGACTGTCAAAAGGAATCTCCGTCTGGCTGGCCAGCCCATGTCTCCTGGGCATGAGATACAGACAGAGGCTACTCTTCTGTCACTTACTGCACACACACTCTCCAGGCCAGACCAAGCTCCCGTCTCGTGGGAGTCATCATTAACCTTAATGGCATAAACTGGGAAAAGATGTTCAAAAACAACACATTAAAGTCACTTCCTGGTAAATGTACTAAAAGCATGTCGCATAGATTACAGAATCCTCTTCTCATGCTACCACACTTCCCTGAGGTTTTTCCCTCACTACTTGCTTTTAGAAAATGAAAATTTGACATTATTGTACACTGTGCAGAGCTCTCTATCCTGTCCCTGGCAAACAAGGAGTTAATAGCAACTCAGGTGCTCCAGGGAGGGGCCTTGGAGCAGTTGCTCCTGGCTTGAGAAGGTTGAGGCTGCCTGGGAGAAGGTTGTTGCCTGGGCCAGTGCAGCCCCAAACCAAGGGAATATTTGTGCATTATGTTTTGAAGTTTTTCTGTGATGGGGAGAGAAAGCTCTTGCTGCAAAAGGGCAGCTGACGGCCTGATCCTGTGCTTCTGAACTGCACTGCGTCTCCAGCAGGTAGATACGCGGCATTAAGTTGTTTACCTGAAAGTATCAACAAAATTAAGACTTCAGCCACTCTTAACCGGTTGGCAATAGTTCCTTTAAAGCAGTGTTAGAATGACAGAGGGGGAGTCGCACACTTTATCCCCAGGTGCCTGCTGCAGAGCTGTGTGTGATTGGAAGCACATGAGTTGTGCTGCCTCCCTTATTCCTGATCACTTACCAGTGTCGATGCTGATGTATTTTTATATGATCTGCAGACTAGACAGTTGGAATCATTCCATTTCCTTTATCCAGTAGGGCATTGCCCATCCTGGGAGTCCCTAGAGACATGGGACTAATTCATTGGTGACCTATGACCCCTTTGTAACAGCATAGCTGGCCTAAAAGGGCGTCCGAGCAGCCAGAAGCTCTCTTCCCTGCCAGGAATACACCTGGTGCAACTGAACTCCCCAGCATGTGCAGAGATGACACCACTGGTTCTACAATCCCATGAGAGCCCCTGGTGCAGGAAAACAGGGCGGGAGGGGGTATGTCTCAGTGTTTCAATGCCGTGGGTTTTCCTAAGATGCTGCAAGTCCCATAGGGGCCACGGCAGCCAGGACACTAGTAAGATACCCTTTAGGGCTGCCCTAACCTGCACTGGGGGGCTGCAAGGCAGCAACCCCAGGATAGGAAAAGCACAAGCCAGCTTCCCCTCAGTCCCTGTGGTAGCTTCTATGCTGGTGCAGAGATGAATCATGTCCAGAATGAGAATGCTGCATATTATTTAAGAAAATAACATGATTCCTGGTCAAGATTGCAATCAGAGAGACCCCCCCAAAGAGAGGGGTTCTGAGTAGAGATTGTGGGGGAGGGTAGGAGAGAGTGAGAGCAATGGATCTCCTTAAGTTCTGGTATCATTCTGGAACCAGATTTTATTGGAAACATAACACCTTTTATCTAAGGTCCTCCTAGACTCCACTCAAGAGACCCTCTCCTGAAAGTATTATGTCGAGATTAAACGTTACTATAAAGTTCACTAAAGCGATGCAGGCAGCAGCCTCTCATACTTCAGTGGATATTTTACCAAGGTAAATGACCTGATATTACACATAGAGACTGCATGATGCTCTGTTAGAGGCCTTTTTGGAATGCCTCCACCTGCAGCCTCTTTGTAGTCTCATTGTATGTAGCAACAAGAGGTTCAGAAGTTCCAAAAAAGAATACTGACTCTCTATGTACAGTGTCAACCTCCTTACCTTAGCAATACCCACTGAATTGTTATGAGGGTCTCAAGATTGTATCACTTTAGTAACATTTAATTCCGTCCTTTGATCTGAAAAATACCTCCCTGCTTCCTTCCGTTCCCACCAGTATATCCCTGGAGGGACAGCTTTGAATTGGCTCCCCTCTTTCATTCAATTCCTGAGCACTGTCTATGCCATAACACACCATTACATCATGGAATTGTTTGGTCTGAAGAGGCCCAAAACCTCATTCCAGGTTTATCTTTGACTGTGGCAAGTGAAAATTGTGAGCCAACAATGTTATTCCAAGTGAATTAGCAAACCATAACTAATTCTTAACCCCTCTGAAATTTATATAGGAGTTTCCATTCCAGAACAGACCAGTGGTCTATCTAGTGAAGCAATGCCAGATGCTTCAGAGAAAATGTGATACCTGCATAACACTATAAAGCAAAGGGAAAATTTCTTTCTGAGCCCAGCTGGTGATCAGCTTATGCCCCAGAGCATGAGCTGATATTACGCTAGCAAACACTGTTCACACAGGCAGTCATAAGGAAATTTGACTGATCTAGTTCTCTCCTTTTTTGCCACTAGCTGTAGGCGCTTAGCTGAAAATGTTCACTGGGGATAGTCACACAGAAATGCTAGAGTAGATACAGGACTTCTTTATCTGTCTGACATTAGCACAATGTTTGTTCAAGTGTGCTACTTAATGGGGGGGAAAATGCAGATAACTGAAGCTTTGTTCTGCTTCCACAATGAATCTTAGGCAATTCCATTGCCTTTTTAATGCAGTTATGAAAATACCTACAATGACTACCACAAGATAATCCCTTTCACTCAAAGGTCTGTGGGCCAAGCACAGCTCTCATTTACATGGGTGTAACTCTAGAGTAACACAGTTGCCTTCAATGGAGTTTCTTCAGATTTGCATCAGTTTTACTGAGAGCAGGTTTTGACCCTCACACTAGCAATTCCAGAGGCTTCAGGTACAAAACAGAATGTAGAGTATTCCCTGGAAAGGAGGGTTATTAAATTACTGATATTTCACTATTCACTGGGTAACTCTACAGGGGCCATTATTAGAAACTCAGCTTTTTTCATCACACACCATAGAGTTACCACAATGACTTCCTATTCTAGATATGGGAGAAAGCTGGTGTCTCAGCTACATGTGTGGTAGCTGCTAATAAATGCTGACATTTTTATGGTGACCACTGTATGATGTTCTAAGGCTGGAGTCACATCAACCAGCTAAAAAGGAAACTATTTCTATAATTTCACCACATATAACCTTATCTACTTAGCTTTTGTAACAGAAGCTTACTCTTGTATGCTCCATGCCTTACCTTTCTTAATATCCTAACTTATGCTCAGGGTAACATGGGACTCTGACAAAATTAGAGATGGGCAAAAAAAATTGAATATTGACAAAAGTTTTCCATGATATTTTGTGTTTTGACCAAAGAAGAGTTTTTTAAAAGTTGAATATTTTCCCCCTCGCTGCAGAAGCAATATTCTCAGTGACTTATTGTTGGTGACATAATACAGCAGCTTTTCATCCATGGATCTCAAAGTAGTTTAGTCACCAATTCATTCCCAACCGAAAACACTGGGGTTTCAATGGGGCTCAGGAAAAAAAAAAGTCAGGGTAAACCCCTTAAGGAGCCCAGCCCATTCCCTCATGAAATATAAGCCTTCACCACACACTCTCACCCCTCTTGGTTTACACTGCTCACACAATCTCAGTTTGCCCCCTTGTTTCATTCTGAAATGGAAATATGCTATTGGCTATACACTGCTTATTTTAATATGTTGTTTGTTACAGGTGTAGAAAAGATTTTGAAAGGATGCAGTCCCAGGTTACATTCCACGATATCAGAATTCCATAGCTTCCCAGTAGGATGCGTTGGTGGAGCAGAATAATATTTTTATAAAGAGAATTGGAATGATTGATCTGTTTAGTGGTATGAAGTGTGATGATTACATGGTTTTGTATAGTTTGTGTTTGTAGAACATTCAGACATGTATGTTTAACTATAGGTTATATCCTGTAATAACTAAAATATGTCATTTTTGTAGTGAGCAAAGCTATATGCTCGAATGTTCAAAGTCACATAGGGGATTTGAATGCCCATTGGATTCCCATTAACATTAATGGGAATTGGGCAGCCAGATCCCCCAGGCGGGTTTGAAAATTTCAGCCACAGTGTATCTTAGTGTTATAGTACACACTCCCTCCCAGCATGTTCTTGTGATAGTGCCCTAATTATGGATGGTTAAGATAGACAGTTATGTGGAGATCCACTGAGGGTCCTTGTGCCATCTAATACGATTCTTCACATTTGAACTACAGTAAATATTTGTGAAAGAGGATGGAGGTAGAATGTGATTTCTACTCACATTTATGGGACAAGAGACTGTCAAAAGAATCTGCCCATCTTGTGGCTTCTTCCGTTGATAATCTTCTAAAAGAAAGGAAGTGACAATCACACATAGTCTATTACAGACAGCCTTCTGGTGCAACTTGCCTGGGAAGGGCTGGACAAGACACCAGATCTTTTAAACCAGGACTTTTTATCAACCAAAGTAAAGACAATCACTGACGAATTAATCCCAATTTTTACACAAGTCCTAGTGCATACTGATACAGGACACTTTGCGGTGTGGGGGTTTAGTTGTTTTAGCTAGACCTTAACGCACGCTGGATACATTCAATAAAGCTGTTCTTGACTTTAATAATGAGACTTAGCATATCAGTTAAATGCTTCCAGTATTGTAGAGCATAATAGTGCTATGGATTGAAGAAGCTGATCACCTGTTATGCAGAGATGACTGCTTATATTTAGACTTGTAATAACAATGGGCCAAATTCTGTCCTCAGATAAATGCACCCAACTCCCATTTGTATCAGGGAGGTGGTATGCATGTTCTATCTGAGAATTTGCCCCAATGTATCCATGATGCAAGTATTTTCTAACAGAGTTGGTGCTGTTTCAAGTTCCTTGGGTTTCTGTCTTCTTTTCGGGACAAACAGATCTCCAAAGATTTGGGGATTTTTCATTGCTTGCTCTCAAAAGATTAAATTAATTATTTTTCAGGGATGTTCAGCGCTAAAACCAATTCCAGTTGCAGGGATTGGGGTTCAAAGCTTACAAAGTACAATGAAAGGAAGGAAATACAACTAGAAAGGGAAGGAGAATGGTGCATCTATACTCACTTCAAAGCCCGGTTGGGCTTATCCGGAAGAATGGCTGTGAAATCATTATATGAGTCTGATTTGTGAGACAGGCATCCAAGGCGAGTTCTCATCCCTCTGTTCCTGTAATCAATAGGGGATAGGGGTGCAGGTAGGGGAGAACCAGAGAAGGTGACAATTACAAGGCTAGCCAGAGTTGTACAATGCAAGATCTCAGTGACTTTGTATCTAATGAGGCCCCCATGCAGGGGTTCTGAGGGTTTAGCCAAACATCTTCAATGAAGGCTGAGAGATATCTAGGATGGTTTTTTGTTTGGGCAGATAGGACTAAAACATCAGAGCAGAGTCTCCAGTAATTAAAGCCCTTGCTTTGTAGCTCACAAGTCAGTAGGAGGTCAGAATGGTGAATCGGTGTGAAAGGCCACAGGCTTGGAATGGTTTCTTGTGGCGCTCTTCTCTGGATGATAGAAGGGAGAACTCGGCAGCTGTGCCAAAAATCAGTCACCACTTTTCACCAGTGCAAATGGCACAAATACCACGAGTACTTGCAATTAGGGGGGCATAAAGGATCAGAGGGAGCAGGTGGGCTCTGCAAATGACCCTCTAATACAGAATCATAAAGGCCTGGCAGGATTCTGGATGGAATCTGTAAATTCAGAGTGACCAGGACTAATGGACTAGAGATAAATTTCATCCACTACAGATTTATCTGTGCCAGGATTCACTCTATCATTTACTCTCTAAAACATGTTCCACAGATTTCACACCTTCCCACCTCGTATCCATTCCCAGCCATCCAGTGGGGTAAGAGACACGTGCACAACATACAATTATTACATAACAATCTGACTGGGAAAACTTGGGTGCAGAGGCATCAAACAGGAAGGTGAGAGCATTTGCCACTGTACAGGAACAGTACTATTTTGGTACTGTCCCCTCTCAAACAAATAAATATTGGTTAATAGTTTTACAACAGGGTTTGAAAGAGCAAGAAATGCATAATCCATTACTCCCCTCTCCAACCTGAAAAGCATCTTGGCTAATGGATTCTCCCAGCACTAAATAAGAGCACCTTCTCCTGGGGATGAGAATTAGAGAATTCAATAATTCAGCCCACAATCTTCCACTACTGGACCCAACCCTGACCTGGAAAGACCCTCTTCTTTTAACTCTTCTGCAAAACAGACTGATAAAGCTTTCCGTGACTGCAGAGGGAAGCACAACATTCTTCCATTCCATATATAATATTTTTTCTGAATACATTGGTGCTAGTCCCTGAGCCAATTTGCATCGTGCCTACCTTTTTTCTTTCTTTATCACACTCAGATAGTTCCTATTATGCATGTTTAATATAGTTTTAGAGCAAATTAAATATTAATTGAATGCAATGCTTATCTCCCTGGCACAATATGGACAGCTGGTAGCATTAGCTATTGCAAAATATTGAGATCCTTAGTTACAGGCATAGTTGGATGACATCAAAACATGGACATGTGACCAAAGATCTCAGGACAAAATTCCACAAGGACTCTAAACGTTGATGCAGAAACATTCCCTGTAAAATGCCATCACTCAACTATGTTGAGGACTCCGATGCTATTTCATTCAGACCCTCTTGTTGAGTCTAATCTATAAGCTTTTTTCTCCAGATACCCACAACCTTCATCCTTCCTGCAATGCCTGTTCCAGCAGACTCTATGAAAGGCTCATGAATTGCTCAGCAGAGGTGCGACACGCATTACCGCAATGCTGGTTAAATTTCTCTGATGTCTGAGATCAAGGGACTGCAGCAGGGAATAACAGTACATGAAAGACAGAGATGCTGCTGCAAAAGGAGGATCTCATTTTTGATGGAATATTGAGCCTAAGGTTTTGACTTCCAAGGAAGGACACAGGAGGGGAAGCAAGGAAATGGAATCCATGGGAAATGGAGAGGCAAAGGAAGGGCAGGAAGGGAAGAGGTACATTGGAATGAGCTTAAAGGCTTATCAGACAAGGGAGAGGGTAACTGGGTGGGAAGGGGTGATCATTGAATGGATCATTTCTTTTCAGTTACCTCCATGGAATCAGTAAGGCATCCATGCAGGCATCCGGTTACAGTTAACCCTTTAATTGGCTGGCTTGTAGGGCGGTCAGTGCTGTTTGCAGGAGATAAGACTGCAGGGAGGAGGGATTTACTGTTTCGCGTCCTGTCCCTTAAAATCAAAAAATCCTGTGTAAAAGGAGGGACAGCTGTTCTCAACCCATTTAATTCTCTTGCCTCCTAGAAGGGAATGTTGGATTTTCAGTGAAAACCATTCAGAGTTGAGGGTTGGTCATAGCAGGAATTTCCACCTCTCCTTTAATCCCCAGAACTAAGGTTCAAGTCCAGCTTCAAATCTAAGTGAAGTGAGTTTAGTGGTCTCAGCTCCCCACTGAATGGCAGGAGTTGACATAACAGTACATGTCATTGTCATTCAACACAATTGGTAGTCTTTGCTCAATGGGCTCAGCACAGGACTCAAGTGGCTAAGACCAAACTACTTCTTGCCCCTGTCATCCCTCCAGGTCATGGTTGATGTTACTGACCAGGCATCATGGAAAAGCTGGCACTGCAACTAACCTGTAAATAAAATAACACGAGGACTTCACGCTTCTATAGGGGCTGGTCCTTTAACCACCACAGGCTCAAACATTCACACACAATATAAAAGCATAATTCCTGATGCATCTAATCATTTGGGCTCTTGGAGCCTGTGCAGCCTGTGAATGGCTGAGGAGAAGGAGAAAAGAACCAAGGAAATGGACCTTTGGCACAGGGCCAGCTTTTCCTCTGCCTTGTGACTGAATCTCATTCCAGGGAGGAAGGCCAGGTTCCACCAGGCAGCAAGCTGACGGGACACAGAATAGGTAGATACGGTCTCCCTGGTGCACACCGTATAATTGCTTCCTAGTGATCATGGGAGAGGAGAAGCACCTGGTAACCTCCCTATCCTCTTACCCAAAGAAGGCACCCAAGCAGAAGAGAAAGGAGCAGAAGAGAGAGGAGATTGTCTGGGGAGGAGGGGGGTGCCCACTTTCTTTGGGCCTGAGTAATTCCCAAGGCTACTGCTGCCAAATGCAGCATCCATTTTAAGACCTGATTACGTTAAAAATGCACAAAGCCTCTTCCCTACTAAACTAATAGAGCAGGGATTGCATTACATGCCAGTGAGTGCATTTCCTTAATCCCCACCCTAACAGTCTGCCTTCCACTGTGTTTTAGCTGAAACCAATCCCTATAATTCCCTAAGCCCCTTTAAATTTCCTTATTAACACAACCTCACTCGCATGTGAAACCAAAGCACGTGATCTCCTGGATTCCAGTAGCCAGGATTTTTCTTCCCTGTTGCCATGCTGGCATTGGTCATTGAGGGCAGAGCTGGGCAGCTGCTGGTGCTCCTCTCCCACACAACCCCACATGTTGAGTTCTACCACGAAAATGCTCTGCACTCTTCTGGGCTCCTGATTTACGACAGTTTCACCCCATCCCCACTGTCCCTCGCCATCGTCCACAATGTTCCCTTCCCTCTATCACAGCACCCTTCCTGTTGATGCCACAGCTGACCACTGGTGAACTTCTCTCTGACCAACATATTTCTCTCTTCATTGCTGCAATGACCCAGGATTGCTAATGAGGGCAAACTTGAGGCTCTGGTGATCTCTCTCTTCCCCAGTCTTTTAAACCCACCAGTAATTCTATCTGCTGCAGGTACAGCCAATTGGTTACACCTTGATAAATCCAACCTGTGACTCTGTGACACTGGTCCCAGTAGGAATCCATCCATGGATCTTTCCCCCACACTCTCACCACACACCCCATCTCTTTTCGCGCCCTATAATAGAACTCCAGTGCGGAGAGGAATTGCCAGCATCTTCCGGTGCATGTTTTGAGGGTGCTATTTGGGGGCAGAAGAGGGGGAGTTTGTTTTGATCGTGGCACCCAACTTCAGCAAGATGACATTGTAGAGTCACCCCAGGACAAGAACAATGAAGCCATCCCAGGGGAGAAAACTAATAATACTGAGGTTTAAAAAGGAAGAGCAGAGATTTCCAAAGAGACTGCAAGAGATTAAGAACATCCATCAATATACGTAGAAAGCCAGATGAACTGAACATGGATAAGGCATTCCAGACAGACAGATAGAGACAGAGAAAAGATACTCACTGCCTTTGACCTGTCCTCACGGCCTGTGGATCTTTGCCAATTGTGTGATCGGAGAGGCTCTACGGAGAGAATAGAGCAGTCTCTTAAGAGGCAGAAAGTCACACTCAGACACACCTCCCTCTCCCCACTTTCTCCGAGGAGCAGCACAGCTGACAGCAGCTCTCCTATCTGTGTCACATCCAGTAAACACTAAAGCAGCCTAATCCAGGAGACTGAGGCTTGGCTACACTAACACTGCAGAGCCGTCTCACACATCTCATTGGTGGGATTTCAGAATTGCCCACCTGATCAGAACACTTTATTGCATCCTTCATCCTCCTCCTCCTTGTTAACCTGATCACAGAGCCCTTAGCTTCTATTACAGTAAAATAATCCACCGCGTGGCATTTCTGTATATGAGAAATGTTCGCAGGGAGAATTCAGATGGGATTCCCCTGCAAACATTCTCTGTTGTTGTTACCCTGATTAAGTTGGAATAAAGCATCAACCTGCATTGTTGTAAAAAAATACTCCTCTGAGGTTGGGATAGGTTATTGCTTTCAGATCATAGGTCACAGAGCTCTTTCCACAGACAGCTGCTGACAGAAAAGGTACTGGAGAGTATAATTAAAGAGTCCTGTTGTCATCAGAACCAAATCAAATCTATTAAGAGGCAAGGAAGGCTCCTTATTGGATGTAATGTGATAAATGCAGAGCCAGTAAAAAATCCTCCCTGGCAGGTTACAGATGTGAATTTCCTCTCCATCCTATGAAGACCTGCTGTTATCTCACATTCTCTCATACCACTTCTCACCTGACTTTTACTAACAACCCAAATTCCCTGCCCTCCCACACAGAGCCACCAGTGTCTCACTTTCTGTCTTCTCTCACCTCTTCCCTTTGTTACAGATCCAAATTCCCCTCTCTCTTCATATACAGACCTATGGGCTCTTCCAGCCTTGTGCCCTCAGGCCTGGACTGGCAGAGGGGATAGACAAGGGGAGGCATTTTCAAAAGCAACTAAGTGACTTGAAAGTCAGTGGCACATGTCCTCCTAAGTCACTTTTTTAAATCCTACGTTAGATGACTTAACAGGTCTTTTTGCCTCTAACTTTTGTGAAGCTATGATGACCGGTTCTTATCCCACTTCCTTCTATACCACATGCCAACCCTTTAATACAGATCCTAACTAATATTCTCAGAAAAGATGCAAAATGTCTCCCTTGGCCACACAAACATACAGTTACCACTGTTTTACTATTCCCTTCTGCCATTGTCTGGAACTGGTATTCTAACTAAAGCCTCACCAGCCCCTCTTTCTTAGTAAAGACTTTTGGCTTTTTTGTAGCCCCAGCTTGAAGCATATCCTGAGACCACATATGGTTTTATGGGCAGTATCTACTGAGAAAAGATTTATGACTGATACAAAAATTATTTAAGCAAATATAAGAGCAGTACTAACTTTTCTATTCCTTTATAACCTGGAGTTGTCAGGGAAGTGATTTATCTATTCTCAGCTAGTACACAATACTCCAAGCTGATTGATCAGGCCTCAGTTTATCAGGAGCCAGAAACTAAATGAACGGGGGTGGGGGTGGGGCTGACATAAGACTTTTGTCATCCAGTGTGAGAGGCTGAGGCTCATGGTGTGCGAATGGTGTTGATAAGGTGAGTGAATTTGTTCAGACTAAATAACAACTAGCATGAGCCTTTGCCCAAATCCAAGCCAAATTCAAAACAATGTTGCAAAGAGCTCAGTGAACGTTTAGCATGTCATTTTCACTGTTCTGTGCTTCTTCCTACTTCTGTCTGAGCTATTACAATATCATGAGATGTGTTATTTTTTCAATAACAAAAAAGCCAGATCTTGAGGGCTCTTCAACACAACTTCTTGACCAACAAAAAGACCCATTTTGGAAAGTTCAGCTCCAGCATCCAGACTTTTTGACTTTGCTTTCATCTGAATCAAACCAAATCTCTGAGCCACCAATCCTGGATGTATAATGAATCTGGAGATTGTGGTGTTAGTCTTCCCTTTATTACATCAGGTTTTACATAATGTGAACTCCATTGACATCACTAGTGTAACAGAGTGGAGAATCAAGCCTGTAATTTGCCTTATTGATTCTCCAGGTTAGGGTTGTTAATGCATCCATTTCTTGGGGCAAAGTGGGTTATTGGGCAGCCCCAGAATAACCGTGGAGACTGATATTTCTCTCCATTACTTTCCTGGGCAGGGTTGAGTTAATCAGGAACAAACTAAGTGCACTGGGTTGATAGCTGCGCCATGGCAAATGTAATTAAATTGAAGATAAAGAGAATTATATTTTGCAGTGTAATATTTTAGAAAGCCTCTGTGAGGTAGGAGAAGGGTTTATAGCAAATTCCTTCTACAATGGCCCTTGTGTTTTTGTTTTAGCAGACGTACTATGCTGGCTTCTATTTAAAAGCTTTTAATAAAACAGCCATTTAAATATTAAATTTGAATACCATCCAGCATTTTAAATCTCTTTAAGAAATCTTTTACAGCAATTTCCTCATGACCTAACAGCAAATACACAAAACATAAATGTGTAGTATTGAGCTGAGGTTATCGGGGAGACTCTATGGACACAAAGATCATTGGCCAGGACAGAAGGTAATTTACTGGATCAATAATCTCATCTCTACCATCAAGCTCTTTCCTTCAGGTCCCTCTGCACCTTCTGTAAACTCAAATGTCTCCATGCTTCCTTTATGTCACTAATGTTTTGCCCATGGCAAGCTGACAACATCCCCCAAATTTATTATAATGAACAAACAACTGGTTGTCACCCCCTCGGCATGCCTTTGGCTTGTCCTGCTATGTGAAAACTCTTCTAGAACAACTATGTCCATTGCTTCTCCCATTATCCCAGACTGTGGCTTGAGCCACTGAGCTGCCAAGTGAAAGTGAATAGCCACAGTTGTGAAGAAACATGCTTCCTACAGAACAGCAGCCTTTGTTTCTGAAACTGCTAGCTGGCCAAGGATTGCAGCTTTGATGGTCTTGTAGTCAGTGGCAGCATCCTCACTCAGGGCCTGATATGTAACTTTTGCCTGTCCTACATTCCTCCTCCCACTGAGTGAGGACAGAGTAGTACTCAGCTCAGAGGTATCACAGAAGGCCTCAAGGATATCATCTGGTCCAATCACAGACAGGGACGGGGTGGCATTCACTGGCATTTTGGACGGTTTCCTGGGTTAATGAACTTCTTCACTTGGGCTACAGGTCCATACCTGTTTGACTCAAATAATCTCTTGCACCTAGTCATTTAAACATGCTTTTTTCCCCCTTCCGGTTTGGAAGTATGTGTGCATACCTTTGGTTATCTCTGTTACGGTATGGTTAACTAGCCTCCCTGTTGATTCTAAAGATTTTAAATTCCTCACCTCCATTACAAACATTGAATCTATCTCCCCTTGTAAGTATTCGCACACTTGCTTCTTATCAAACTGTCTGTACTGAGCTATCTTGATTATCACTTCAAAAGTTTTTTTCTCTTACTTAATTGGCCTCTCAGAGTTGGTAAGACAACTCCCATCTGTTCATGCTCTCTGTATGTGTGTATATATATCTCCTCAATATATGTTTCATTCTATATGCATCCGAAGAAGTGGGCTGTAGCCCACGAAAGCTTATGCTCTAATAAATTTGTTAGTCTCTAAGGTGCCACAAGTACTCCTGTTCTTTTTGCGGATACAGACTAACACGGCTGCTACCCTGAAACCTTCTAATTTTAAGGTCTTCTCAGTTAGCTTGCTTATGTTATTGAAATCTCCCTTTCTAAAGTGTAGTGTCACCATGCTACATTTTTGTACAATCCCTCCCCTGAGGATGTTAAATGTAATTAGACTGTAGGCATTATTATCTAGAGACTAATTACTCCTCTGTCCCCTACATTGTTTAGGAATAAGTGGCAAGTAGCTTTTCCTATTGTGTGCTCTACAACTAGCTGTTCCAAGAAGCACTTTTTCAAGATGCCAAGAAATTGCTTCCATAAACCTTGTTCCATGGTGACATTTGACCAACTTATATCCAGGGAGCTGAAGTCCCCCATGATTAAATTTTAATTAGTCTTTGTTGCCTCTTTGATCTCTGTGGGAAGAGCTCCCAAGAGCCTGAGGGCTTGCACTGGAGGAATCGCAGCATTGCCCTGCTGCCCCACACTGGGGCTAGCTGCACACTATTCAGCCTAACTAGGTGAGGCTGCAGCCATGGGCCCTAATCTGACTTCTGCCATGAGTAATATACAACTGAGAGCTTTGTGCTTGGACGGAGGGCAGGTTAAAAGGAACAAATAGTTTTGACCTGGAGCTAAAACTCTGGAACAGACATACCCTGAGGAAGTGTAATTTTGTTGTTGAATCGCCAGAAGTGATAAGTTACAGCAGTTTAGACTCTCTTAGAAACTTTTATTTTGACTCACCTCTGAATCTTGGCGACTGTTTGGATGTTTGCTTTGACTTTTTTTCCTTTTCTCTGCCTCTCCTATTTATTTTGCTTTCCCTTCTTCGTCTCTCTTTCCTGCTGTCTCAACCTTTTCTTCCTCCTTTTCTCTCTCTTCCCATCATTCCTTCCCTATTATACCTCCCTGCCACTCTCTTCTCACTCAGTGCCTTGCCATTTTCAGCTTTGTATCACTGTCCTAAAACCATCTGAATTGGCCACAGGGGGATTCTCCCACTGTAGTGGGAACCTTGGGTGGTGCAGAGATGCCATAATGGCTCCTCTGGCACCCCATCTCCCACATGAGGCTGTTCAAACATACCCAGGAACCAAATTGGCACCTGGGCGGGCCCAGGCTCAAGGGACTGCAAACGTAGTTTAGTGCACTCTTTAATCCCTCTTCTGGAGAGGTGCTGAGTTCTTCTCAGCCACAGTTCAGAATTAGGGCCCAAGGAACATCTCTAGTGTTAAACATTACAATCTCTCTCAGTATCTGATGTCTAATATGAGAAGTCCTCCTAGAGATCTCCGTTCAGACAGTGCCATGTTGTTTTGGGGTTAGAGTGAAGCACATTGGGATTGCAGCAAAGGTCATGCTCTTGCAGCCTGAAATTAACCCTCCTGTTGCCAGAACACTAAATAAAAAGGTGATTTATAATATGTGAGAAGGGTCTTGTGAGAAATCCACCTGGTGGGATCTATATTGGTACTATTTTTGACTGGTGTGCATAGCCAAAGTTTGGGGCCCCGAAGCCTGTTTTCACTAGAAGGAGAAACTGATGATAGCGCCACGTATTTTCTTTGGTGCAATTTTGTTTATTTACAAAGATTATACATAAAGTCCTGTTTATTATTATACTATTATATATTATTATTATATTATTAAGATTATACATAAAGTCCCTGAACACAGCAGGAATCAAACAGTAGGAGAGTTTCTTTGCTTGCTGTTCCAAACCTGCCTTTTCCAGCCAGCACTTTGCACCCCAAAAAAGCCTTGTCTCTTAGATTTCTCATTTGGCCACATTACCAGTGCTTCTGTTACTGTCTGCTTAGCTTTCTGGCCACTTCTGTCTCTCCCTGCTCCTGCTCTCACACATGCAGACAAAAACCATTGTGTCAGTCCAAGCCCTAGCCCCTGCATTTAAAAAACCTTAGGGCCGTGTAATAATAATGTGGTTCTGCTTCTCCTTAAGCTTTCCCATGTGCCTGTATTCTGGGTGCTACTTCTGTTTTTTCAGACACTTCTTTACTTTTATTCTGACTGAAAGGCAGCACTTTCATCCAATCCATAACGACAAGGTTTAACCCAGCTCACAGCAATACTAACAGGGTCAGAAAACATTTGAGGCTCTAGTTTAAAGCTTTGTAATGCTTCTACTGCCTTTAGACCTAGAAGAGAGCATGAAGCTCAGGTATTGGGCTGGGGAAGACAGGACAGACATGGGGACCGCATACTGGGTAGGTGTAGGTAGGAAAGCACTGGGGCTCATCCTGTGCTGGGAAGGGAGGTAAGAGAGCACAGGGCTACAGAGTTCCTTGAAAATTAAAGATCATGTTAAAAATACAAATATGAGATACTTCAAATATGATCCATAGATTTGTCTTTCTGTATTCAGCATGAGAGTGCCAGCTATTTAAATTCTTCCCCTGTGTCAATGACAAAAGCAGCTCCTGGACTGTCTCTGGCATCATGCTGTGATTGATGCAGCAGAACAAATCCCTCTAACTGCTAGATGGCTTCTGACCACAGCCTGTGTGCTCAGGATTCAGTCTCACTGATTCCTCCAGGCAGGCAGAATGAAAAATCAACAGTAAGGAAACAAGCAAGGCTCCCTGAGTGGTAACTGCATTTGCATTGGAATGGAGCTGCTGAGATTCCCCTTAAATGTGATGTCTGTACACACACACGTGTGTGTGAATGTGCGTGTGCATTTTGGAGATGGTGCTGGTATGTGTGGAGCAGAGATGCTGAAAATATTTATCCTGACATAGGTCTGTTCAGTGTCATCTTGGAGTCCTCCCAGCTTTCAGCCTCACTGATGCTGCTGATGTCAGTATGGCAGTATCTAAACTGCAACTGGCATGAACCCCTGTAAAATGGGGTTTACTGTGGAAACTCTGACAGACCCTTGCTGGAAATGTACAAGTTATAAGTACAAATTATATGTGGTAGAGCCTACTAGATGAGGGAGCAGAAGCAAAAAATTCTGCACATTTTTACATGTGCTGGGACATCAGAGAGTGGGGTTTGCTGGACACTGCAGTTAACTTGGTACTTACAGTCTCCCTGAATTGTCTGTCACTGACCTGGAGTTTCCAAGAGAAGGGTATAATTACACTGAACACCTTATAAACTAGCAGGTTCACCAAATACCCATGTTCAGGCTGACACCTGGAGGTTGCAGTTGAATCCCATTACAGGCCCAAGTGATGTGCAATTAGAAATCCATTTAATAGGGATGGCAGCTATGTCCACATGCTCTTATCAGACCAGTCACCCACAGGACACACAAGCCCCACCTATAGCGTGGTTAGGGCTGTTGACCACTCCTCAGAGGTACGAGGTGGCACAGCAGACTAGCTCCCAATCCCGCAAAGGATTTAAGCACATGCTTAACTTTAATGGGCGACTCCCATTATTCAATTTAAGCACATACTTAAGTGCTTTGCTGGATCGGGGTCTTAATGTGCCATCTTTCATCTGGGGAGATCGCTGTTCAAACCTGGAATAGGACATAAATGAAATGCGCTAGATGGGCTCATCGTGTTCTCCAGGAGAGCTTTTTCCTCATAAAAAAATACCACACCATTCAGCTCAATTCTCTGCTCAGGAGGCTGGACTGGAATAGCAGGAGTATCACAGCTCTGGACTGAGGTATACTGGCAGAGTTGTGATTTGCAGGATTCGCATGCATTATTCCAGCCCTAATGATTAAGCACCCACAGCGTTGTGTAGAAAGCTTTCAAAGTAACTGCCCAGGCTATTCCCACTGATTATAAGCCAACATTATCCGTTTCTGTGTAGGAGAGGCCTTGTGGTGGAAAAAGAAGCATGCTGCAGAGCGGTGGCATGGTGCAGTGAGGGAGGGGCATAGGGTTTCAGTACCAGAACAGCAGGGTTCATATTGGTCAGAACTGAGGTGCATTAGTAGAGCTGTGTGGGCGCCTGGCACTAGAATAACAAGATTAATATGGGTCAGGAGTGAGGTGAATTGATGGGAAGCCATATTGAGAAGCTTGTGTAGACTTCAGTGCTACTGGCCCCTCTTATTTCATGACCATTCTAATTTACCAGATTTCACCCCAAGCACCAAACATAAAACAAAAATATGGAAATGGTTACAACAGAATGCACCATGAGTAGTAGTTATCCAACAGCCAGCATGGAGGGTAAAGACAGCCCTCCTGGACTGGCTCTCGCCTGCTCCCCGCCCCCAACTCTCTTGCCATCTGCACATTTACACTACATCAAGCGCTTGGCATAGTTCTGTCACCTCCGACACATTCTCCTTTCACTCAAATTAGTTTTATTTTTAATTAACTGAGCAGTGGTGTTAATCACTGGTGTTAGTCACAATGGCATGAATAACTTGGATGCCGAGTATTTAAAAGAAAATATGATCCATCCTTGTAAAAAAAAAATATGAATGAAACTAAAAATATAGTGAAGACCTCGTAACTATAGCTACCAGGATAAATTATTGTTATTCTAGCAGTGTAAAAAGACCACAGCTACTCCACTTGAAACAGATATCACCTCTAGAACCAGAGTCCCAGCTTCTAGTATGGGACCTGACAAGGTTTGGTGAGGCGTAGGGAGGGGGGGGGCTAATCAGAGGGAATACACAGCTCTTGCTGCAATTGCTAATTGGAAACAGTGTCTAGACTTTTTAGGCCATTCATAAGAGGCCACAGAAAGATTAACTACCAACAGAAGCAGTACAGTGACATTAATTGGGGTGACAGTCAAAGCGGATCTTTCCCCCACCCCTTTGCAGGCCCATTGTTCACCACACGAATTGTTGCTAGAATAAAGAAAAAGTCAACACCAAGGAGATTACATCTGAGCTGAGAACCAAGAGGCCTGTAGCCCTGTCACACAGAGGCCTTTCCCGGAAGCTTTCCTACATAATAATGAACTCCTAGGTCTTACCTGTCTTGTAGCTGTCAGCATGGTGGTGGCTACGTGGTTTTGGCAGGTGCTTGATGGGCATGGCTCGTCGAGGCCCTGAATGACAGGGTCTGCCGCCTCCTGGTACATCGGGGAGTGTGAAGGGCAGCCAGCCTGACCACAGTTATCTCTAGAATAACTGCAGCACCGGGCTACTCTCCTAGCTTCCTAGCTCTGCATCTCATGAAAAGAACAAGAGCTGGTGGAAGGAGGAGGGGGTTATGAAGGAGAGAGAAGGGGGAGAAGAGAGAGAGAGAGGACGCTCTCGCAGATGCATACACACACAGTGGATAGAGACACACAGAGACTTGTGCAGGATGGCACAGCCTGTCTAGCTCTCATTATTCCAGTGCACTGGCTGCTGCCTAAGGCTCACTCCCCAGAATTCACTTGTTTCTGCATACGGTGGTGGGAAAGGGGAGGGGAGAATGATTCCCAGGAGATCGCTGGAGGACGGGAAGAAAGGAGGGCTAGAACTTACCTGTTTTTTGGTTTATTAACCTGGGAAGGAAAGGGCTGTGCTAGAGGTGAGAAATAGAGACTGTTATTATAGGAAACAGTGGGTGGTTGTGCTCATACTTCTAGATTCAAGTTCTCCTGGAGACAAAGCAAACAGAAAGCCTGTGCACAGCTGAAGAATGGGGGATCGGTTAGGGCTACCCTGGCCCCAGAGCCACCAAAGATATGGGCGCCCTGAGACAACCAGGAGGGTGTGCTGTGCACACCTGCTGAACCAGGGTCATATAGCTCTCAGCAGCTGCCTATGGTCCCTTTCGCCTGGGCCGTGCCATAATGGGACCAAAGGGATTGAGTGGGGCAGCATGGAGTAGGATGTATTTCCTCCTCTTCGGCTGCTGCAACAGATAACACCAATCAGCTGTGTGTGTTGCCATCTGTCTGGTCATGGGCTCGATGCTCCTCCAACAATGGTCCGCAAATCCCAGGGATCCTGCCATAATCCTCCCCAGGGAAAGGCACAGATTGCCACCTCTCTGAGTGTTTAGGGTGGGATTTTCAAAGTCCCATTGCAAGTAAGTGGGTCTTGTGCTCCTAGCTCATTTAGGCACTTTTGAAAATCCCACCCTTATTCCTCTTTATTCAGATCTAATGGTGCACTGCCTGGATGGGCTGGATCTGGCTTTGGACACTTGGTTTACTCATGAGGATAAAAAGAAATGGGTGAGATGGTTAGGTGTATCACATACTCTCCCAGCAGGGTCCCCCCTCATCTTGTTAGCCACCTGTGCCAAGCTGCCAGGTTGCGCCCTAAATTTTCATAGAGGCGCGTGGGGGTTTAGTTTTCTGGCAACCATTAATAAAAATCAGTGGTGTGGTGCAATGAAAAACTCAGTGCAAGCTTTGAAAGGTCTCCCGGGTGTCAGTCAATGCACAATCCACCTGTTACACTGGGAGCACACATCACTTCCAGTGCCATTTATATACATATTCATTCGTATGTCTTTGTGATTTGACTAAGGTCACACAGTAATCTATATCAGAGCAAAAAATAGGTCTCTCAGCCTTCCTGGGTCACAGTCAAATGCCTTAACCACAAGGCTATCATTGTGCTTCATGGCCTAGATATTCAGCCACAGGAACATGGCTTCATTATGGGTCACTCTCTATGGGAGACATCAGTCTGTATTTCAGTCACAGCAGGCAAACAACACTGGAACAATAATTAATGTTTTAAAACAAAACTGGACAGCTCCTGACCCCTGATCCGCAGCTGGGGAGGGCCCTACCTGCAGCAAAAGCAATGTGGATCTGTTGCCCATAGGTGAAGATTTTGGGAGTCCATCCAGGGCTCCACAGTGGGCTCCTTCCTAATTTCCAGGCAGCAGAATTTGGGGACAAGAGTGGGGCAGGTGAGAAGCAGGACCAGAGACTGTGGATTCAATATATGGGACATTCCTCCTGCATAGTGGGAGCACAGCAGCATCAGAGCTACTGCAGCCATGGGGCTGCCGTAGCAGCTACGGAGTGGCTTCCCTGCCTCTTGGTGATTGGGGGAGGTGGTGGAGATATCTCCTTTCCAGCCCCATGGAGCTTCCTGCACAAGCCCAGCTACTCAGGTGTGGTTTTGGGGGAAGGATTTGGCCCACTGGAAATAAAGGTGAACTAGTGGCAAGATGTGCATTAATGAATGGCAGTGAGAGGTTCAGTACAGCCCTATCCCAGGATGGCAGAGAGAGACTTGGGTAGGACTAGAGAAATGAGGGGGCAGCCACAGAATATGAAAGACGAAACTATGGGTTAGAGTTATGGAGTCAGACCCCGTCCTGCAAGAGACAGAGGGAGCTCTGTGGGAAGGGTTGCCACCTGAAGTACAAAAACTTGTGATTTAAGAGGAGGAGCCAGAGTTGGTGGCGTGGTGCACTGTACAGTTGTGGGGAGCAGGGGTGGGACGGTGAATCAAGGCCTAGTTGGTAAATACGGAGCTGGTCTCTGCTCTCTCAGTAAGGCAGGCTCCTTCACCCCATATAGACCTGCCCAAGCCTGTTCTCGAGTTGAAGGTGCTGTGGTTGCACTATGGGGGTGGGCAGAGCAAGGGCAGTTGGGCACAGAGGAGCAGGGTGGTGGGGCCAGGTGAGCTGAGGAAAGGCAGCTGTACTGCATGGCTGGGCACAATGTGAGCCTTCTCCTTTCGGGCTGAGCTCCTTACCACTCCTCTCCTTCATGCAGAGTTTTGATCAAATTTGTGTTGAGTGGTGTATGGCTACACAAGTGACAAAAACCAGGACTTTAAATGTCCTTGGGAGTCTTACAGATTTCCTGGAACAGCTACCTCCAAAAAGGGATGATCCTGGGAAAACCTGGGCAGATGGCTATCCTATAAGAACAGCCATACTGGATCAGACCAATGGTCCAGCTAGCCCAGTATCCTGTCTTTCGACAATGGCCAGTGCCAGGTGCTTCAGAGGGAATGAACAGAACAGGACAATTTTCAGTGATCCATCCCCTGTCATACAGATCAAGCCCCTTGCAGCCTAACTGGGAGAGGTGAGAAGAAATATGAAGACAGCCCCCTTGGTAAGAACCAACACTCTAGGGGAGGTATGGAGCTGAGTCCAGCCTGAACAAGACAGAAGGGGCTCAGAATGGACTAGAGATACTGTGTAGCTCCTCCCAGAAGGGGTATGGGGATAAATATTAGGACTGTGCAAAAGGTTTGCCCAAAACTGACTCAAAATCAGGGTTTGGTTCCTAATTTGATCTCGGTTCCTCAGCCATAAATATTACTAGACCGGGGGAAAGGTCACACAAATATCCCCAAGTTGCAGAAGCTGAACCACCATGTAAACCCGAATGGGTCACTCATTGCCCACCCCTGTGACTAGACCTCACATGAAACTGGAAACCAGGTGTCAGGTACCATAGTGATGAGGGGTGAACAAAAATCATACACTTAGGCCAGAGATGGAAAGAATTTCTGGGATTTTAGATTATAAGCAATTTGAGGTAGAGACTGCCTTTTTCTTTGTTTTAAAAAGTCTAGCTAATTAGGGTCCCAATCCCAGTTGGGGCCTGTAGGGACAAATAATCCATAATAGTGCTGTCTGAGATTTCTCCCCCAGAGCTCTAAGGTTTTAAGCAACAGTCACTATCCACATTTTCTCCGGGTATTTCAGCACTTTCTCCCATTGCACTTTACACTGAGTTTCTTTTGAAAGAGACCACTCACAGTCGTCTCCTTTCTGGAGTGCATGACCATCTGCTCGGTCCATGCTCCCAAGCCATGTAACCATCCACCCACTCCGTGGAGCATATAACCATAGGACCATCTGCCTCCTCTCAGAGCATGGTTACAAGATCAGTTTTTGGCTCTCAGTAGAACAGAGGAGATGGGGGTGGATGGTTCCTCTCTGAAGAGGTTCACACCATGGTGCACAGAATTTTACAGGCTGGAATGGTATTGGGGGCACTCACAGGACAGACTTAGCCCCATCTGTCAGTCACTAACTGTGAATGCTTTATATTTGCAGGAACAGAACAGTTCCTCCCCTGTGAGCCAAGGTTCCAGCTGTGTGTGAGAAATCAGACAGTTTGTTTTATGTGTGTGTGAAAGCCTAAACTTAGAGAGCAAGATGTTAATTCAGGGGAAAAAATAGGCCATATTTATGTAACTGTGAAAAGTCACAGCAAAGGATACAGCTCTGATGAGAGAGAAATATGTGCTCTGGGCTAATGGCAGAAGCACTTTTATTCACTCTGCTTTGTTAAAAGATCCAATAACTGCACATTCATCACCCTGTGCCATGCAGAACTGGCTCTGAGGTGCTTTCAGCTGAGGATAGAGGCCTTCTGTGTTAGTGTCTCCAGGGCCTTTATTTTCTCTGGGATTATAGCAACTGAAATGTGGAAGCCTGGCTGAATGAGTATTACCAGTGGCAGAGTCTTTGTATTTAGGAGTAGAGCTTTAAACTCCGCAGGAGTATATACTGCTGGAATAAAGGGTGAATACATTCAAGGCCATGCAGAATGGCTTTGCTGTTGTGGCCTTTGTCTGTTGACAAAGACATCTTCAGCAGTAGATGTTGCGTACGTAAAACACGTAAATCCCTTGTGTGTAAACAAAAGCAAAGTCTTCATTCAAAGTAAGACACCTGGGCAGTGCCCTTACAGGGATTAGCAGCTTCCCTGACTTCATAGTTCTCTATTTTGGATTCTCACCTCTGAAAGGTCTCACAATTGCCTTGCTCCCTGAAAGGAGACTCAGATGCACTAATCTCCACCTAAACATTATAATGATTCCCTCCCACTTGAATTGGGTCACTGATCTGTCAATATGCAGACTTGGAGTGTAAACCGCAGAGTCAGTGACTCAGGATAGGTCTATACATACAGTGCTAGCAGTGTAGCTGTACCGCTACAATTGCAACGCTGCAGTGCATCTGGCGAAGACACTCTATGCCAGTGGTGGGCAGCCCGTGAGCCGCACATGGCCCATCAGGGTAATCCACTGACAGGCCATGAGACAGTTTGTTTACATTTGCATGGCAGCCCGCAGCTCCCAGTGGCCACGGTTCGCCATTCAGCCACTGAGAGCTGCGGGTGGCTGTGCAAATGTAAACAAACTGTCTCGTGGCCCGCCAGTGGATTGCCCTGTTGGCCGCAGGTTGTCTGCCACTGCTCTATGCTGACAGGAGAGAGTTCTTCCGTCAGTATGAAAAAACCACCTCTGCAAGAGGCAGAAACTATGTCAGTGGGAGAAGCTCTTCTGCCAGCGTAGCACGGTACACACAAGCACTTACGTCGGTGTAACTTATGTCACTCAGGGGCTGGAATATTCACATCCCTGAGCGACATATATCTTGCAGATATAGTCTTTGATATATGTCTGAACAATGCTAACTAGTCGTATCAGTTGTAAATACTACTGAAAATTGGTAACAGGAAACTGGGGTCATACGGCAGGCCTGTCACACATGCAGGTTGGAAATGGTGCTGCACCTGGTAATTTGCCTGAACTGTAATTTGTGAAGCTGGGATACGTACAAAGCTTAGAACCATGTTGCAGCACTGAGGTTCCAGGTCTCGGCAGTTCCCTCACATGGAAAATCTCAGATAAACAAAACTGAATTTTGGACTCTTTGTGTGGTCTCTTGGTCCACCACTACCTCTTTACTTCATCACCAGTGATTGATTTTAGGTGCCTGTCTTGAGACAGGTTGCGCTGGTTTTCAGAAATACCAAGTACCCTGACTCCAATTGGTGTCAATGGGAGTTGCAGGCCAGCTACAGCACTGAACCAGGGCTACAGTTGTAACCACCAGAGCAACAAGGGCTGTATACATGAGGGACAAGCATCCACACTTTCAGAAGTGGCTACTGATTTTCAGTGCCCAGCCTGAGACATCTTGGGTCTGATTTTCAGAGGTGCTGAGCAACCACAGACCCAGCTGAAGCAGATGTGGGTGCTGAGCTCCTCTGAAAATCAGGTCCAAGGTATTTCAAGAGGGACACCCAATGGGCAGGCCCCTGATTGCTGGTCACTTTTGTAAATGTTTGCACAAGTGTTGTATTTCTTGCCAGACCAGTCCAGAAAGGCATTGCCAGGTCTTCACTCACATGGTAACTTTTTGTGGTTGACAGTCCAAAAAGGAGTTTGGGTGAGTCGAGTGGGAGGTGGGGAGCAGTGCTGAGGCATGGGGCAAATCAGACAGTCCTGGGGCTACACCATTCTGCAATTAAGTGCTTATTTCATGCAAGAGATGTCATAAATCATACAAAAGTAAATACACCTTTGAAACTCACTGAAAATCTTATACCATAAAATAAATAATTCTCCTCAGGAAAAATAGCCTTTGGGGAAGGCCTCTCTTGCCAAAACCCCTTCTAACTAAGGCTATGGCTACACTTACAGATGTAGAGCGCTGGGAGCTAAACCAGCCCTCGGAGACAGCAGCAGGGAAAGTGCTGCCATGTGTTCACACTATCAGCTGCAAGCACAGTGGGGTGGCCACATTTGTGGCACTTGCAGCGGTATTTGGAGCAGTGCATTATGGGCAGCTATCCCACAGAACACCTCTTCCCATTCTGGGGCTGAGGCCTGTGGGAAGCGGGGAGGCGAGGGGCATCCTGGGTCCTGTCCCAATGCCCCATGATGCATTGCTTCGCATCTCAGCAATCCCTGTGCTTCTGTTCACGGTTGGTGCCATCTTTCAATGGTTTTTGTATTGCGCGCTCTGTCTTGCCTTTCAGTCTGCGTGAATGGATCCTGAACTGCTGAGGAACATGCTGATGGGTCTCGCCAGCACGTCATGAATTGCAGTCGAGTTACTCCTTAAGCTACAAAGTGACAGTGAGGAGTCCGACGATAATGTCGACATGCATAACGCATACGACACAAGATTGCTTGTGGCATTCACAGACATGCTCACCACCGTGGAACACCGCGTTTGGGCTTGGGAAACAAGCACTGAGTGGTGGGATCACATTGTCATGCAAGTCTGGGATGACAAGCAGTGGCTGCAGAACTTTTGGATGAGGAAAGCCACTTTTATGGGACTGTGTGCTGAGCTCACTCCCACCCTGCAGCGCAAGGACACGAGATTGAGAACTGCCCTGCCAGTGGAGAAATGTGTGGCGATTGCAATCTGGAAGCTGGCTACTCCAGACAGCTACCAATCGGTTGCTAACCAGTTCGGAGTGGGCAAGTCTACTGTTGGAATCGTGTTGATGCAAGTGTGCAGGGCCATTAATCGCATCCTGCTCAGAAGAACTGTGACTCTGAGTAATGTGCGTGACATTGTGGATGGCTTTGCACAAATGAGTTTCCCTAACTGCGGAGGGGTGATAGATGGCACACATATTCCAATTCTGTCACCAGCCCACCTAGCCACCGAGTACATAAATTGGAAGGGGTATTTCTCAATGGTTCTCCAGGCACTTGTGGATCGCAGTGGGCTTTTCACAGACATTAACGCAGACTGGTCTGGAAAGGTGCATGATGCACGCATCTTTTGGAACACAGGCCTGTTCAGGAAGCGGCTAGCCGGGACTTTCTTCCTGGACCAGAAGATCACCATAGGGGAAGTCGAAATGCCCATTGTGATCCTTGGAGACCCCACTTACCCTTTAATGCCGTGGCTCATCAAACTGTACACAGGGAGCCTTGACAGCAGCAAGGAGTGGTTCAACAACAGGCTGCGTCGGTGCAGAATGACCGTTGAGTGTGCTTTTGGCCGTTTAAAGGGCCATTGGTGCTGGCTGAATGGGAAGCTGGATCTGGCTGATGACAACATCCCTACGGTTATAACCACGTGCTGTACCCTCCATAACATTTGGGAAGGGAAGGGTGAAAGCTTCACTCAGGCATGGGCCTTTGAGGTTGAATGTCTGGAGGCTGAATTTGAACAGCCAGAGACCAGGGCTATTAGAGGGGTCCAGCATGGGGCCATAAGGATTAGGGATGCCTTGAGGGAGCAATTCGATGATGAGAGCCACCAGTAATGTTTGGTGCCCTGCACGGGAGTGAAATGCAGTGGTTCCAATGCTAGTAGGCATCTGTGTTTGCTACGTATGATGCACAGACTTGCAGTGCCTGTTGCTTTCCTGAGCTATGCTGTCTTTTACTTAATGCAATAAAGAATGTTTCCAAAACCAAAAAAATCATTTATTGAAAAGAAACACAACTGCTGAAGAAACACACATGGCATGACACATCTGTGCTGTGTGAGAGGAGGGAAGGAGGCGGGGTGGGGAACGGAACAATCACAGATTTGCATATGTCCTGTTATCATACTCAGCCTTCCTGTCTGGAGTGCTGTGCAATGAGTGCTGCACTTCAGGCTGGCTAAAATGCATGGTGATGGGGGTTGAGTGCAGTGGGTAAGTGTCATAGTTTGCAGGGCTGGGCGGTGAAGCTAAAGGTGTTGGAGGCAGCTGGTGGCAACAAGAAACCAGATGTTGGGGAAAGTGGGTTGGTGGTGACATGGGGGCGCAAGGGAAAGAATTTTGGGACAAGGGCTGTGGGGTGGGGTGGGCACAGATCTGCTCCGTCTGGAGTGCTATGAGCGCCTGCATTGAGTTCACTTGGTGCTCCATAATGGTTAAGAGCCGCCCCATGGTTTCTTGCTGGCAATCCGCATTCTCCTGGCGGACCCTCCTTTCGGTCTCCCGCCACTCCTGTACTTTTTTATTTTCAGTAAGGGACTGCTGCATGACTTCATGCAGAAGGTCCTCCTTGCTTCTTCGCGGATGCTTCCTGATTCTTTGCAGCCTTTTGGCCATTGATAACAAGGAAGGCTGGGATCTCAAGGTTGCATCTGTAAAGCCAAAATGCAACATTTAACAGAGGCAGCGTTGTTAACACTAGACAGAGCAATGATTTGGCCGAACTTATAGACAAGCACAGTGCACACAATAGCATAAACTGCCTGTCCCAAGTCGAGCGCACATACCCCACAAGAGCCCTGAAATGGTGAGTAACCACAGGGACAGTGGGGACTAATTGTTCCAGGGCCATACTGTCCTCTGGGGTTCTGTGCCTTGGGGAGAGCCAACAGCTGCAGAGGGCCCCTATACTCAACACTGTCCCCACATTTTCCACAGGATGGATCCTGGAAGATATCTTGCTACTGAGGGTGACCTGGGAAGCAAGGGAGGGTCTTCTGCAACAATGCGACTTCCGACCTAGCCCTTATGCGGCTTGCCTGTGTGCAGCAATGGTCCCCCCTGCCCCTCACGGCACAGTGGCATGGATATGTTAGCCTTACTGGAACAAGGAGCACAGTAGCTCTGCCAAGGAACCTGCACAAGCGGGTTGCCCAGCTTCTGCATGAGATCTTCGATGAGATCACTGAGGCCAATTACCGCGATGTGAGAGAGCAAATCAACGCCCTATTCCACATCTAGGCATGCACGCAGCCCTAACCCTTCTTTCTTCAACCCTCCTCACCCCAAGAGCTCGCACTGAACAACTACCTACCCAAAATAAAAGCCGCTTACCAGGCACCTCTGCTGCTGTTTGTTCTTCCCCAAGCACCGTCTGCTGCAACTGGCTACCTTCCTCCTGGCTTGAAAACAGCTCCTGGCTGAATGCATATAGGGATGCCGTGCCATCCTCTGGCTCTGGGTCCCCCTCCTCCTCAGCATCCTCGCTCCTGTTTTCCTCCTCCTGCCTTGTTGCACTCCGGGTTGCCACGGCCTCTGAAGTGTCCATGGTGGTCTTCAGAGTGGAGGTGGGGTCACCCCCAAGTATCGTGTCCAGCTCTTTGTAGAAATGGCAGGTTGTGGGGGCAGCACCGGAGCAGTGGTTTGCCTCCCGCACTTTGTGGTAGGCGTTCCGCAGCTCCTTCACTTTAACCCTGCACTGCAGTGCATCCTGGTCATGGCCCTTTTCCATCATGTCCCTTGATATCTTCTGTAGGTATCGTAATTCCTACGGCTGGAGCGCAGCTGGGACTGGACAGCTTCCTCCCCCCAAACACTGATGAGGTCCAGCACCTCACCATTGCTCCATACTGGGGATCACCTGGCACGTGGAGGCATAGTCACCTGGAAAGATTCGGTGAGAGCAGTACACGCCTTGCTGAGCAAACAGGAAGGGGACTTTCAGAATTCCCAGAGAATTTAAAGGGCGGGTCTGACAGTTGGTCACCTGAGGGCAGGGCAGTAGACTTCAAGGTGATGACCAAAGTGGCTTGAACAGGCATTGTGGGACACTTCCTGGAGGCCGATCAGAGCGCATTAATAGACCAGGGCGTCCACACTGGCACTGCAGCGCTCCAGCCGGGGCACAGCAAGCTTTATGCTTCTCGTGGAGGTGGATTACCAGGGGTGCTCCAGCCGCAGAGTCCGGGCACTCTAGGGCCTTGCCAGTGTGGACACCTCAGGAGTTAGGGCAGATTTAATGCGCTCTAAATTGCAAGTGTAGCCAAGCCCTAAAATACCTTTAGGTAAAATGCCCAGGGGGAAACACTTCTGGGGAATACAACTCTTGAGAAAACGACTGTCGACTTTACCTTTCCTGAGTTCAGCTAGTGAGGCTTTTATCATGACAAGCAGAGCCCACAGGTGAACTACAGCCACCTATTACTCCACCTTAATTAGGACTAATAAGATCCTTATAAATCTGAATCTTGCTGCACTATTATTTCTTTTAGCTGGTTGCTCTTCCCTAGCCATTCTCCCTGCTCCTTCTGCTATGATTCAAAAATCTATTTTGGAGATCTTTTTTTTTAAGAGCTGGCTTTGCAACATATGGTTCTGAACATGGGACAGCCCTCTCTGTTGTTGTTTTCCGTACTTAGGCCTTGTGTTACTGAATAGCATCTGGCAGAATGTCTGATGCTCTGTAATAAAAGCGTACAGCACACAACACTGGCACTTGTGTGTCTCTGCTGCATTTAGAAGACAGTGTGAGTTGGGAACTGTTCAAGCACTAAATAAGAGACTCACTAGGCCAAGCAGTTTGGTCCCAATATCCAAGCTACTGTATTTAGAAGCAGAATGAATATCCTTTATAATATTGGCTGAGACAACCTCCTACTCTCCCATAGATATAAGCTCCTGAGAATTGGCTTGTACTTAGCATGCTTAGAAAACCATGTTCCAGGTTTGACTGAGAGATCTCGGCCTTGTTGCACTCTGCTTCTGTCAACAGAAGCCAGCAAAATCCAGAGAGTGGGCCCATGCTGGTAGAAAATCCACCCAATGGGGACACAAGGTACAAGCAAGGTGTGGTGTACTAGAGGGACACAGAATAGGTCAGTGCAGCCTCCAAAATGGTCAGCAAGAGCTGTGGAGGGAGCGGCCAGGACCCTTGAGAGTGTCACTAACTCATTCTCCCTGCTCTTGCTCATCCCAACTAAGCCCATCACTCACCTCTCACTGAATCTCTTATTTAGTATTTTAGCATTCACAGATACTGCCTTCCCCAACTGGCTGATTTCACCAGTGCAGCTCAGCTGCCTTTCTTCATACAGCCAGAGACAGGAATCAAAACTGGGAAATCTGGCTCACATCCAGGGCCCCTACTCTAATCATCAAACGACACTTCCTCAGTGGAGAAAGAGGGTGCAAAGTGTGTGGGGGGGATCTCTCATCTCCCATTACAATGATCAATTGTGACTTAACCTCCTGTCTCTCCCCACTGTGAGAACATCCCAGTGACCTCATGCTCTGGGGTCTAAATTGTCTGTTACCACTCAAGAAAGAGATCTTGGAGTCATTGTGGATAGTTCTCTGAAAACATCCACTCAATGTGCAGTAGCAGTCAAAAAAGCAAACAGAATGTTGGGCATCATTTAGAAAGGGATAGATAATAAGACAGAAAATATCATGTTGTCTCTATATAAATCCATGGTACGCCCACACCTTGAATACTGCGTGCAGATGTGGTCTCCCCATCTCAAAAAAATATATTGGAATTTGAAAAGGTCCAGAAAAGGACAAAAAAGAATGATTAGGGGTATGGAGCAGTTGCCATATGAGGAGAGATTACCGGTAATAAGACTGGGACTTTTCAGCTTGGAAAATAAACGAATGAGGGGGGATATGATGGAGGTCTATAAAATCATGACAGGTGTAGAGAAAGTAAATAAGGTCTATAAAATCATGACTGGTGTAGAGAAAGTAAATAAGGAAATGTTATTTACTCCTTCTCATAATAGAAGAATGAAATTAATTAAATGAAATTAATAGGCAGCAGGTTTAAAACAAACAAAATGAAGTATTTTTTCACACAACACACAGTCAACCTGTGGAACTCCTTGCCAGAGGATGTTGTGAAGGCCAAGTCTATAACAGGGTTCAAAAAAGAACTAGATAAGTTCATGGAAGATAGGGCCATCAATGGCTATTAATCAGAATGGACAGGGATGGTGTCCCTAGCCTCTGTTTGCCAGAAGCTGGAAATGGGCAACAGGGGATGGATCACTTGATGATTACTGGGCTAGATGGACCTTTGGTCTGACCCAGTATGGCCATTCTTATGTTCTGCCCATGTTCTTTTCAGGAGGCTTCCCTGTCTCCTCGCTGCTAAACACCTGGGAGAGATGTCCTTGTCTCCCCTCACTCCTGACAGCATACAGAAGGACATAAAGCAGGAGGAGGGGGTTATAAAGGTGTGAGACGTAATAGCTGTGAGTACGCACTGCTTTCAGCAAAACAGCCCCTGTCCATCCCCTGCTGTTAGATAATGGCTTACATTCAAAGCTGAAACAGTCACTGGAGTCTGAGAATAAAACCCCAAGGCCTTTGTTTGTCTTGCTGTACTCATGAAATAAGGCCAGGTTAATTTTATCCAGTCATTCCATGCAGACATTTGGAACTGCTGCTGAGCTGACTCACGCCAAGTGTGTATTTTTCACTAGGGATGCACCCAACGGAAATCCCATTACTGGTAGCTGTTGAAGGACATAGTTCTGCATGAAGCAACTCAAGGACAATTCTCCAAAGAGGCTCATCTCAATGGGGATGTGTGTTGTGCCACAGCTGAGCTGGAGAAAGCTGGCAGTGGGAAGAAAAGGGCTATCGCATAGATGTAACCAACCTTGTGTATGTGTGTATGAGAGGTTAGCTAGCACCTGCATGCAAAAGGGAGATTGCCACTCCATTCACTGCATGGAAACTCCCTGGGTGTATTTTTGAGGGGAAAATGCTATCCTGGGACTGTAGAAGTCAATTCAGGATTTGAGCAGAGAGTGATTGGCTAGTTAGCAGAGTGGATTTAAGAGGACAAGACAGTCTGTTTCTACTTTCCATTGTATATAAACCTTTCAGGCCACTACCATTGTCTGGTTAGTAAAATACATGTCCCTGCTCCCAGGGAAAATCCTCCTCACCTTTTCCCCTCTTTCCTCCCAACTTAAAGACCCCATGTCCTACGTGACTGTCCTTCCAACAAAGGGCTCCAGCTCCCTCTGGTGGTGATGGTGGTGGTTCTCCTCCTCCTGAATGGGCTGGAAATATTTCTAGAGTTCGCTTTCAACCCCTACTGACTGAGGAACAAAGTATTCCCTACCAGGCAGTCAAACTCTGATCTCACCCCCCATAATCCCTCCCAGTTTGTAAGGTGACTTGTGGGTTCTGCCTGTTCCCTGCTGAGTCCTGGATCCGTCCACCTTCAGTTTGTGTAGGCTATGTAGGTTGATGGGGAAAACCAACGGTGGTTTTGATTTTTGCAAACTCTTGGCTAAGTTTTCTTTTTACAAAATCTACAGAATGTGGTTCAGATCCTGGCCCAAAGTTGGGATGGAGGGAGAAAGGCAAGATAAATTTTCTATTAACCCTATGGCAGCAACTTGGGTTGCCACAAGATCATCAAGCTTTACTTCTATTGTTGCAACCAATGCCAGGGTGAAAGCAGGAAACAAGGGATGCAGAACATCCATGCTCAGCCTGTTCTCTGATGCAGAAATGAGCTGTAAACTCTCTTCCCTTTAAAAGGAAATGATCCCTCTCTGCATTTTGCTCAGATGATGCTTAATTATTACACATCCGCCTGCGGTACATAATGTAAGTAACGACACAAGAACACTAAGCAACTAGGAACAGGAAAAACAAATACTTCTTCAGAGGACATGATGAAAGATTGTGTGGGTGGCACAATATAAGGAATTTTTAAAAAAAACAACCCAGAACCTGAAAGGCCCGGTACTGAGCTCTTTGCAGTGATTCCTAGGGTCCCTGATTGAAAGATGAGCAAGAACACAAACTAGTTTGCGTTCAAGGAAGCACCTTTGTCTGCCAATGCTGTAATCATTCAGAAAGGCAACTTGGAACTGTCCCATAGAAAGGGCCTAAATCAACCATTACTGCTGTTTAACAGGAAACAAGTAACAATAAGGGGCACAAGGAACCACTCAGCGTTGTACCTGTAGCGTGCACCAGAAAATTGTTGGGGAATCTGCACTGTGCATCAGGAGGCTGTCAGCATTGCACCCATTCTACATGCCAAGAACTGCTGGCACCTGTGGTGTGTCAGGAACCTATCAGCATTTCACCGGCATTCTGTGCCAGGAGCCTTCTGGCCCTGCCCATGCACTCTGGGCAGGGCCAGAAGTACGAAGCTGCATAGGGCACCAGGAAATTTGGGGCACCAAATTTCCTAGTGCCCTGCACAGCTGCATGCTGCTTCAGCCCCTGCCCCACCTCTTCCCCAGGGCCCCCGCCCCTGCTCCGCCCCGCCTCTTCCTGCCCCTGCTCCTCCCCAGCCCTGCCCCCACTCCACCCCTTTCCCAAAGCCTCCGCCCTGCTCTGCCCCCACCCCTTCCCATCCCTGCTCCGCCCCTTCCTGCCCCTGAGGACTGCAGCAGGGCCGGGCCTGCACTCACCGGCAGCGGGAAGTGCAGTGGCCCAGCCCCAGCCGTGCTGCCGGTGAGTTCTGGGGAGGGGTTCCCCCCCTGCCCCCCAAGCCAACCCCCAGCCCCCGTGGAGGCCTGTCCCCCCCCCAGGGGGCTGCATAGGGCCCCAGAATAGCTAGGGATGGCCCTGACTCTGGGCCAGGAATGTGTTGGCATAGTACCAATCTATCTAATTTCTTTTCCTGTACCAATTGCCATGGCATCAAATACTAGAAACAATAAGCTGTAGTGACATCTTGGTACAGGTATATATCTTTTGTTCTGGGGGTATTTAAGAGGGAGAGAGGGTTCACCAGACCAGAATGTCGCTGGCTGCGTTGAGGAAAGACTTGCATAAACAGGTGTATTTTACATTGTACTCTATAAGAGGGAAATCATGAGATCACCTGATCTCCTATGGCAGAATATTCCATAGCTGCTTCATTAAGAGCACTTGGGCCAGATTCTGACCCCAGTTCCAGTGACTGTGAAGGGCTTGGGGACCTGGCTTAAATAGCCTGCTCGAGATTCTTCTAGGAGTGAGGAGGAAACCTTAAATGACATAGGACTGGCATGCTGGTCATATAAAGGGGTGGGAGGAGATATAAACCGCCTTGCGTGCTGGTCATCACCAGTTGCATAATTTAGGCTTTGATATAGGTTGTCATCGTTTCAATTTTAATTTTAAATAGGTTTATATTTAAAATGAAAAATTTATTTAATTTAAATTTAAAAAATCCAATTTACATTTTTTTAAATTGATTAAATTAAAAAACTGATTTTCTTTTTCTTTTTTAAATCTTGATTTTTATACACTCTGATAACAGCACTTTGCCCTTTCTCCTTGCGGCCTTCACTAGGTGCAGCTTGGTCAGGCCAGAGGACTGAACCAGTTGTGTCTAGTAGCTATGTTGTCTCTGTCGATCACAATATACTTGGAGAGGTGAGGAAGGAGGAAGAGGGCCTTTAGGCAGTTAATTGAGCCCTAGCCCATTAATGGCTTTGAAGATGAGAGCCAGGATCTCTAATTGGATCTGATGGTGTAGAGTGTACAGCATATGTGGTGTTTTCTCATCTACCAGTTCAGCTTAGGAGACAGGCCATTGTGATTTTACCTATGCTGTGCGGCAGGAAATAACCTGTTTGTGCTGCCCCTGTGTTTTGGTAACCAAGGTGAGAGGAACTGAATGTCCGTGAGCACTGGATCCTATAAAGACAATCAAAGGTCTAAGGAAACAACATCTTTCAGTTCAGTCTGTCTCAAAGATCATCATGCCCTGTTTCAGCACAGTACTCCAAGTGCACTCATTAGCACTTTTTATTGTGCATCTATTTATATCTTAAGAGCCCAGACTTTAGCACAATAGAATAACTGACTGTGATGCTGACAGACCAGCTCAGGCCAGGGCCATAGACCAATTCACTTGTATGTTAATATCAAAGAAGTGTTAAGTGTATTGGTGTGCATTTAGACTATTTATTTGTATGCTAATAGGAACCAAAGAAGCGTCAAAAGGTAATTTAGTGTAATCAGGCCAATTCACTTGTGTTAGTATAGTTCAAAGGAAATGTTAATGGTATTGTTTTCATTTATCTATAACCCGTTGGTTGGTATCCCATTACATTATGTATATCCCTGTAATTAGATAACCCTACATCAAAGTAAAAAGTAACAGAGGGTCCTGTGGCACCTTTAAGATTAACAGAAGACTTCTGTCTTAAAGGTGCCACAGGACCCCCTGTTGCTTTTTACAGATTCAGACTAACACGGCTACCCTTCTGATACCCTACATCAAAGTGTGTGTTAGTGTTACGATGAGAAGATGTTTGATGTGTGGTCTTCATGAAAACTAATGAAAGATTGTTGTTTGCTATTACATTACATTTACATTATATATCCCTGTAACTAAGGCCTTGTCTACACGACACATTTTTGTCAACAAAAGTCAGCTTTCGGCGACAAAACAGTGGAGGTATACACACTGCAATGCTCCTCCCACTGATTTAACTCTCCTGCTACGCATAATAAAACCACTTGGAGGAGGGGCATAGAACTTTTCATGACGAAGTTAGAGTGACACAGTGTCAGTGTAGATACTGTGTTGCTTATGTCACCCTAATTGGCCTCCACAATGCCCATTGTGACTACTCTGATCGCCACTTTGAACTCTGTTGTCTTGCAGTCAGATCCACAGGCATGTGCCCCTCCCCCTTTAAAGCCCCGGGAATTCTTCCTGTTTGCTCAGCATGGACAAAACTCACATAGGATATTCCCAGGTGACCATGGCGGCTCCCCACAGCAAACGCACTCCCGGCTGGAGTATACCAGAGTTGTTGGATATGCTGAGTCTGTGGGGACATGAGACTGTGCAGTTGCAGCTCCGCTCCAGCTGTAGGAACTTTGATGCTATGGGCAGATTGCTCAGGGCATGGAGCTGAAGGGGTAAGAGCGGGACATGCAGCAGTGCCATGCCAAAATCAAGGAGCTGAGGCAAGCGTACCAAAAGATAAGGGAGGCCAATTGTCAGTCTGGTGCATTGCCAAAGACATGCCGCTTCTACAAGGAGCAGCACGCCATCCTGGCGGTGACCCCACCTCCACCGCCAAGAGCCTGGTGGATACTTCAGGGGAGCTGGAGTCAGCAGCCAGCAGAGTGAACCCAGAGGACAAATTGGTGGACAAGGAAGTGGAGCTGGAGGAGGATGGGGGACAGGTGGCAGTATATATATGGCAACATCTTACAGGCAAAACCTAGGAACAGAGTTTGGGATGAAAATCCCAAATGAATAAGCTGATGAGGCAGAGACTTACCACATACCAAATGCCCCTCTTCAGAGATGGATCTGGTGGCTGTTTGTATTAATAAAAAAATCTAGACCACCATCGTGGGGGAGCTGTTCATATTAAAAACAGGCAGTGCTATAATTAATGAGGGTGAAAACAAATGCTTTACTTGTAGGGGAAAAGTTAGGGAAACCCACTTTGACTTTCCCCTGGGATTCTTTAAAGCTTGAGGACAATATAACTTTCCCCCACCTCTCGTCTCTTGCTATTTTTTCTGTGATGAATACTAACACTATGTTACAACATATTTGCCTCAGTCCAGACCTTCAAGACTGGCTTCCCCTTCACACACTAGGAATGTCACAAGTTAAGTGAGTGGCAACAATTGCAGCTACTAATGTATGTGGGAACCCAGAGCTACCAGGGAAGGATGGTCTACAGTACAGGGTTAGGACTCATGAGTCTTGCATTTGGTTCTTGGTTTTGCTGCTGATTTCCTATCCAATTTTGGGGCATGTTACTATGGCCAAAATTTTCAGCTGTGGCCTCTGATTTTGGGTGCCCAACTTCAGATGCATGAAGCCTGATTTTCCAAAGGTCCTGAGCACTTGCTCCCATTTGCTTCAGCATTGATTTCATTGGAAGTTGTGGAAGCTCCATATCTATGAAAATGGGGTGGAGGAAAATTGAGGTACCCAGAATCTTATGGCCATGTTTGAATATATGTGCCTTAACCTTTATGTGCCTCCATCTCTTTGTCTCTATCTCCAGGGTTGTTATAAGGTTATTTTTATTAATATTTGTAAAGGACTTTGAGAACATCAAATGCTAGGTCCTATAGAGTGCAAAGTATTCTTTTATTAGACAAGTATAGATTTCTAAGAGAGACAGCATTACAGCAGAGACAGTCTTATAAACAATTTCTAGTTTTACAGCATGAACAGTAAAACCCCATGGAAATAAACACTTGAGAATAGTTTTCTATAAAATGTACATCCAGAGGCCTCAGTCCTGCAAACTGCTCAATATTGGGTGGACCCCTGCACTCATGCTGACTTCCATACAGATGCAGGTGCCTGCCTGCATAGACCAGTTTTCAGAATCAAGCCCCAAAGACCCCAAACTTACAATTTTTGCAGTGCTAAAAATGTCTGTTGTTATCCCTGAAGATCATCCACGATGGCTGGGAGCTCATTCCCAAGATCATGTGGCTTTTTGTGGGGGGAGGAGGAGAAGAGAGGAGACGCAGTTGCTTATATAATTCAGGGAAAACCTTATCTGAAATATGGATTAAAAACAAGTATCAGAGGGGTAGCCGTGTGAGTCTGAATCTGTAAAAAGCAACAGAGGGTCCTGTGGCACCTTTGAGACTAACAGAAGTACTGGGAGCATAAGCTTTCGTGGGTAAGAACCTCACTTCTTCAGATGCAAGTGATGGATTAAAAACAATTATTCCTCTTAAAAAAGAGCCATAGTTTGCCTCCAGTAAACAATGAGCATCAGAAAAAAATAACCATCCCCAACTGAAGACTGTAGTTATTCATAGAATCCGGTGAACCATTGAAAACATTAGGAACATGTCTCTTGTTATTGGCTTTACATTGAATTCGGTGCCCCCTGTTTATTTTTATGGATGCATTTCCTTTCATTGTGGCCTGGCCTATTATGCTTCCTTTTTACCTGTCCATGAGTCACTGATCAAAGCAGCACAGGGAGCCATTTCCATGAGCTGGCTTTCAACTCAGTGCTATATGCTGCTGGAAGTACGGTTACCTGGCAACCGCAGCAATTGCTTTACTACAAATAAAACCCCATCCAAGCCCATAAGGCCTATTAATAGACGATCCAGGAGAGACTATCTGAAGGAAAATAGATGATAGATTCTTGTGGCCTTTCCTGGACCCCTCTAGAAATGATTTTACTCTTTTTCAAGTCAACACAGCTGTGTCTGTTGAGGAGCTTGAAAAACGTCCCATTTTACAAGCAGTGCTTGTGGCATTGGAGTGCACTTAGAGGAGCATAGAGAGCTGATCTCTATCGCCGGACAATACAAAGCACACTGGAAGTGCCCGTAAGGGTGATAATGCTCACGAAGCACAAACAATTAGTATTGTGGAAAGCTAAGGTTTAAGGCTAGGACACCTTTAAACTTCTCTGTTTGGGTCCTTTAGCATCAGCTTTTATTTGTCCCAAGCACCTTATGTGAAATGGGTCTGACTGGTCACCTTTATCTTCTTCTATCTGGCCTTCTGCAGTGACACATCATGACGTAGGGTGGATGTGGTGTGTGATTCATATGGGGATAAAGTGTGAGCTACACAGCAAGCTGTAAAAACAGGATCTTTTCAGAGTATAGCAGGAGGAATTTGGGGCAAAGGGAGGGTCTTCCCACTTAATTCAAGGGTACAGAAGTCAGATACAGTCTCAGGATTGAAAACGCTGTTGTGTGTCTGCCAAGGACAGTAGTAAAGCCCCACTGTGCTGGGCAAAGCACCATAGAATATATTCTAGGGCACAGCCCAGCACTGCCAGTGCTGGGACAAAATGACTAATAGGTCTTTTCCATGAATAATTTCTACCCTATGATTTAACCGGTAGCTGGACACAATTAGGTATATTTCTAGTTACAAATCCCAATTCCATGCTATATTTAGAACAATGGATGCAGTACAGAGTAAAGGAGGTAATTTCATGATATAAGCACTGTGTCTGGCACGTCAAGATTCTGCTGTATACATCCTTGTTGCTATTGCACCAACTTAACTCACCCAGTGGTGACTTGTGCTGCTCTGAAAAGGGGAATAACTTTTCTTCATAAACTGAGGAATATTTTGGTGGGAGGGAGGCGTAGGTGTGGATGCGCCCATGTCTCCACCAACTAAAGGTGAATGCTGATGTTGCAACTCTTGTGTCAATCATCGATTCAAATACAGTAAAGGCAACTCAACTTTTCTTCCCTGTGCAATAGATAAATTGAGGTCGGTACTGTTTGTTGTGTGTAGGTCTTTCAGATGAGGTCTTAAGAATGGAAGTCCTTTCTACTCTCAATGAACAGGAGACTTTCTATTGACTTGAATGGGCTTTAGATCATGGCCTATAGGAGTAGATATTTGCCCCCCTCCTCCCTGTCCTTGGTCAGCATTTCCACAAACATACCCCTCCTTCACCACACACACTGCTGTTGTGCATTTGGCTGACACTCTTCACCCCCACATGTGACTGTTTCTGTGATGCTGCATATATTTATTGTTGTTTATTATTTTAAGTGCTGTCAGCAGGCTGGACGCTATATAGACTACAAGGGAAGGTGAAGTCTCTGCCCCATGCTGCTTACTAACGAAATATGTCTCTATGTGTAGTTTGTGCAGTGCTTCAGGGTTAGACACAATACACAAATGGAGAATATTGTTATTACAGGACAGATGAGAAAGTTTAGAGTTAGAGAGACTTCTCTTCGGAACTCCAAACTGGTATGTTTGCATATTCTTTATCTCATCAGCCTTCAGGACTGAAGACATCCACCCACTGATCTTTCTTTCAGTGAATACAAGCATCGTCCCTCTTGCCCAGCTTGTCCCTTTCAGCAGCTCTTCTCATTAATGAATTCATAAACAGTCATTGCTCATCTAGCTCCGGGCAGGTGTAGCTCCCGTATTTCTAATCCCCTGTACCCATTCACAGCAGCCAGATGGTGCAATGCCTGTGAAAACACCTCCTCAGCAGTGACATGCTCATCTTGTAGTTCAGTTGTGTTTTTCTCCAGGACTAAAGGCTGAATTGTTAAGACTCCAAAGAAAGTAACAATGGAAGGAAGCACTGCCCGCTTCCATATTTTTCATTATTCTGAAACTGTGTAGTCCTCCTGTAAAGCAGCAAAAGCATACAAGTGTGTCTCTGGAAATCCCACAACTGCAGCTGACTGTGGCACATGATGAGGCTGGCCAGGACTTCTTTTCAGTGGGCCTGACACTGTGGGACCCATTCTTGGTTTAAAGCTATAAAGTAGAGTCACCCAAATTTTCCCCATCTGAGGTCCACATTAAGAGTGAGCCCTGTGTTCCCATTTCCCGTCTCTTCCAATGGCAGGGATGAGTTTGGAGAGTTTCAGTCTAGAGAGCCACTGAAAAGATCAGAGACAAACAAGTTGGAGACGTCTCTAAAAAAGGGTTATCTTCAGCAGAGTTTGAAATATGAGTTGTACGTACGGAGTGGGTTCACTTAAAGCATCTTTCTTGTTTTAGAGATGCTGAGCCAGACCCTCAACTGGTGCGAGTCAGTGTAGCTTCAGAGACGTCACTGGAGCTGTAGTGATTTATCCTAGCTGTGGATCTGTCCCACTATCAATTCCAATAATATTCCTTATATCTACAGGCTCTTTTCCCTAACTCATTGAAATCAATGGAAAGGCTCCCACTGACTTCATTGGCCTTTGCATCAGGTCCAAATGGGGAACACCACTAGAATCAGTGATATCTTAAGAACTGGAATGAACTATTCAAGTGCACCACTGTACCACTCTTTCCCTTGGAAAGAGCTAATACTCCCTTATTTCAAAGTGGCCTGAAAAAGAGGCCTCAGAGAAGGAAGGATCTACTTACTGCCTCCTGTAGCTGATCACATCTGAGCTTTGCACTGAAAACTTATCAGTGATTCAGAGCCAAAACAATTGTCTGACCCTCACTTTAGATTCAGCAAACCTGAATGTAACATCCCACAACATGGTCCAGCCTTCCCACATACAGCTCCCTCACTGAGACCCTAATTCAGCAATGCACTGTAGCACGTTTAACTTTATTAAGCACATGATATAGTCCTTTTTTGGCACCTATGTGCTTTGCTGAATAGGGGCCTCAATGGAATACTTTGCTTGTGGAAACAAGACAGAAGGTACCTTTGACTCAGATTTGCTGTTGGGACTGAGGCCAGCTTTTCGTTTGAACAATCGCAGATTTTCCTCTTCCTGTCAGCATTCCTGTGGAGTTTACAAGTTTATGATCAGTTCCATCAATTCTGCTTATAGTGGGATTCCTGCTGATTACAACTCATATCCCATCTCTGAACAGTCAGAATTTCCACTTCCTTTGTAAATATGTCTGCTCTAATCCCTGTTCTCTGTCTGTTCTGAAGTTCTCTGTCAGGGATGGACAAAGTCCTCTGTTCATGCCAAAAGAGATACAGAATCCAGGAAAGATAACCCTTCCCCTGTTGACTGACCACCTCAGTCCCTTTGCAAGCTTTAGCTCCAGATTCAAATGTTATCCAAAATCTCTGCTCACCAGAACATTCTTCTGAGTGTTCATATGTGGAGATTTTTTTATAACCTTTCCCATTCATTGTTATATAACAAATCTCCGGGAGTTTTTTTTAATCACAAAATGTTTCCATTACTGGTTTTTTTCTCCGCCATTAAACTATGCAGCTCAAACAAACAAACAAAAATCATAGCACTTCACTAGTGACTGGAGGATCCAGTGCAAGTTACCAGATTTTATGAAACTGATGAAACTACAAAACAATTTTAAAAAGTCGAGGACTTTGTTTTATTTATTTGTGTAGCCCTTAGGCTGCTCTGACTTATGCCAAGGAACCAGCTCTTCATACAGCAAGGTGAAGATTAGGGAAGTGCAAAGGTGAGCTATAAACCATCCCCTTCCCAACTTGCACTGTCTATTGTTTGTTCAGATCCCAGGATGAGGCCCACAATCTTTAAGTCACTTCAGCGCTATGCCTCAGTTTCCCCATCTGTAAAATCACCTGCCAGATAAAGTGCTTTGAGATCAGCTGATGAAAATTGCTATATAAGAGCTGGGTATTATTATTAATTACATAATTATATATTAGTTCTCAAAGAATGCAATATTATATCGGACCACTTTTCTAACTTTAGCTACACAAGTGTAGTCATTTCATTCGTGTATATTTACACTATCTTAATTGCCACCTGCCACACACCCGGCACTCTGGGGCTGGGGTGAGGGGTGAGGTGTTGGCAGATGTGGGGAGGGGGAGCAGCTCTGGGCTCCAGCGAGGGATGGGGGGCAGGAGGGGCGTGGCCTTGGGCAGGAGGAACAGGCCTGGCCGGGGGTTAGCCTCCCCGAGCCGGTATAGGTGAGGCAATGAAAGTTAATTCAGTTCATTATATGGACATCACAATGCCATACAGAATCTCGAACAAATGTGTAGAGCTGAAATTAAATTTGAGATTAAAAATCATCAGCAATGTAAGCATAAAAAAGTACAGAAAGGTTGTAGCTACCAAATAGCCAGGCAACTCAGGAAAAGAGAGAGAGGTTTATCTTGTGGTTAAAGCATTGGACTGGTGATGAGAAGAGCAGGATTCAGTTCCTGGCTCTGCCCTGTATGACCTTTGTCAAGCCACTCAACCAATATGTGCCTCAGTTCCCCATCTGTGAAATGGGGATAATACTACTTCCTTTTTTGTACCCTTTTGGCATGTTTACCCTACAGCTGCTACAGCAGCACAGCTATGGTGCTGCAGAGGTTTTTCCATTTATGTAGTTAATCCATCTCTCCGAGAGGTGGTAGCTAGGTCGATGGAAGAATTCTTCAGTCAATCTAGCCATGTGTACACTGGAAGTTAGATTGACCTAAGTGTGGTGCTCAGGGCACAAAACTTTTCACAGCCCTGAGCAATGTTGTTAGTCGATCTAATTTTTGAGTACAGACCAGGCCTTTGTCTGTCTTTGGGGCAGAACTCTCATTTTATACGGTGCCTAATGCAAATGCTCCAATCTCAGTTGAGGCCTCCAGGAGCTACTATAATACAAGTACTTATAATAATTAAAAATAAATGAAAAAGAAATTAAAACACTAAGGAATATAGAAATGCACAGTTAGATCAACCTCACAATGTTAACTCAACTAGCAACCCCAGCATCCATCATGACTTTCGGGTTGGGAGGACTGCCATGTCCCCATTGTTGTTTGTTTAAAAATATAACTGCCAGTTGTTTTCAATATATTGTAAATAACACACCATTCAAATGAAAACAGTAGCATGTCAGAGTGACAGCCACAGACTGATAAGACAACGGTGTCTGGGGGAAGAGGGAGGGTCCGACATGATTTCTGAATGAACATCTCTACAGGCGGATTTAATTAGCTCCATCTGTGTATTCATTATTTTGGAAACCAGGGCAGCGTCTGCCCGGGGCGCACAGGCTTTATCAGCAGACAATTTGAGCACAAGGCAGTCTAGAGAAAGAGTAAAACAGCAAGTGGAGGGCAGGAAAAAGGATCAGTCAAAACAAACACGGAGGGTTGATCTTGCTTCCATTGAAGCCAATGGCAAAACTCCTATTAGCTTCAATGGGAGCAGGATTGGGCCCAGAATCCCCACTTCACAGATAGGGATGCAGTCAACATGGGTTCATTACTTCCTGAGATGAGCAATGCCACTGTCACATAACTTCTGTTGTCTGAGGCCCTTAAAATGTCCAGGAAGAAGCCAAGAAGTCCCACCAGCCTTCAACACAAGCCATGCAAGCGACTGCTCAGCCCACCATCCTTCACACAGAGCCCAGGTCCCCAAAGGAGATAATGGGAGAAGGCAATTCATGAGCCAATGCCAACATCTGGCAACTACAAATAGTAAGTTGGCAGTTCTGGGGGGCAAGTGAATGGTGCTGTCCAGATTTATTTCCTTTTAAACTATCTACTCTGTGTATCCTTTCCCCCCATTCCCTGTCTTTAAGTTCTGCCCTTCCTTGTGTCCTTGGGTTCATCAACACCAGCTCTGAATGGTTTGCTTTCCCCTCTGCATTGCCTCATCCTCCTGTATGGCAGAAGGAAGGCAAGTGGCATGGGATGTGTCGTGGAGACAGCCGTAGCACTGAGGGCTATATTAATAACTTCACTCTTCCCCTGCCCCAGTTCCCAGCTGGGATTCTCTTTCCCCATTTGACAACATATTTGCTTTGTGTAAGAGCAAAAAACCAGTAGGTTTCACTAGCAGGATTAAATTGTGTCAGCGGAACCATTTTCAAAGCCAGTCCAGCTGCTTGAGGATAGTGCTTAAGCCACATCCCAAGATATCGTATGCAGTAATAATAACACAGTATAACACAAAATAGCTGTTTTGTAGAGCATCTTTTTTAGAACTACAGACTTGCGAAGTTCCATATCCCAAAACTACATTGCTCAAAAGGCTTTGGAGACTTAAGTAACAGAGAGAGACAGCTAATTAACAAATAATAGCAGAAGGCGGGAGAAATAAAAGGATATTAATGGAGAGGAGAGATGTTTTCAGCTGAGGTTTGAAATTATATGTAAAGTCAATAAGGCAGAAAGATTCATGACTGCTTTTCTAGAGTTGGAATTGGCAAGGGAAGAGGGGATCAAAAGAGCAAAGGTGGGATCCAGGTGGTAATGTACACAGGCAGTTTTGCAGAAATAATTATAGACATATATATAGAAGGGGCTGAAGGACAGTGCCATAACAAGGGCGAGACGAGTGAGGCACTTGCCTCGGGCATACAAAGGGGAGAGGTGCAATCACCTCCTCTCTGCCTCCGCCTCCTCCCCTGAACACTCCACCCCTGCTTCTCCGAGCCCCCACTTCCCGTGAATCAGCTGTTCACACGGGAAGCCTGGGAGCACAGAGAAACAACTGGCGGCGCACTCAGGCCCAGGGAGGTGGAGCAGAGGTCAGCTGGGGCGGGGAGTGCAGGGCCGGGTCTAACTTTTTTGCCGCTGCCCCAAGCAAAAAAAAAAAACAGCAGCGGGGGAGGCGCTGCTGTGGTGCGGTCGGAGGAGCGAGGCGCGAGGGGGGGGCGGGGCGGCCGGAGGAGTAGGGGGGGCATGACACGGCCAGAGGAGCCCAGGGGGGAGCGGCGCGGCCAGAGCAGTAAGGGGGGGGGCGCAGCATGGCCGCAGCGCAGCATGGCCGCAGTGCGGCCAGAGGAGCCAAGCGGGGGTGGAGGGGGCACAATTTTATATTCTTGCCTCGGGCGCAAAAATAGCTAGTTACGGCTCTGCTGAAGGAGAATGCATGGTCATGATCAAGGATGATGACAAGGTACAGAGTGAAGTCAAATGGGAAGTCTGAGTCGAGGACAGAGACTAAAAAGACTGACTTATGTTCGAGGAAGTCCCTCTTGCACAAGAGAAGCTATCTGCTTATGAGATGCTCAGCTGGAGAAAGCTGAGGTGAAGACACTTGTTTAGTCAGTCAAGAGACAGAGAAGGGAAATCATTAAGGGGTCAAAATATGTTGATTTGAGAATCATCAGCCTTAAAGTAGATAAGATAAGAAGAAAACACTGGGGGACTCCACAGAGGAGGGGTCAGCAGTCATCATTGCCAGAGATGGAGAAAGAACAGTTTATTGGCAGAAGCAGAACCAGGGCCAGCTCTATTGTTTTTGCCGCCCCAAGCAGCGCGCCGAATTGCCGCCGCAGACGGCAGGGGCAGTCCGTGTGCCGTTAGGACGGCATGCGCGTTTCCGCTGCAGCGGCAATTTGGCGGCAGCTCCTGTCTTCAGCCGGGAGACAGAAGCCGCTGAATTGCCACTGCGGGCAGCTGAACATAGAAGCTGCCGCTGAATTGCCGCCGCCATGGAAACGCACGTGCTGCCCTAACGGCACAAGGACTGCCCCCGCCGTCCATGGCAGCAATTCGGCATGCTGCTTGGGGCAGCAAAAACACATGGACTGCCGCCCCTTGCAGATTGCCGCCCCAAGCACCTGCTTGGAATGCTGGTGCCTGGAGCTGGCCCTGAGCAGAACTATGATGGGAGGGAAAGAGACAGCTACCTTGGGGCAGCCCATGGGGTTGAAAGCTGCACGGATGTCAATGAGAATGGCAGGAAACCTCAACAAGCAAACATGGTGTCTGTCCCTGTTTAGGAGGGAAATTTTATTTATTGGAGAGGGCCAGATCATTTATTATTATCTTTGTCTGCCTCAAAAAAACAAAATGTGTCCAGTGTATTTCAATATTATTTAAAAGCGTGCCTCTCTTTTTCTTCCTAGATGCCCTTTCCAATGTTAGAGAGACAAGGTGGGTGAGGTAATAGCTTTTATTGAACCAACTTCTGTGTTGAGAGAGACAAGCTTTTGAGCCACACAGAGCTCTTCTTCAGGTCTGGGAAAGGTCAGGTCTCTGAACATCATAGCTAAATGCAAGGTGGAACAGATTGTTTAGCATAAGTAGCTTGCACATATTGTAAGGGACCATTCAAGGTAGAGTGGCCAGTTAACACCTCTGCAGTCTTAGAACAAAAAAGGGAAGTTAGTGGGTTCAGATTGTTGTAATAAACCACTGCATTTATGGTTTATTCACCTTTCCCAGTCCTGAAGAAGAGTTCTGTGTGGCTCGAAAACTTGTCTCTCTCACCACCAGAAGTTGGTCCAATAAAGGATAGTACCTCACCCAGCATGTCTCTCTAATATCCCGAGACCAACTACAACTACACTGCTTTCCAGTGTTGTCAGGTGCGCAGCAGAGAGAGGAAGGTTGTTGACTCCATGAGTAGAATGGTTTATATTTGTAAGCTTCTGAATTTATTAATGTCTGAATCTCAAAGTAAGCATCTGAGGGCTTGTCTACACATGAAAGTTAATTGGGAATAAGGTAGGGTGTAAATTTAAAACTAATTAACTATTCCTGAATACCTCATAGATTCATAGACTTTAAGGCCAGAAGGAACGATCATGATCATCTAGTCTGACCTCCTGCACATTGCAGGCCTCAGGACCTAAGCCACCCACTCTTGTAATGGGATAAGAGTGCTTTATTCTGAAATAGCTCAATCCACTGGAATAGGAGTGTCCACACATAGAGTTAATGAGGAATAACCCTCTGAAACTATTCTGTAATAACTCCCCCTGTAAACAATCCCTAAAAAGCTTAATGCTAAATGCCACCAGCTGAAGCTAGCTAGGAGGAACACAGTTCAATAATAAAGCAGGGCCATTAAATAAGTCTTTTGGATATTCGGTTGGTTCGTTGGTCAGGTCACTTCCTGAAATAGCCAAAAGTCTAAATTTTGCACAATTTCCCACTGAGAGATGTCGGGGTATTTCTATTGCCATTTTTTTAAAGAGACAAAAGTTGAACTTACCAACACTTCTTTGCATGAGAACAACATCTTGTCAGAGACACTGAGCTGGTCTCTTGGGGATACTGCTGTTTGTTACGTGAACAGCTGCTGGAAATTAATACTGTACAATAAGACTTGCCCCGGGGCTGAGGAACTTTCCCACAGTGCTGTACTGGTTCAGAAACAGTGTGGCCTACAGTCCAGGTTGATTAGACACAGCACGTATTGTCTTTTCTTTTTCTGTTCCAGGAATGGCAGAATTTGGGCACTTGCTATTTTGATTTTTCCCCTTCTTTCTATACTATTGGAATTGCAGTATTCTGCAGTAGGTCTCATGTGATGACAGGTAAAACTGCAACCAGGCTGCCTTTTGCTGTGACCTCACATGCTTAGCAGAGTCAGCTGAGTCAGGATTTGGCTAGGAAACTTCTAAGGAAAATCCAGATGCTACAGGAAGGGGGATTGGTGGACTGGTTGAACAGGGTTGGTTTGCCCCAGCATCCCCTTGGTCAAAGGGGGGGCCATAGGTGGATGAAGGCTACAGCAAATAGAGGATTTCCAATTGTCATGGTGTCCATGCCATTGGTTTCAAGTCCTCTATCTGTCAAGGATAGTGTGGTGACTGTTGTGCACCAGTCTCACCACTTTGAAAGAAGTCCCGCACAGGCATCTTCCAGTTTTTGGGAAATTAACATTTGCACAAGTCAAAAGTCCAGTGACAATTAGCGAGTGGCAATGGGAACAGGACAGTGAAATCCAGAAGTTCCTAGTCACAGACTGACACACGGATGGCAGGTGTGTGATACAGTCGTCTTGCTCGAGGATTGAGGCGGGTCAAGCATCTTGGCAGCTGCACCCATGACTGAGCAGTCCTTTTTAGGATCCACTCTGCTCACCCCACGTGGGGAGGGGGTTAGAAAAGGTACCCTAAAAATAGTCTTGCCTCTGTTTTTCCTGGCTGGATAGCCGCATCCAGCAAGATCACCACCTCAGCGATCAAAAATGTAAGAAACTTTTAAACTTTGGAACTTGGAATGTACGTACCCTGATGGACAACTCAAATAGTGACCGACCAGAGCGGCGTACAGCCATTATTGCTCGTGAATTGAGTCGGTTTAACATCAATATTGCTGCTTTGTCCGAAACTGATGAAGGACAGGTGAGGGAGGAGAAAGGAGGATACACCTATTTCTGCAAGGTAAACTATAGATGAACCCCGATTGCATGGAGTGGGCTTTGCTATAAAGAACAAGCTCGTAAGGTGCCTCTCTGAGGTACCAGTTGGCATCAATGTGTGGTCTATGACACTCCAACTGAGGCTCACCAAAAATCAACAGGCAACTACTGTGAGCGCTTATGTACCAACACTGGATGCCGATGAGAATGTAAAGGAAGATTTTTATTCTCAGTTGGAAACCATTTTATTGGACACCCCTACAGAAGACAAGATCATCCTTCTGGGGGATTTCAATGCACGTGTTGGAGAAGACTCAGACCCATGGAAAGGAACAATCAGGAAAGAAAAGAGTTGGCAAAAGCAATTCAAATGGAATTCTGCCCAGGATTGCTTAAAATGGAGTGAAGTCCTACGTGATGGTCCCCTGCATTTTGAACTTGCTCGCCAACAAGCCGAAGAGGACAAGAGGCACAGGAGGAAGGAGAGACTGGTCTCCAGTCATGGTCAACAGCCTGCTGAGCCTGAAAACATCTGCCCTCATTGTAATAGAACTTGTGGTTCAAGGATTGGCCTTACTAGGCACCTGAGGACCCATAACTCCCATGGAAGATGATCATACTCGGTAACAAGTGATCGCCCATCATCATCATCATCATCAGGGGCTGACTCTGTGGGTGCTCCAGGGTGGAAGCCCCTTCAAAAAAAAATTAGTGAGTGCTTAGCACCCACCGGCAGCCAGCTCCCCTCCTCCCCTCAGCACCTCCCACCCGCCGGCAGTCCCGCTGATCAACTCCTCTCCCTCCCTCCCAGCGCCTCCTGCGATCAGCTGTTCTGTGGTATGCAGGAGGCACTCTGGGTGGGGAGGAACAGAGATGGAGTGTGCTCGAGGGACGGAGCAGAATTGGGCAGAAAGAGGCGGTGCTGGGTGGGGGCTTCAGGGAAGGGGGTGCGTGGGGGCAGGGTCTGGGGCAGAGCAGGGAGTTGAACAGCCCCAGGGCCTGGAGGAAGCCAGCACCTGTGCCCTTGATCCCAGAACTTTGCAGGGAAGATCCCCCTCCCCAACCAACTTTGGGATCGCTAGGATCCAGGTGGTGCCTCCCCCTCCTCCATGTGACCTTGTGGGGGGAAACGGCAGAGAGGAGCCAGCCACAGACCCCAGACAGTAAGGACAGGATCAGCCAAAGCAGGGACATTCAGTTAACTTTCAGTTTTGACTGAACTTTCTCTGCCCTGCCTGTGCTGATGGGCTGTTTGCTCCAACCTTTCCTCTCCCCTTCCCTTAGTCTATTCACTTCAGCTTCGCTCCACACCTGCCCCTCTTACCCTCTTCTCCCCTGCCCTGCCCCCTCTGCCCCACTTCTCTTCCCTTTCATTTAGCTGACTCCTCCTAACTAAACCTGCCCCAGAAAAGTTGTGGAACTAATACATTGTTTGGTGCCATCACATGGTTCATTCTGCTTGTGTTAGACCTCTTCCCCCTCCCTGTGCCTGTCTTGTCTATTTAGATTGTTAACTCTTTAGGGCAGAGACTACTTACTACTTTGTTTGTACAGTGTCTGGCACAATGGGGTTTCATTTTTGGCTGGCCCTTAGGCACTACCATAACAGACATGATTAACAAAAGATGGCATTCTTCCCACTGAATCAGCATGGATACAGTGCCCCAGTTGTGCTGCTGGAGGTACCAGAGAAATGCAAGGTCCTGTGTGACCCTGGGGGCAAATCACTTCCTCTCACTGTGGTTCAATTCCTCATCTGTACAATGGGGATAATAGCATTGCCTTAACTAACGGGGCATTGAGAGGATACATACATTAAAGACTGTGAGGTGTTCAGATACAGCTGTGATGGGGACCATATAAGTACCTTAGGACATGTCTACACTCACCTCCAGAGCGATCGATCCAGCGAGAATTAATTTATCGTGTCTAGTGAAGACGCGATAAATCGTCCACCGAGCACTCTTCCGTTGACTCCGGTACTTCACCTAGGGTGACCAGATGTCCTGATTTTATAGGGACATTCCCGATTTTTGGGTCTTTTTCTTATATAGGCTCCAATTACCCCCCACTCCGTGTCCCGATTTTTCACACTTGCTGTCTGGTCACCCTAACTCCACCGGAGCGAGAAGCATAGAGGGAGTCGACGAGGGAGCGTCAGCAGTTGACCTACCGCAGTGAAGACACCGCGCGGTAAGTAGATCTAAGTACGTAGACTATGTTATTCGTGTAGCTGAAGTTGCTTAACTTAGATCGATTCCCCTCCCCGCCTCTCCCCAATGTAGACCAGGCCTTAGATTACAAGTGCTTTGGGATGAAGGGTGCTCTGTAAATCATTATTATTCTAGTCCTGGGAAACTACATTCCTGGGAAGGGTGATTGAAACTCACCCTGAGCCAAGATGGTACTTCTTTTGTGGGGCACTAAGGGGGTTTTCTTCTTAAAATGGAATCTTTTAGATTTTAAGAGAGTCCCTAATGATACAGGACTGTAGAGAAACAGGCACAACACTCTGCTCAAACTACCACAAATATAGAAACTCTAATGACACTCATAAATAATGAGCAGTGAACATGACAGTGTCAAAGCATTGGAAATGGGAATGTTGATGTCAGAGGAAGTGACAACTAAGTATTGCCGCAAAGCAAGGCTCTCAAACTTAGGTGTGACTTCAGAATTTCTTTATGTGACAACAGCTTTAATACACCAGAGTTTCATCCCAAAGGCATGTGGCCCCATTAATGAGCATAAGTGAATTGGCATAAGCAAGGTGAGGAATGTCTCCACTTTAAATTAAAGATCCCAAAAGTACATTTAATCTAGAGATTCTGGGATACGTTTTAAAAAATGAGCCATTAAAATTCACAAGTGAAATTTTCAGGGATCTATAGGAAAATTAGGCCCACAGTTTTAAAAATGTAACCAAACTAAACCACAATTATTGTAAGGTTACTTTATTGAAGACTAACAGCTTGGATGCAGAACGGTTAAATTCAAGCCTGGTTTAAGCAGATACAACTCATTGAAGTCAGCAAAGTTGCTCCCACTTACATGAGGGGTAAATTTGATCCTATAAGGTCTAGGTTATCAGGACTGAATTGCTCAGAGTTTGGGAATGGGTTAACCTTCACATTACCACTCCAAATCCAGTTTGCTGGATCCTGATTTTGCAAAGCTTGTAACCATGTGCTTATCTTTAAGTAGGTGCTTAAGTTCCATTGACACTGATAAGGCTTTTTCCCAGAGGGCATGGATAGTCTTGTGGATAAGACTCTGGACTAGAACTCAGGAGATCTACGTTCCATTTCCACCTCTGCCACTGACTCCATATATGACTTAGGGAAAGCCCTTAATCTCAGAGTGCCTCAGTCCTCCATCTGTAAAATGGGAGTGGTAGTCCTGCCTTTGTCACATCTTAAAGCTGTCTTGTCTATTTGGATTGTAAGTTCTTTGGGGCAAGGAAAGTCTCTTAGTGTGTGTTTGTACAGCATCTTGCACAACAGGGCCCTGATCTTCGTTGGCACCGGCGAGTACTTCTGCAATACAAATAATAACAAACCTTTGCAAGGTCATAAGTGAATGAAAGTTACCGTGTCACAATTGTTTGAAAGGCCTGTGGGAAATGCATTTGGTATTCTCTGTCTAGTTCCCAGTGTGAAAGTGTCCACAAGAAGAAAACAACACTTGACAGTCTAAACAGAGAGGCTAAAGACTAAACAGGCAACAGAGACTGAACTACACTTTTCCTTAGCGGTGGTTCCTCCAGGATAGCATACTGACAAAGCAGCTGGGGGAAGTTTTGACTGGCGGCTGCCTGTTCTGAGGATGCAGAGAGAACCTGAGTCTCTGTGCTGTCAGTGCAGCACTTGTCCCCAGCAATAAGTTCACCCACAAAAATATTAAGTTTTTAAAAAAAGAAGGACCAGATCTAGATAATGGGATCCTCATGGTAATACTCTTACACTTAGATTGTAATCTCCCTGTCTTTTTCTTCTGTGTTTCTACAGCACCTAGCACAATGGGGCCCTGCTCCAGGACTGGGGCTGATAGACACAGCGGTAATACAAATGTTAATAATCAAACCTGCAGAGTTAAGGTTGCCAACGCCATTCCACTCAACAGCTGTTTTCACACGCTTTATAACCTCTGTAAGAAAACTACTTTGGGTCTCAATCTCAGGCCAAAGGGGGATGTAATTTTTTAATTCTTCAGTAAAATTGGCCAAGTTACATGGCAGTGCAAATCTACTAGTTTTGGTGTAAGTCGTATGATGTGTTAATAATAATCATACATAGCCCTTATATACTAATTTTCCTCTGCAGGTTTCTAACACTTTACTGAGATGGGTATGTGTTGTTTAGTGATGCCACGTTTTCTTGCCCTCCTGTCCCTCAGAAACAGCTCATACTTGTCCTGTGGTGATTCTCTGTGACGAGAAGAGCATTTTCTGTTTGAAAAAAACATATTTGGAATATTAATTAAAAAACCATGGTATGGAACTGAAGAGGCCACTCAGGTTTAGTCCTCTCTGGTCATGGTGAACCTCTCGCCCAGGGCGCATTCTCCTTCTCTTTTCACTGGGTAGGTAATTTATCCCAGTAAGCTTCAGCCCTGAGTAAAAGGGCCACTACCCCCTGGGCATCTAAACAATAGTAGAGGTTGGTCATCCCAAGGAACCTCAAAAAGAAGAACAGGAGTACTTGTGGCACCTTAGAGATTAACAAATTTATTAGAGCATAAGCTTTCGTGGACTACAGCCCACTTCTTCGGATGCATATAGAATGGAACATATATTGAGGAGATATATATACACACATACAGAGAGCATAAACAGGTGGGAGTTGTCTTACCAACTCTGAGAGGCCAATTAATTAAGAGAAAAAAAAAAAAAAAAAAACTTTTGAAGTGATAATCAAGCTAGGCCAGTACAGACAGTTTGATAATAGGTGTGAGAGTACTTACAAGGGGAGATAGAGTCAATGTTTGTAATGGCTCAGCCATTCCCAGTCCTTATTCAAACCGGAGTTGATTGTATCTAGTTTATCACTTCAAAAGTTTTTTTTTTTTTTCTCTTAATTAATTGGCCTCTCAGAGTTGGTAAGACAACTCCCACCTGTTTATGCTCTCTGTATGTGTGTATATATATCTCCTCAATATATGTTCCATTCTATATGCATCCGAAGAAGTGGGCTGTAGTCCACGAAAGCTTATGCTCTAATAAATTTGTTAGTCTCTAAGGTGCCACAAGTACTCCTGTTCTTCTTTTTGCGGATACAGACTAACACGGCTGTTACTCTGAAACCAAGGAACCTCAGTTCTTCCCTCCAGTAATGGGAGTCACTTACTGCAGGAACTCATAGCCCTTCACATCACAGGTTGATCACCACCCTAAACATTCCCTCCAGCGGGTGGGGCGTAGCATACATCCCTAAAGCCCTCCCAGCTTTCAGTGATAAACATCAGCAAAACCATCTGCACTTTCCTTTGTTCCTGGGAATGCTCACTTTGAGCACTTGCTTGTGTACCCCCCAACCTATTCATGGGGGTCCTACTCACGCTGCACCATAGCACCCCTCTTCTATCATGGGGTCACTCCCCTGGATACCCCATGCCTCACTACACACCTCTCCTATAGAAAGAGAGTTGTTTGGTATGGGGTTTGTCTTTCCTGGAATAGGAGACACTACAGTGATGTATATACAGTATTCGATGAGTCACTGTCTAATCTCAGGAAGCCCTCAGAGCTAATCTCCTCTATTGATATATAACCAGAATCTAAAGCAGAAAGGAAAATTACAGCTTGTCACTTCTCGTTGTGTCAGGTAGACCTGCCAAAGGAAAGGGTAGAGTGTGTGAGAAAGAAAAAAAGAAAATAGCAATGAAAGAACTTTAAATTATATATTGTCACTGTTAAAAAATGATAAATTCATCAAAATCAGTGAAATTTGCAGACAGACTGACCTGTAGATTGAGAATGCGAGGGTGGAGGAAGGGAATGCAAGGTTTTCTAAAAATATGGATTTGAGACCATTAGAGCCATTTATTATTGATCTCCTCTAACAGTAATTGTGTATACCAAAACACTTCCCAGAGATGGGCAGATCACATGAATCCCATTATACAGATTGGGAAAAAGAGGTGCAGAGCCCCAGTGGGACCACGAGTGGTAGAAAAGTGATCAGTGGTATTTGCAATATCTCAAATTTGTTGGCCACTTCTACTGCTCTGTTTGTAAACTAGATCTGCTAATATTTCTGCTCTTTGTTCTGCTCTTGGTAGCCCCAGCTGTGCTGGAGGTAGCCAGAATGCCCAGGAGGAGCAGTGTGTATTGTACTGGTGTGGCAACTGCCATGCCCTTCCCCTTTCATGTTCAGCTCTTCTGCTCTGCTCACCCTCTTTCAGGCAGCTGGTGCCAATGCTGGCCCTAGGAGGGAGCTGGGTCTACTTCCAAACCACATTGAATTGGGATTTTCAATAGAGGCCAGCACCCACAATCAAGGCGAGGTTAGGGTTGTGCACATTGGCTGTTAAGCACTTGAAAGTCTGGCCCATTCTGTCTGGCCTTGTACAGGTGCTCAAGACTGGAGCAGAGGACCCTTGGTCCTCCCTTTCCCCTTGTTCACCCGCACAAGGGCCAACCACAGTGTGCTTATTCAGTGTGTCCAGTAGCTATCCATAGCCAAAACACGGGATGTTATGTCAGTGGGTCATTACGGGCCACTGGGAAATCTCGTGAAACTTTTCTGTGAGACGTCCCAGTGGCCCAAGACCCAGTGGCCCAAGACCACAGTATGAATATTAGAGCTGGTCAGAAAATGTTTTTTTTTTCCTGCAGAAAATGTTGATGAAAATGAAAGCTGTTTTGATTTTAATCAGAATTTTCATTGAAAAATGTTGACTTTTTGTCCAAAAACTGAAATTTTTTCAGCTGAAAGTTGCCAAAATCAGTTTTCGAGTTATTGGTTTTCCAACAAAAATTTGTAAATTTTTTGAAGAAAGCAGATACTTGCTGTGAAAATGTTCATTTAATGAAAAACCCAGTTTTCCATCAAACAAATGATTGAATGGAAAATAGTTCAGCCCACCCTAATGTATAACGGATGCTATTCAGCATTCAGCCCTAATGTCAAATATTGATACAATTTGTGATATTCATATGTGAGTTCTTGGGAATGGCATCATGACACATTACTGTTTCCCCATTTATAAGAGGCTCTAAAGTATGTGTAATTATTATTTATTATAAGAATAGTAATTAATAAATCTGTTTGCCTCAAGGAACAGCTTCCAAGGTATTTATTAAAACTGTGATTCACTTTTTCCTCCCCAGTGTGTCTGTAAACTTTTGTGCATGACTAAAGTCAAGCACCCAATTACGTGATTTCTTTACAATGCCAGTTAAGCTGTTAATGAATTGATGGTGGTGTCCTTCGGTATCTGACACTGATATAGTGCAAGTGAACAACATAGTACGGAGCAGAAATAAAACCCAGTAAAACACAACTTTTCGTTTTTAGCTCCATTTGCCAAGCAGTTTTGAGGATGCCTCTTTAAAAGTCTTGCCAATATATGTCTGTCATAAAAATGATGCCCATTTATGGTCTGAACCTGTAGCATGATGAGTGGCTAGAGAAAGAGGGTCAGATTCCAGGAGGGACACAGACTGGTGTTTGACTAGATCAGGGGTCGGCAAAACTTTCAGAAGTGGTGTGCCGAGTCTTCATTTATTCACTCTAATCTAAAGTTTCGCCTGCCAGCAATACATTTTAACGTTTTTAGAAGGTCTCTTTCTATAAGTCTATAATATATAACTAAACTATTGTTATATGTAAAGTAAATAGGGTTTTAAAAATGTTTAAGAAGCTTCATTTAAAATTAAATTAAAATGCAGAGCCCCCCGGACCAGTGGCCAGGACCCGGGAGGTGTGAGTGCCACGGAAAATCAGCTCGCGTGCCGCCTTTAGCATGCGTGCCATAGGTTGCCTACCCCTGGACTAGAGGCTTTGCCTTCTTGCTAAATCACTTACTGCTAGTGAACCAGACCCTGCAGTCCTTGCTCAGGGAAATAGCCTTCAGTAGGAATTTTGTGGAAGTGAGCATTGTAGGCTTGAGCTCTTATTTGTTCTGTTCCTCAACAGCAGCTGTTTTTTCCTACTGATCATTATAGTTTGATTTTCAAAATGACATATTTGGGGGGTCATTATCCTTACGTTATAATAGACTCTCCAAGGTAACACTAATGGTTAATCTCAGTTGTTGGCTGACACCTGCTGTTAAATCTGCAACATCTTTTCTCCCATTGGCTCAGGGTCGAAACCCTCTTGGGGGGAGAGGGGGAAATGGACAGGCAGATCCTTTAGCAAAGACCTTGCCTCTTTCCATCTGGAGAAGCGCCACAGAATAAAAAGCTGCCCAAGGCTGCTAAATCCTGATAATGCTTTGAGGGGAATATCTTTGCTTGGACAGATTGAAAGACCAGCCATGCCCTTAGAGTAAACCAGAAGGCTGGCAGTTCTAGTGCTGGTGTTACCATGAACCCTTACTGATCTGCTTAACCCCCCAAGTGTCGGTACAATGTTTGTGTTCCACAGTAGCTAAGTTCTGGGACTGAGGGAGATGGAAAAACTATTCTGGGTCCATGCTACTAAACCAATGCTGGTAAACGCGATGGGCCGATTTCGTCCCCGGTGTAACTCCATTGACCTCAGGGATGATTCTGGCTTGAGCAGTATGCTTCGGATCATACTGCATGCTTCAGTGAATAGCACATGCCACACACAGTTTGAAGGGCACTATCATGTGCACTGGATGTCTGAGATGAGAATCTGTCCTTTCATCCCAGGTTATTTGAGTGTAAGCGGGGGAATGGTCCCGCTATTGTGGGGAACTTTCCTGGCTTCTGCACTACCCCGGTGAAGTGGGCTAGCGAAAGGATCCGAGTCCTCACTCCCACTTCCTTTACCCAGAGGCCTCCCTGCCCTTGAGGACTCCCCTTCCACACTCCTGTCTGGCAGAGTCCTCGTAAACCCCGACAAGGCTGGCCCAGGATTCCTGGGGGTCTCGACCCCCAACCCTGCTGTGGTCACCCAGGACAGGGGCTAGGGCGTTCCCACTCCGGGGTGCTCTCTCTGCACTGGGCACCTCCCTGACCCACTGATCATTTCATACAATTTAAAGCAAATACAAGTTGTTTAACAATTAATTTTAAAAAAGAATAAGGAAAAATGGGAAAGGTTAAAGGAAAACACATCACCCCGCTCTGTGGCAGGGAACATCACAAACAGTGTCTCTGGAACATCAGGGCAGTTCAGTCTGTTCCTTGTAGGTCCCAGGCTCCTTCTCAGGCCCCGGCTGTGCTGCAGGGACGCTGCGGGTTGGACACTTGCTCTGGCGGTGGCCACACGCTCTCAGGTTCTAGGTGGCAGGACCCTTTTTCCCAGCGTTGCCCCCGCCCGGTCGGGGTTATGATCCCCCCTCCAAGTCTGGCCTGCACAGCCTCTTGGCTGAGGTGTCTCCCTGTGCTGGGCCTGCTGCCCAGGGTCCCCCTCAGTCTCCCCAGCTGCTCACCGCACCCAGCTCCGGACTGCTCCAGCCCCAGCTCCAGCTCCGCTCGGCCTCAGCCCGGCTGCTGCTGCTGCTCTGCCTCCAGCTCCCTGGGCTGCTTCTCTGGCCTCTCTGGCTCTGGTTGCTGCAGCTCTGCCCCCAGCACAGCTCTGCTCTGCAGGCTGCTTCTGTGACTCTGCTCCCAACTCTGACCTGCTTCCTGGCTGCTTGTCTGGCCCCTCTAGCTCTGGTTGCTGCAGCTTTGCTCCCAGGGCAGCTCTGCTCTCTCTGGGCCGTGCTCTGGCTTTGGGGCTCCAGCTCTGCTTCCAGCAACTTAGCTCAGGCCCCTGCTCTCTCCTTAGCTCGGCCCCACTCTGTCTGACTCAGGCCATTCCAGTTCACATGGAGGACGGGACCCACCTGGCCTCCTGACTCCCTGATTAGCCTGCCCACCCTGTCAATCAGGCTGATCTGGAGCATTGGCCTCTCCCCATTGTTCCTGGGGACTGTCAGTCTCAGGCTCCTGATTTGCCATCGACCCTTCCCCTTTTAGTGCTGGGAGCTAGCCAACCAAAACACCCCCACTGAGTGTTAGTAAGGGGACAATAGTCCCTTACATGAGCAAAGATCTTCCTGCTACTTAGATTGTGAGCTCTTTGGGACTGCGAGAGTCCTTTCATTTTGTGTGTGCGTGCACGTGTGTGTATAGTGCCTAGCACAACCCAGTGGGGCCCTGATCCCTGATTGAGGCCTCTAGATGCTACCATAATACACATAGTAAAAATACCAGTGTGGAAAACAGAGGCCTCCTACTCCTTGTTACTTGCTCTACTGCTGAGACTCCATCATGTTGTGCTGCTGTATTAGTCAAGATCTAAGAATTTTCTTTTGGAACTAGTAGGTCATGTGGACTCATAGACTCATAGACTCATAGACTTTAAGGTCAGAAGGGACCATTATGATCATCTAGTCTGACCCCCTGCATGCTGCAGGCCATAAAACCGTCCCTACCCCTTCCCTGGACTCTGCTGTTGAAGTCCCCAATCCTGTTTTAGGTGACTTCAATCGGCAGAAACCCTCCTGCTAGAGATCCCTGCCCTATGCTGCGGAGGAAGGCGAAAAACCTCCAGAGGCTCAGCCAATCTGCCCTGGAGGAAAATTCCTTCCCGACCCCAAATATGGCGATCAGTAAGACCCCGAGCATATAGGCAAGAGTCTCCAGCCTGACCCCTGTCAGCCATTATACAATTTACCTACCATTTCTTGGTTTTCCTTGACTACTATGTTTTACCATTAAACCATTCCCTCCATAAATTTATCTAACTTAATCTTAAAACCAGACAGGTCCGTCGCCCCCACCGTTTCCCTCGGAAGGCCGTTCCAATATTTCACCCCTCTGACGGTCAGAAACCTTCGCCTAATTTCAAGCCTGAACCTCCCCACGGCCAGTTTATATCCATTCGTTCTCGTATCCACATTAGTACTAAGCTGGAATAATTCTTCTCCCTCCCTCGTATTAATCCCTCTAATATATTTAAAGATAGCAATCATATCCCCCCTCAGCCTTCGCTTTGTCAGACTAAACAACCCAAGCTCCTCTAGTCTCTTTTCATACGACAGGTTTTCCATTCCTCTGATCATTCTAGTGGCCCTTCTCTGCACCCGTTCCAGTTTGAGTTCATCTTTTTTAAACATGGGAGACCAGAACTGCACACAGTACTCCAAATGAGGTCTCACCAGCGCCTTGTACAACGGAAGCAGGACCTCCTTATCCCTACTAGATATACCTCGCCTAATGCATCCCAAGACAGCATTGGCTTTTTTCACCGCCACGTCGCATTGTCGACTCATAGTCATCCTGCGGTCTACTAGGACCCCTAGGTCCTTCTCCTCTTCCGTTACTTCTAACCAATGCGTCCCCATCTTGTAACTAAAATTTTTATTAGTTATCCCCAAATGCATCACCTTACACTTTTTACTATTAAATTTCATCCTATTCCTGATACTCCAATTCACAAGCTCGTTCAAGTCTCCCTGCAGGATATCCCTATCCTCCTCCGAATTTACAACGCCTCCCACCTTCGTATCATCCGCAAACTTTATCAGCCTACTCCTGCATTCGGTTCCGAGGTCAGTTATAAATAGATTAAATAAAATGGGTCCCAAAACCGAACCTTGAGGCACTCCACTAGTAACCTCCCTCCAACCTGACAGTTCACCCTTTAATACGACCCGCTGCATTCTCCCCATTAACCAATTTCCTATCCACCTCTGGATTTTCATATCGATCCCCATGTTTTTCAGTTTAACCAATAATTCCTCATGGGGTACAGTATCAAACGCTTTACTGAAATCCAGGTATATTAGGTCCACCGCATTTCCCTTATCTAATAAATCCGTTACTTTCTCAAAGAAGGAGATCAGATTCGTTTGGCACGATCTGCCCTTCGTAAAACCATGTTGTAATTTATCGCAATTGCCACTAACCTCCAGGTCCTCAACTAGTTTCTCTTTCAGAATTTTCTCTAATACCTTGCACACTACAGATGTTAAACTAACAGGCCTGTAGTTACCCGGATCACTTTTTTTCCCTTTCTTGAAAATAGGAACCACATTAGCTATTCTCCAGTCTAACGGGACCGCCCCCGAGTTTACAGATTCATTAAATATTATCGCTAACGGGCCTGCTATTTCCCGCGCCAATTCCTTCAATATTCTCGGATGAAGATCGTCCGGTCCCCCCGACTTAGCCCCATTAAGGCATTCAAGTTTTGTTTCTACCTCGGATACGGTAATCCCCCATCCTGAATGCCTTAAAACTCATAGACTCATAGACTTTAAGGTCAGAAGGGACCATTATGATCATCTAGTCTGACCTCCTGCACAACGCAGGCCACAGAATCTCACCCACCCACTCCTGTAACAAACCCCTAACCTATGTCTGAGTTATTGAAGTCCTCAAATCGTGGTTTAAAGACCTCAAAGTGCAGAGAATCCTCCAGCAAACTGACACACACAGTCTGAGAACAGTATCAAGCTGCTGCTACCCCAGCCCTGATCCCCCTCCTGCCCTCCGAACCCCTCAGTCCCAGTCCAGAGCACCCTCCTGTACCCCAAACCCCTCATCCCCTGCCCCACCGCGGAGCCCACACTCCCAGCTGGATCCCTCACTCCCCCCACGCCCCAACCCCCTGCCCTAGCCCTGATCCCCCTCTCGCCCTCCGAACCCCTCAGTATCAGCTCAGAGCCCCCTCCTGCACCCCAAATCCCTCATCCTTGGCCCCACATCAGAGCCCGCACCCCCAGATGGAGCCCACACACACGCACCCCAACCCCCTTGCCCAGCATGGAGCCCCCTCCTACACCCTGAACCCCTAATTTCTGGCCCCAGCCCAGAGCCCGTACCTCCTACCACACCACAACCCCCTGCCTCAGCCCGGAGCCCCCCTCCCATACTCTAAACCCCTTGGCTCCATCCCCAGCCAGGGCCGGCTCTGGCCAGAGCGCTGGGGGGAGGGCGGCGAGTCCGCCGCGGCTCCGCTGTGCCCGGCGGCCAGAGCGCCGGAGGGAGGGCAGCGAGCCCCGGCCGTGGCCCTGCTCTCCCAGGCGGCCGGAGCCGGAGCACCGCACCGCCCCCCTCCAGGTGCCGCCCCAAGCACAAGCTTGGTGGGCTGGTGCCTGGAGCCAGCCCTGCCCCCAGCCCACATCCCCCTCCTGCACCCCAAACCCCTCATTCCTGGCCCCCCCCCCCAGAGCCTGCACCCCCAGCTGGAGCCCTCACCCCCTCGTGCACCTCATCCCCCTAAGACAGCCCAGTGAAAATGAGCGAGTGACTGAGGGTGGGGAGAGCAAGCGACGGGGGGGGGGGGGGGGGCGAAGATGGGGGGGGCCCCCGGGGGAGGGGCGAGGAGGGGGGGGGCAAGGGTGTTCAGTTTTGTGCCAGTAGAAAGTGGGCAACCCTACTCGTACCATCATTACAGAGCAGAATTGAGGATCTTGAAATCTTGACTGTGTATTTCCATAACGTGACAGAAATCCAATCATGTTAAGTTTTGACCCTGAACTCTGAATTTCCTGCATTTGTAATGCTTGATTTTGGGGATAATTGTATCATTCTTTGTGATGTTTGTTTACCTGTAAATTACTGATATATATTCTGTTTTAATGATTGTTTATGCATAGTTTTTTCCCTTGGAAATAGAAAAAAATAGAAAGCCACAAAGCCACACATAGATGCTCAGAAAAAATAACAGAGCCTTCTGATCAGAGATTCTCCTCATCACCATTTCTAACCCGTTCACTCATTAACAGGGAGTTGGGGTGGATAATCTGTAGAGGAAGTGACACCTAGTGGCATATGTTTTTATGGCAAGTCAATTTCCTGGAAAGTTTTGGTTCCTCACATAGTAGATCAGCCTTTTGCAATGTATCAGAGTTCTCCCATTTATTTTGCATGAAAGCATTGCTTAACCAATGAATAACTAAGCAATGTTTAATATCTCAAACCTGTGCCAATGAAACCTTAATGCCCCCCTCGCCATATAGTGGATATATATCAAAAGAGGTGGCAGTCTAAAGTTGCAACCAGGGCTGGCTTTAGAAAGAGCGGGGTGCGATTCCTGGGGGCGGGGCTTGCCGCAAGCCCCGCCCCCAGTAATCGAACCGCACGCCGGCCAGGGTCGCCGGGCTTGGGTCCGGCCTGGAGCGGCGCCGCACCGCGAGGTCCGGAGCCACGCCGTGCCGCGGGGGCCAGGCCGGACCGGACCCGAGCCGCTCCGCGCTGTGGGGGCCAGGCCGGACCCGAGCAGCGCCGTGCCGGAGCCGTGCCATGGGAGCCGGACTGAGTGTGAATAAATGACCCCTGTGAGTGACATTAATTATGCCAGCATAAATGCTTGTGTGCACAGACAGCGCTATGTCTGTGGGAGAGCTCCCCCTGCCAACACAGCTTCTGCTGCTTGTGGAGGTGGGTGTTGTATGCTGACGGGAGAGCTCAGCATAGAGCACCTTCACCAGATGCGCTGCAGCGGCACAGCTGTGTCGGTACAGCTGCACCACTGCAGCGCTGTACATACAGACATGGCCTAATACCGCCTTAAAATCTACCTTTGCCGTGATGTCTACAAATCACTGCCTCTGGCATTGGGTCAGCAGGAGACTACCAATGGCTACAGACCACTCTGACTACCAACACGGTTACCTGTGCAAATGCTCCTCTCTCTACTGTTATCTTGTCCTCCCACCTCTCCACCCCCACATTTGCTCTGTTTCTCTGTCTGTCTTCACCTGCTATGTATTTTCTAAATGCTAGATTGGGAGCTCTCTGGGGCAGGGCTGCCTCTGGCTACATCTACACTATCAGCTGGGTGTGATTCTCTGCTTGCATATGCATATCCCTTGTCTCCTGGACTCTAAAACTTTCTTCACAATTTATAAGTGCTGAGCCTGCAACCCATGGAAACTGCATTTAGAGAAATGTTTGTTTGGTTGTGGTTTTTTGGATGTTGTGCAACTCATTTAGGCCAAATCTGAAAAACGAGCTATCGCAATTTTTTAAAAGTTTGGGGTAGTATATCTTTTAAACACCATGTGGTAATTACCAGACCTCGTCCTCTTTGGTTAAGACAAAACAAAAATGTTTATGAGAGTGGGGGGGACGTGTCTCTAGAGGAGGGGTGCCTGGTTTGTGTAACAGGAACTTTATAATTGTAACACTGACAGACAATGGCCGCCGGCGGGCAGGAGCTAAATGCATGAGCCTCTACTGCATGAGCTAAAAGCCACATGTTCATTAGCTAAGGCTGTTGCAGACTCATTAATCTCTAAGTGGTCTTGGTGCCACTAGATGGGACAGAACACCACACCCAGGAGATGTGTGGGTTGCATAATGTAAAGTTTTATATCAGGTAATTCTTTGGGGCTGCCTCAATAAAATGGTAAAAAGTAATTGTTTTTTAGATAGCTGTATAAATATTGCTACAAATGTTAAGGCGGTGATGCATTTTGATTATATCACAGGGCTTTGTATAAGTCAAATAACGTCTGGCCTTGGAGTTCTGGAGGGGGTGGATATTCGTGCTGTGTGCATGGAGGGGTGAGGGTGATCCTGCAAGCTATGCATGTGTAGCTCCCTCGCTACTGTCCTTTGGAAAGCAGTTAGCACCTTTGCTCTGTATTTTATACAAATTATGAAGGTGGTGGGGGTGGAAGGTTCTGGACTCCACTGCCCAGTTCTCCAGGCAGGTATCTCTCTCGGCTCCCCCACTCCCGGAGCAGGCAGCTCTAAGAAACTTTAAAGTGATGATTTGGGTGAGTGTGAGTGTTGTGCTGGGAGATTTGTGTTGATTTGTGAATGAGGTGGTGAATGAGGGGTGTGTCCTGTGTTGAGCGGTTATGTGTGTTTGGGGTTATTGTGTGTGCTGATTGTGGTGGTCCTGCTGGTGGCTATGTTTGGGAGTGTGGGTTGCATTGGGGAGCTTGTATTGAGGCGTACAGGCAGCAAATCAACCTGTGAAGAACTGTGGCAGTTGGGCCCAAGTAATCTACCATCTGTGCAGACTGATCCATTACCACCAACAAAATTGTTGCATGCAAATTAGCTGTAGAGGAAAGGTAGGGTGACCAGACGTCCCGATTTTATCGGGACTGTCCCGATATTTCCTTGTTTGTCCCGCGTCCCGACTGACGTGCGGTCGGGACACTGGACAAACAAGGAAATGCTCCAGAGCCCGGAAGTGCTCGCGCCCCCCCTCCCACCCCGACTCCACCCACTCCTCCCCCGATTGGCTCCCTCCCCGAATCCCCGCCTCTTCCCCAGGCTCACCATTCCTCCTCCCTCCACAAGCGCTGGAGGGAGGCCCCAGAGACGCAGGGGGAGCGTGGGGCTGGGGTGAGTGAGAGTCTGGCCTGGCCCCAGTGCAGGCAGGACTCAGTCGGGCGGTAGGGAGAATAGGGGGGCGGCCCGCGGGGCCAGGCGGCGGCTGTTCTCCCCCCCTGGGCAGCGGGACTCGGGAGCAGCTGCTGCTGCAGCTCCCATTGCCGCGGGGGGAGGAAGCGGCCGATGGCCAAGCTCGGTGGCTGTGGCTCTGGCGCCCACGAACCCCCCAAGCCCGGGCCTGCTGTGGGGACCCAGCAGCGCGCACGCTGCACCCAGCCCCTGGCCAGTCGTGTCTGGGCTGCTGCCCAGCTGGTGCAATCCCGTGGTGGCCCTGGGGCAGAGGCATCGGCAGCCCAGCCCCCTTCGTTCCCCTGCGGGACCTGAGCGGGCCAGGGGGGCTGGGGCCTGCTGCCCCCACTCCAGGGCCGCCGCGCTATAGCACCAGCTGGGCAGCAGCCCAGACGTGACTGGCCAGGGGCTGGGCGCACCCTCTCCCCATCCCCCCGCGTCCCGATATTTGATTTGGGTGATCTGGTCACCCTAAGGAAAGGTGACAATTGGTTGAGTTACCTCTGATATCACCATGATCTATGAATGTTGGCATAGATCAGTGGTCCCCAAACTGTGGGGCAGTGGCATGGAGGAACATTTGGGGGGGGTGTCAGGGAGGGAGCACCACCCAGCCCCACTCCAATCCAGATCTGCCATGGTCCCAGCTCCCAGCTGCAGCTCCGCTCCTATCCCCAACCTCAGCCCACGGCCACGGTTTCGCTCCCGCCCCCAGTCCATAGGCGCTGACTCCGTGGGTGCTCTGGGGCTAGAGCACCCACAGGGAAAAATAAGCGGGTGCTTCGCACCTACCAGCAGCCAAGCTTCCCCCTTCTTGCCCCCCCACAGTGCACCACATCCCCACTCTTCCCCCCCCCCCCAGTGCTTCCTGCACACACACACCCCACCACCTAACAGATGTTTGATGGCACTTAGGACTTTCCGGGATGGAGGGGGAGGAGCGGGGATGCAGTGCACTCAGGGGAGGAGGCGGAGAAGAGCCAGGGCAAGGGCAGGGACTTGGGAGAAGGATGTGGAATGGGGGCGGGAAGGGGGCGGGGCTGGGGTGGGAAAAGGCGGGGTAGGGTGGGGACTTTGGGGAAGGGGTAGAATGGGGGTGCGCGAGGGCAGTGCAAGGGCAGGAAGAGGCGGTGCAGGGGCAGGGTCAAGCACCCACGGGGCAGAGGGGAAGTCGGCACCTATGCCCCAGATCCACCCCCAGCCTCAGCCCCTGGCCACGGCTCCATTCCCAGCCATGTCTCCGTTCCCAGCCCCAGACCAGCCCCCAGCTGCAGCCCCAGCCTCAGCCCCAGCCCCCTTACCCCTGTCTGTGCACTCTCCCTCCACCCCAGCTCCCGGCCCTGGCTCCTGGGGGGAGGGGGAACAACTGTGAAAAGTTTGGGGACCACTGGCATAGATAAAGACATGCCTTTACTGTTTTTTTTTATCTATAGATATAAAACTACTTTGAATGTATACTTAAGGTGGTTTCTCTATAAAATAATATGCAAGTTGGTTTGAATATTATTCCTGATTTAAATAAATATTTAAAGATTTAAATAAATATATAAGGCTTATTGCTAAATGTACATAGGTATTGTAAAACGCTTGATAAAGAAGTCTACATGCATGCTCCTTTTGATTAGTATTTTACCTTTAATTTACCTTTATAATATGTTTCAATAAATAATTCCATAAAAGGCCATGGCGTAAGAAAAAATGTTCAGACTGGGTCTGGAAAAAAGTAATGGAATTTAATATTTTATGATATATGATTCCACAAAAAGTCACGTCATTTAAGAATACCTTGTAATTGGCTCAGCTAGTGTGGGATGGGGGTGTTGCAAGCTCCCAGAACAGGAGTTTCTGTCATTTGGCTGGTGAAAATCTGTGGGGTGAGGTGTTGTTCTCATTTCTTTTTTTGCCTTTTTTCCTTTCTGTGCTTTTCTTTTTTTTTTTTTTTTTTTTATTTTTAAATCTGGTACATGTCTAAAAGGTGGCTGTAGAACCATTGTGCCCAGTTCAGTGTAACTCATTCTAAGGTTATATATATATTTTTAGGGCTGTCAATTAATCACAGTTAACTCATGTGATTAACTCAAAAAAATTCATAATGATTTAAAAAAATAACCATGATTAATCGCACTGTTAAACAATAGAATACCAATTAAAATGTATTAAATATTTGTGGATGTTTTTCTACATTTTCAAATATATCAATTTCAATTACAACACAGAATACAAAGTGTATAGTGCTCACTTTATATTATTTTTTATTACAAATATTTGCACTGTAAAAATGATAAAAGAAATAGTATTTTTCAACTCACCTCATATAAGTACTGTAGTGCAATCTCTTTATCATGAAAATGCAACTTACAAATGTAGTTTTTTTGTTACATAACTGCACTCAAAACCAAAACAATGTAAAACTTTAGAGCCTACAAGTCCACTCAGACCTACTTCTTGCTCAGCCAATTGCTAAGAGAAGCAAGTTTATTTTCATTTTCGGGAGATAATGCAGCCCACTTTTTAATTACAGTGTCACCTGAAAGTGAGAACATGTATTCGCATGGCACTTTTGTAGCTGGCGTCGCAAGATATTTATGTGCCAGATATGCTAAAGATTCATATGCCTCTTCATGCTTCGGCCTTCGTTCCAGAGGACATGCTTCCATGCTGATGATGCTCGTTAAAAAATAATACGTTAATTACATTTGTGACTGAACTCCTTGGGGGAGAACTGTATGTCTCTTGCTCTGTTTTACCCGCATTCTGCCATATATTTCATGTTATAGCAGTTTCGGATGATGACCCAGCACATGTTGTTCGTTTTAAGAACACTTTCACTGCAGATTTGACAAAATGCAAAGAAGGTACCAATGTGAAATTTCTAAAGATTGCTACAGCACTCAATCCAAGGTTTAAGAATCTGAAGTGCCTTCCAAAATCTGAGAGGGACGAAGCGTGGAGCATGCTGTCAGAAGTCTTAAAAGAGCAACACTCTGATGCGGAAACTACAGAACCCAAACCACCAAAAAAGAAAATCAACCTTCTGCTGTTGGCATCTGACTTAGATGATGAAAATGAACATGCGTTGGTCTGCACTGCTTTGGATCGTTATCACACAGAACCCATCATCAGCATAGACACGTCCTCTGGAATGGTGGTTGAAGCGTCAAGGGACATATGAATCTTTAGTGTATTTGGCATGTAAATATCTCACAGCACCGGCTATATCAGCGCCATGCAAACGCCTATTCTCACTTTCAGGTGACATTGTAAACAAGATCCAAGAACCAATGATACTGCCAAAAATGACCTTGAGCAGATCACTGCAGACTACATGACTCTGGGAAAAAGGATAAAGGAGTTTGAAGCGCAAATGGTGTTCTCGTCCATCCTCCCTGTCAGGGCCAGCTCTGGCTTTTTTGCCGCCCCAAGCAAAAAAATGTGCAGGCCGGCCAGAGCGGTGAAGCAAAAAAAAAAAAAACTATGGAGGGCGGCTGGAGCCAGGGAGCAAACTTTCAGTGCCACTTACTTGGCAGCTCGCAGCTGCCTCCCCCGGCTGGGACTCCCTGCACTGCAGACGTGCCCTAGGCAGCGGAGTGCGCGCCCCAGCTAGCGGGGGGGAAGGGGGCAGGAGCGGGAGGAGAGAGAGAAGTGGGGCAGCCAGGGCTTCCTTCAGCCGGGGCACTCGCCACTCGGCCCCTCCTGCCGCGCCGCCTGCCGGGAGGGCTCCACACTGCTCCCACCTGCAGGTGAATTGAAGGTCGGCGGGGAGGGAAGGATGCGGGCTGCCGGGCTTGCTGCAGACCTGGCACCGGCTGGGACAGACAGAACGTGCAGCCCACTCCCAGCAGGGCGCTCCCCTCCTCCGCGCCACCGCCCCCTACAGGGCGGCCAGAGTGGCGAACCGGAAAAAAAGGGCGGCTGTGCCACCCTAGGATTGGGCGGAATGCTGCCCCTTAGAATCTGCCGCCCCAAGCACGACCTTGGTCGGCTGGTGCCTGGAGCCGGCCTGGTCCCTGTGCAAGGAAAAGGCCTGGGTAGAGACCGTTGAATCGTAGAAGGTGGTGTCGGAGAGAAGGAGATGGTGTTCCAAGAAGGAGGAGTGCTAGGCAGAGACAGGCTCCACCTAATGAAGAGAGGGAAGAGCATCTTCACAAGCAGGCTGGCTAACCTAGTGAGGAGGGCATTCAACAAGGTTCACTGGGGGAAGGAGACCAAAGCCCAGAGGTAAGTGGGGAAATGGGATACCGGGAGGAAGCACGAGCAGGAGAGCGCAAGAGGGGAGGACTCCTGTCTCATGCTGAGAAAGCAGGATGATCAGCGAGTTATCTTAAGTGCCTATACACAAATGCAAGAAGCCTGGGAAACAAGCAGGGAGAACTGGAAGTCCTGGCACAGTCAAGGAACTAAGATGTGATTGGAATAAGAGACTTGGTGGGATAACTCACATGACTGGTGTACTGTCATGGATGGGTATAAACTGTTCAGGAAGGACAGGCAGGGCAGAAAAGGTTGGGGAGTTGCATTGTATGTAAGAGAGCAGTATGACTGCTCAGAGTTCCAGTATGAAACCGCAGAAAAACCTGAGAGTCTCTGGATTAAGTTTAGAAGTGTAAGCAACAAGGGTGATGTCGTGGTGGGAGTCTGCTATAGACCACCAGACCAGGGGAATGAGGTGGATGAGGCTTTCTTCCGGCAACTAACAGAAGTTACTAGATTGCAGGCCCTGGTTCTCATAGGAGACTTTAATCACCCTGATATCTGCTGGGAGAGCAATACAGTGGTGCACAGACGATCCAGGAAGTTTTTTGGAAAGTGTAGGGGACAATTTCCTGGTTCAAGTGCTGGAGGAACCAACTAGGGGCAGAGCTCTTCTTAACCTGCTACTCACAAACTGGGAAGAATTAGTAGGGGAAGCAAAAGTGGATGGGAACCTGGGAGGCAGTGACCATCAGATGGTCGAGTTCAGGATCCTAACACAAGGAAGAAAGGAGAGCAGCAGTATACGGACCCTGGACTTCAGAAAAGCAGACTTTGATTCTCTCGGGGAACTGATGGGCAGGATCCCCTGGGAGAATAACATGAGGGGCAAAGGAGAGCTGGCTGTATTTGAAAGAATCCTTATTGAGGTTGCAGGAACAAACCATCCCGATGTGTAGAAAGAGTAGTAAATATGGCAGGCGACCAGCTTGGCTTCACAGTGAAATCCTTGCTGATCTTAAATGCAAAAAAAGAAGCTTACAAGAAGTGAAAGATTAGACAAATGACAAGGGAGGAATATAAAAATATTGCTCAGGCATGTAGGAGTGAAATCAGGAAGGCCAAATCACACTTGGAGTTGCAGCTAGCAAGAGATGTTAAGAGTAACAAGAAGGGTTTCTTCAGGTATGTTAGCAACAAGAAGAAAGTCAAGGAAAGTGTGGGCCTCTTACTGAATGAAGGAGGCAACCTAGTGACAGAGGATGTGGAAAAACCTAATGTACTCAATGCTTTTTTTGCCTCTGTCTTCATGAACGAGGTCAGCTCCCTGACTGCTGCACTTGGCAGCACAGCATGGGGAGGAGATGACCAGCCCTCTGTGGAGAAAGAAGTGGTTCGGGACTATTTAGAAAAGCTGGATGAGCACAAATCCATGGGACGGGATGCGCTGCATCCGAAGGTGCTAAAGGAGTTGGCGGATGTGATTGCAGAGCCATTGGCCATTATCTTTGAAAACTCATGGTGATCAGGAGAGGTCCCAGATGACTGGAAAAAGGCTAATGTAGTGCCCATCTTTAAAAAGGGGAAAAGGAGGATCTGGGGAACTATAGGCCAGTCAGCCTCACCTTAGTGCCTGGAAAAATCATGGAGCAGATCCTCAAGGAATCCATTCTGAAGCATTTAGAGAAGAGGAAAGTGATCAGGAACAGTCAGCATGGATTCACCAAGGGCAAGTCATGCCTGACTAACCTAATTACCTTCTATGAGGAGATAACTGGGTCTGTGGATGGGGGAAAGCAGTGGATGTGTTATTCCTTGACTTTAGCAAAGCTTTTGATACGGTCTCCCACAATATTCTTGCCGGCAAGTTAAAGAGGTACAGACTGTATGAATGGACTATAAGGTGGATAGAAAGCTGGCTAGATTGTCAGGCTCAACGGGTAGTGATCAATGGCTCCATGTCTAGTTGGCAGCCGGTATCAAGCGGAGTGCCCCAAGGGTCGGTCCTGGGGCTGGTTTTGTTCAATATCTTCATTAATGATCTGGAGGATGGCGTGGACTGTACTCTCATCAAGTTTGCAGATGACACTAAACTGGGAGGAGTGGTGGATACACTGGAGGATAAGGATCAGATACAGAGTGACCTAGACAAATTAGAGGATTGGGCCAAAAGAAACCTGATGAAGTTCAACAAGGACAAGTGCAGAGCCCTGCACTAAGGATGGAAGAATCCCATGCACTGCTACAGACCAGGGACCGAGTGGCTAGGCAGCAGTTCTACAGAAAAGGACCTAGGGGTTACAGTGGACGAGAAGCTGTATATGAGTCGACAGTGTGCCTTTGTTGCCAAGAAGACTAATGGCATTTTGGGCTGTATAAGTAGGGGCATTGCCAGCAGATCGAGGGACATGATCATTTCCCTCTATTTGACATTGGTAAGGCCTCATCTGGAGTACTGTGTCCAGTTTTGGGCCCCACACTACAAGAAGGATGTGGAAAAATTGGAAAGAGTCCAGCGGAGGGCAACAAAAATGATTAGGGGGCTGGAGCACATGAGTTATGAGGAGAGGCTGATTATTTAGTCTGGGATTGTTTAATCTGCAGAAGAGAAGAGTGAGGGGGCATTTGATAGCTGTTTTCAACTACCTGAAAGGGGGTTCCAAAGAGGATGGATCTAGACTGTTCTCAGTGGTACCAGATGACAGAACAAGGAGTAATGGTCTCAAGTTGCAGTGGGGGAGGTTTAGGTTGGATATTAGGAAAAACTTTTTCACTAGGAGGGTGGTGAAGCACTGGAATGGGTTACCTAAGGTGGTGGTGGAATCGCCTTCCTTAGAGGTTTTTAAGGTCAGGCTTGACAAAGCCCTGGCTGGGAAGATTTAGTTGGGAATTGGTCCTGTTTTGAGCAGGGGGTTGGACTAGATGACCTTCTGAAGTCCCTTCCAACCCTGATATTCTACGATTCTAAGCAAACAGCATTATCTTCTGCAAATGTAAACAAACTTGTTTGTCTGAGTGATTGGCTGAACAAGTAGGACTGAGTGGACTTGTAGGCTCTAAAGTTTTACATTGTTTAATTTTTTAATGCAGGTTTTTTGTACATAATTCTACATTTGTAAGTTTAACTTTCATGATAAAGAGATTGCACTACAGTTCTTGTATTAGGTGACTTGAAAAATACTATCTATTTTGTTTATTACAGTGCAAATATTTGTAATCAAAAATATAAAGTGAGCACTGTACCCTTTTTGTATTCTGTGTTCTAATTGAAATCAATATATATGAAAATGTAGAAAACATCCACAGATATTTAAATAAATGGTATTCTATTATTGTTTAATTTTTTAATCGCTTGACAGCCTTCATTTTTTTTTCTCTCATTACTATTTTGTGACCTTTGCAATTGTTTAATAACCATTATTTAGAATTGTACTACCTTCATAAAAAGCATATTGCCTCTTAAAAATTAGGAACATCATGAAGTCTATATTTATTTATTTATTTATTTTAATGTTTCCAGTAAGGCTAAATCACATAAAATTTAAATCTTGTTTTCCCCAAAATGGCAGATAGCACCAAAATACAAATATATCTAAAAAAGGATAGCAAGGTGCCCTGGAAAGGGTAGGAGGGACTTCCACAACCACACAGCCAATTCATTGTTTAAAAAAAAAGGGGGGGGTGGAACGACAAACGAAGAAGGGCATGGAAGGAAGATTGTGCAAAAAATACAGAGTGATAGGAACACCAGAAACAGATTTCTTGTTCAGTGTTTATGGATGAATTTTGTAATAAATAAAATACAAAATTCTCAGGCAGGCAAAAACTGCAATGAGACGGAGTTTGGGAGTACATATTAGCCATGCAGGGTAAAGCCCCTTGTGAGGATTGGATCCTTATTCCATAGGAGTCATTCATACATGCTAAGGCAAGGAAATGCACAGTTAGGGCACCCAAGCCATCGGAATGCTGCAGCAGATGTTCAAAGAAATCAAATCTCTGCAGTCGTGCATACAAAACTGATCAGTGCCAGGGTCGGCTCCAGGGTTTTGAACAAACAAACAAACAAAAAAAGCCACGATCGCTATCACGATCTGTGGCGGCAATTCGGCGGGAGGTCCTTCACTCCGAGCAGGAGTGAGGGACCGTCTGCCAAATTGCCGCTGAACAGCTGGACATGCCGCCCCTCTCCGAAGTGGTCTCCCCAAGCACCTGCTTGGTAAGCTGGTGCCTGGAGCCGGTGTAGTGTATTAAACTGCTCCGCATAGGAATGTGCTACTGGTAGCAGTTACCAATACATAATGGATTGTAAGAAACTGCTATTGTAGTAAACTGCTACCTGATGTAGCAAATGCCTACAGGTAGCAGTTTCTTGTACTATAGTATATGTGAAATTGCTACGTGTAGAAATTTGCTATCTGTAGCAGTTATTTATAGGTATAGATTGTAAGAAACAGCTTTTGTAAAAAGATGCTACTTCCCTTATAGGTCATGTTTTCTAGACCTTAAATTTTTTTTCTCTTTCCTGGACTCTCTCCAATTTGTTCACATCTTTCCTGAAATGTGGTGCCCAGAACTGAACACAATACTCAAGTTGAGGCCTAATCAGCGCAGAGCAGAGCAGATATCCCAAGGTGATGTTCTGTTTTTTTGCATAGATCCCTTTCCAGAGTTCTCGTATTCAGCTTGTGGTCCAGATCCCTTTCCGCAGTACTCCTTCCTAGGAAGTCGTTTCCCATTTTGTATGCGTGCAGCTTGTTATCATTCACAAACTTTATAATTGTACTCTGTATGCCATTATCTCAATCATTGATTAAGATTTGGAATAGAAACTTATGCAGAACTGATCCCTGGAGAACCCCACTCGTTGTGCCCTTTCAGCCTGACTCAGCCCTTTCAGCCTGTGAATCACTGATAACTACTGTCGGAACTATTTTCCAACTAGTTTTGCACCCATCTTATTTTAGCTCCATCTAGGTTGCATTTCCATAGTTTGTTTATGAGAAGGTCATGGGAGACAGTATCAAAAGTCTTACTAAATGCAAGATAGACCGGTCCTACAGATAGCATTTTCACACACACACATGTATAAGAAATTGCAATCTGTAGGGATGTGCTACCTGTAACACTGCAATCTGACTAAGCTAATTCCTACAGATAGCAGTTTCTCACACCGTAGATATGTGAGGCTATCTGCTTGAATTAGCTACATCAGATGGTCTTTTTTAGCAAAGTAGGACCTGTTGCTGCTGCAGGTAGCACGGTCCTACAGATTGCAGTTTCTGACACACACATGGTTAGAAACTGCAATCTGTAGGGATGTGCTACCTGTAACACTGCTATCTATATATGTGATGAAGCTAATTCCTACAGATAGCAGTTTCTCACACCATAGGTATGTGAGACTGCTATCTGTAGCAATTTGCAACCTGTAGCAGAGAGATAGTGAATTCTTACCATTAGCAGTTCGTGACAGCTGCGAAGGGCCGTACCTGTGGATACTCAGGTAAACAGTGTCTCGTGACCAGCTAGTGGCTTTCCCGTACAAGCCGCAACGCATAGTTTGAAAACCCCTGGCTTAGCACAATAATCAAACCTACCCTGCTATTTTCATTAAGAGCAAAAGCAGAGGTGAAAGTAAGCCGGTCCGGTCCAGTACGGCGTACCAGCAAGAGCCAGTATGCCGTGCCGGACCGCACCGGCTTCTGCGGGCGGGATTTAAAGGGCCGGGAGCTCCTGCCGCAGCGGGAAGCCCAGAGCCTTTTAAATCCCGCCCGCGGCTCGGCGGCCGGGCTGGGGCTGGGATTTAAAGGGCCGGGAGCGCCTGCCGCAGCAGGGAGCCCAGAGCCCTTTAAATCCCGCCCGCGGCTCGGCGGCCGGGCTGGGGCCGGGATTTAAAGGGCTCAGAGCTCCGCGGCGGCTGAGCCTGGGCCCTTTAATTTGCCCCTGAGCCCCAGGGGCTCCCAGCCACCTCTGCAGCTGGGAGGCCCCGGTTGATTTAAAGGCTCTGGGGCTCCAAGCCACAGTCGGTGCCCCAGGCCCTTTAAATCTTGAGAGGCCCCGCCTGGGCCGGATGAGGCTCCGCCCCCTCAGGACTCCGGCAGTACCGGTAAGTCCTGAAAGTTACTTTGACCCCTGAGCAAAAGAAACTAATGCTGAATACTGCAGCTGACAGAATGCGATGTAAACAAGTATCACACAGATCTCTTTCTTGTTAGAAGAGCTTTCTGCTAAACTCTGCACATGCCCAGCCCAATCACACTCCCTACCTTCATCTGGCTTCTCTCACTCAACACAAAATGTAATACACACAAGATGACATTTGGAAAGATGAGAGTTTCAGCTGATTAACCTGCCAGATAATAGCTGCTGCTGCTGGAAATATAGTGGGGGGAATATACCAGAGAGATTACACTGATCAGGCCTTTTGAGAATTTACCAGGGGAAATCCAGAATTTTTATAATTCGGGATTCTGAAGAAAAGTTCAGGGAAATGAGAGCCAGGATTTCCACTGACTTGGTGTGTAACCTTTGGCAAGTCACATCACCTTGTGTGCCTCCAGTTTGTCCTCTCAACTTTCCGCTGCCCTGTTAACTCAAGAGTAAATAGGCCAGCTACAATTCTGATTTCAGCAGCAGATCTTTTCACCCCTCTGGATCTATCACCAGGTGTTAGATAGAAGTTGGTGTGCCTCCCACCTCTCTTGTGTGGTGTTGTGTACAAAAGAGAATGAGAAATGATTTTTGCAAACAAACATTCCATTCCTACATGGAAACTATTGACATCCTTGATAAATGGAAGTGTGTCAACAAATTATTTAAAAACAACTGTGTGGTAAGCAACACCTTTGAGAAACCATTCTCTGTCTTCATCATCCTCTGTAACCATGTCATCAAAATCACCTGGATGACTGCTTGAAACTCTTGACACTATACACTCCTCCTTTTCCTTGTGTGTGACCGCCACTTGGCTGTTGTGAGGCTTGTTAGATACATCGCCTCCCATTTCTCCTACCTCAGAGGTTTTCAGTGTCATCCACAGCAGTTTCCTTTTCCATGTTTCTCTGTAATATGTTTTCCTCACCTAATTTTGGAGGCTCTTTAAATACTTTTAGTTGGGAGATACTATACAACTTTGCTAAACCTTTCCCTAACTTGTTTCCTAATTTAACTCTTTTGCCCTCTACAGCGGCAGTTTTGTATGGTCCCACATAGGTAGGTTGTAGCTGCCCTCCCTTTCTTGTTTTCCTTCTCGCATTCAGTATCATGACAGTGTCACCAATCTTGAATGTTATTTTCCCATGTTTACGAGTCTTCGTTTTGGCATACTGTATTTGTTGCTTTTCTTGTGCTTTTGAAATGTTACTAATAGGCAGTTTAGTTTCAGCATCACGTCTAGCTTCAATTTTCATGATGTACTCTTTGTAGTATTCTTCATCAAGTTCCTCAAAATCTGTTGGCTTTGGAAACAAATGAAGAAGGAGTTGTGTTTGTAAAAAGAACAATAACAGAATAACATATACACCTGAAAGCTGAAGGACACTTACCGTGTAGTTGTCTGAGATTTGGTCTGGGAATCTTGCCTCAAAGTAGTCGATAGGGTGACAATTTGGTTGTCGTGTTTGGTTTTGTTCACAAAGAAAATACATCACCAAGAAATTCATCACAATTAGTCGCAATGTCATCAACCTACTTGTGCAATGCTCTGTAAAAAATGGGGATGGATTATTTGTGGGGAAAGGGGAAAGGACTGTCTTTACTGAGAGAAATTGTATGCAATCGAAAAGGCGTAAAGAGGCCATCCTAGTGCAGTGGGATAATTCCTTTTACTTGAAATAGAAGACAAGTTGAGTTTCAATGTACTAAACATTTGAAGCAATTTGTAGCTTCTGTCAAAGTACATTCTCCTTTCTATTAATACCATAATTTTCCCTGCCCTAAAATTACCTTTTGATGGATTTGATTGTGTTTTCAGATAGTCCATTGGTTTGTGGATGGTATGGGTTGGTGAAGCTATGTTGTAGTCCCAATTTTTTGCACATCTCTAGGTTAGGCTGAAAGGAAAAAACATATGCCATAAACTTTCCTTTGGACAGGTTTGGTGTGTAACCCTAACCTTCTCCCCTGATACCTTACATGGCATGCTTTATGTGTAAGATCACAATTATATGAAAATGAGGAACATGGAGTACACTCCCGCAAGGTATAGAATGTCACACATTCATTTTCTGATATAGCTGTAAAACTACTCTTAAAAGTTTTCTAAATAAATCACTGTTTAAAAATGTATAGTGTGTACCTTCTAGAAATGAAACTTATATCTAACTCTGAGTTGTGAAGAATATGTATTAAGGCTATAGCAACCAACAAGAATGCACTTTTATCTAGAAAACCATGATTAAATTGTCTTCCTGACTAATGATTTAAATTATTATTTAAATTTAAATCAAATCCACTATGGTTTAGGACCAGTGTCAAAGCCTTATGTACATGTTTATTACTCAAGAAATCTTAAGTGACACTTTCGCTGTATGACAAGATGCTTAGTCGCCATCCTCAAAATATCCATTAGACAAACACTTGATACCAAACACATTTTTGGAGAAGAGAGACCCAACCCCACATTCCTATATTTTCAGGACTGTTTAAAAAACATTTTGCAAGTGGAATTTCATGGCTATTGCATGAAAAACCTTAATGAAAGTCTGAACATTTAAAAAGAAATCTTTATTAGTCCCTTTCCACTGCATAGTAGGTCATACAGTCTATTAATAAAAAAAAACATTGAGAGTAGTGAAAAACATTATAAATAGTATATGAAATACTTAATTCCTTTGGAAAGCAAGCTTATAGGCAGAAAATCTACCATTGTGCTTTATACAGACTTCCACTTCTGTCACCGTTTCATGCACATAAGGAGCAAAGAGGTATCACCACAAAAATTACACTCAGAACTGTGGTACTCACATGTCACCTCATTGCGTGCTCATTTAATTTTTGAGACATTTTCTTTAGCCTTTGTCTTCACTGTTAAAACTTAACTTGTCTTGTGTTGTTTTCATTAGTGTTATTAGCAGTGAGAAAAAGGTCTATGCCTGCATAATGGGGACACAAGATATATTATACATACCTGTATTATTCTTCAGTGGTTGATAATGTCAGATCCTTCTCATTCTCAGTATGCTGAGCTAAACTGAAGTGTCTGTCTTCCCATCATCCAGATTACTGGGACAAGCACTTCTCACTGTTCAGTCTTTGTACCTCAGGTGTTTCCGGTTGTTCTTTGTAGGCTGTCATTGTCCACCTTTTCTTTCTTCCCCCCAATTTCTGGAAGGCTCTTGTGCTGTGACCTGGGTCAAACAGCACCCACTTTGTAGAGGTATCTGATCTTGTCAAGTAGTCCCCATTGTATAGCACTATCATTCAGAGGTTCCTATTGCACACAGTTCCTGGGGTAATCTTTATGTCTTTGTGCATTCCTTCAGTAAGCCACTAACATTGTCTGGCCTCATCCCACAGAGCACATTTGAAATATAGAGACATGGTCAATATTTCTAGCCTCAGATACAAATGTTACATGCATACAGGTTGGATAAACACAGTCAATAGATCTTAAGTTTTGCAATGATACCCCACATCAGCCATCTTGCATAAAGTATATATTAGCTATGTCATATCCATATCATAAGCATATTTTCATAAAGAATGTAGAGTATAATGTCATACCCCCAGGGCCGGCTCCAGGCACCAGCCAAGCAAGCTGGTGCTTGGGGCGGCAGCTTGTAGGAGGCAGCATTCCGCCCAATCCTAGGGTAGGGTGACCAGACAGCTAGTGTGAAAAATTGGGACAGGGGGTGGGGGGTAATAGGAGCCCATAGAAGAAAAAGACCCAAAAATCGGGACTGTCCCTATAAAATCGGGACATCTGGTCACCCTATCCTAGGGCGGCACAGCCGCTTTTTTTTCCTGTTGTTGTTCTGCTCCGGCCGCCCTGTAGGGGGCAGCAGCGTGGGGATGGGAGCGCCCTGCAACAAGCCCGGCAGGGCAGCCCGCATCCTTCCCTCCCAGCCAACCAGAGCGGTGCGGAGCCTTCCCAGTAGTGGCAGCCTTTTCTCTCTCCCCCCGCTAGCCCAGGGTGCAGGAATCCCCCTGCACCCTGGGTCCGGCCAGGCCGCAGGTTTTTTTTTTTTTTTTTTTGCTTTGCTGTTCTGGCCGCCACGGTTTTTTTGCTTGGGGCGGCCAGAAAACCAGAGCCGGCCCTGCACACCCCACATGTATGTTTGCTGCTCTGCAAATAGTAAAGGAGTATGCACCTTTGGGTGCAAACGTTCATGACAATAGTGCAGAGCCATGCAAGCTCCATGAGTCTGTGTGAGATGGCAGACAGTGAGGTGGGCCAGGCATGTTTGTGGGTTTAGAAAAAAAAAGTAAACATTATGTATACGTTTATGTATGGGATACATATGAAATTAGTGGATAGTTAACAATGCATTATAAGAAGTTGGATCCCATGGTCACAACCACCCCGTCTGACCTGTTTGGTACCCAGCATACACTGCCAAAACAAAGCTTCCCAAAATACAGTGGGATATCTATTCATGGTGCACCTCACTCTGAATCTATACAAGTGCTTCTGGTGAGTACCCTGACTGCTGAGACAAGGAGTCCAGGAGGCATGCACACAAGTGACATAATAACCGTAAAAACAACAAGGAGTCTGATGGCACCTTAGAGACTAACAGATAAGGTGCCACCGGACTCCTTGTTGTTTTTGTGGATACAACTAACACGGCTACCCCCTGATACTTGACATAGTAACTGTAGTGACTCTATGCTGACATAACTTGAGTTAACCAACACTTAAAGTGTAGATATGGCCTTAGGTCTATTAAATGTTTGGGAGCGGTAACAGGAACAGTATGAGGGTAGACTAAGATTCATTCGGGTGTTTAGGCTCAAGGCATTGGAACTGGCCTTACTGCACCCTACAGGCTCAGGAACAAAGAGGCACATAAAAAAAGATATAATTTATTTATTAAAATTTCTTGACTTGAGGGTGTATAACTCATGATTTTAGAATTCTTGTGGTTGTAAAGGTATCTTGGGGTTGTAGGTGTGTGTTCATTATATTTTGAAAGGCAAAACTATGAATGGGTTGAACAAAGAATTAGATCAGTCCCTCAGGATAAGCACATTGGCTGTTAGCCAAGATAATCAGGGATGCAGGCCCATGCTCTGCATGTCCCTAAACTGTCCCTTCACTGCCAGATGCTGGGAGTGGACAATGGGATGGTTCACTGAATCATTGCCTGGTCTGATCATTCCCTTAGAAGCACCTGGCATTGGCCACTGTCACAAGACAGGATACTAGATTAGGCAGACTATTGGTCTGACCCATGATGGCAGTTCTAATTTTCTGCAAAAATTACAATAGATTTTTTTCCAGGGAGAAAGACATTAAGCTCAGTAAGGGGGAGGAATAGCTCAGTGGTATGAGCATTAGCCTGCTAAACTCAGGGTTGTGAGTGCAGTCCTTGAGAGGGCCACTTAGGGATCTGGGGCAAAATCAGTACTTGGTTCTGCTAGTGAAGGCAGGAGGCTGGACTTGATGACTTTTCAGGGTCCCTTGCAGTTCTATGAGATAGGTATATCTCCATATATTTAGGGGGTTGGACTAGATGATCTCCTGAGGTCCCTTCCAACCCTGATATTCTATGATCTCTCTGCCTGAATCCATTCTCAACATTATAGGAGATAGTATACTGCCTTTACTTAATATTTCAGAATCAAGTTGTATACAACAGCATGCACAAAAACACTAAGGGCTAGACTAAGAGGCAAAATAACAGTTGCAAAAATGCAATCCCCATTGGTGGATTGACTCAAAACAAAGTTTTGACACTAGTCCAGAAATTCAGTCAGCTCTAAAATGAAAAGAAAAAATTAAATTTAAAAATTCAGGGAATTCAGGGAATCCCAGCAGCAGATAAGACAACTTGGGAAACTGCTCGGAGACTCTATGCAATCAGATACACTGATAAGGGATTCTTTGTTTCTGAGGGGATATGTGTAAAATGTTTCACTGAATTAAATCTCAGGGATTATCTACACTGGCAAGTTAAAGCGCTCTAACTGGCTGGCTCGGGGATGTGAAAAATCACACACACACCCCCCGAGTGCAGCAAGTTTGAGCGCTTTAAAGCGCTAGTGTGGACAGGCTCGGCTCCCAGTGCTTGGAGCTAATCTCCTCGTCGAGGTGGATTACCAGGAGCACTGGCATCCATGACAGCTCTTTGAACTTTGTAGTGTAGACATATCAGTAGGTTAGATCAGACAAAGAGGAGCTGCATTGACTAGGCATTGGGATGCCTGTGCCTTTAAGAACCCAGCCCTGGGAAGCCGATGCTGAGAGGTGCTGTCTGTGCGAGGGGAAATAAAAAAGCCCCTTTGTCCCCCACCATTTTTGCAAACACTGGTGTCTCAGTCCCAGTGGGGTAGTTACCGCCGGTGCTCTGCCTGTGCTGGGTTTTGCCCTCTGTCACCCTCTGCCAGTGCTTCACTCCTGGTTTTAACTCCGCCTACTCCCCCCATTCCTGATTTTGCCCTTTAGCCCCTCTCCTACTGCTGCCTCCAGCTGCTTGACCCCCCTGACCACTCAACTTCCGCCCCCTGCTCAGAACCTGGCCACCTCCCTGCTCTGATTCGCCCCCTTTGCTCCTTTTTAACCCCTGTAAATAGCAGTCAGCAGATTTTTTTACGGCTAATAAGGGCAGGGTGAAGGGCAGTGGCGTCAGCAGATGTACTGAGCATGCGCAGTTCGTGTGACCATACACAAATAAATATGCCTTTTTTTAACCCCTGTAAATAGCAGTCAGCAGATTTTTTACGGCTAATAAGGGCAAGGTGAGGGGCAGTGGCGTCAGCAGATGTACTGAGCATGCTCAGTACACCATAAGTAGCACATGCCTATGGAGAGCAATTCAATACACTACACCGGCCCTGATCAGTGCTGGGCAGCTGCCGAGCTGTGATTGTCCTTCTTTCTTCCCCTTCCTCTCCCGAGCGCCAACATTTCTCCGGCTCCCTAACCACAACCGAAAACTATCACCACCACCACCACCAGCAAAACAGGTAACCACCCCCTTGCTCGTTCGCTTGTCCAGGAGGGCAGCGCCCATCCGCCCGTGGTGGTGGTGGGGTTGTGAACTCTGGCAGGACGGTGACTGTTCTCACAAGAGTATAATGCTCCCCCCCCCCGCCCCGACTAGGACTTTGGCCACGACCATAATACTTAACAAGGGTGACAAGGAACCAGGTCTGCAATGGGCAGTGGGGGGCCCGGCGGGGCTTTAACGCCGCAGCCCTGGGCACGGAGCACCCCCATCCGGAGAAGAGCAGTTTGATCGGGGAGCAAATCCTGCGGCTGGGGTCCTGGGGATGATGAGTGCCGGCTTAGGGCAGGGCTTCAGCTGCTGTTAGTGAGCATGTGCGCCCCCTCCAGGCATGCTCAGCAATAAAAAGGAAGCCACAGCGGCTCGAGGGAGCAGAGTCACATCAGATCAGTCTCGCTGCCGAGGTCCAGGGGAGGCAGCGCGGTGTGCTGGCCACAGGGGCTCACTCTGCAGGTGAGGACAGACTGACACAGGCCGGGTGGGCAGGACAGCAGACTCATTGCAGTGGGGGGCAGGCTCTGCAGAGTTGCGGAGAAACTCAGATTCTTAAAGGGGGGGCAGACTGGCTGAGTCTTGGAAAGGGGGAGACAGACAGACCGGCTTTCTGAGAGTGACTGAGGGGGTGGTGTGTGGAGCTCACAGGGGGGGACTGAGTTTCTGAGCAGCATGGTTGTAGCAGATTTTGTCCCCTTTCCCCATCCCCTGTAAAGCTCATGTGATGCTGTTATCTCTGGGCTGGAGCTGTTCACCCAATGTGCAAATCAGCATGCTCTCAAGAGAGCCTGTGCTGTTTCAATTATTTCCATACTATGTGTACTCAGGGCAAAACCTGTTAGAAAGTAGCTTTGCATTAACAGGACTCACAATCCACTGTGGGTGAGTAGGGGTGCCAATGCCATCTGCTTCTGTTGAATCGAATCTTTAATTTATAGAAGAATTTAGTTTCTAGCCCTTATGATTATGAAGACAACCTCCCAAAGCTGAGCCAAGAGTAACCATTACAGTGTTGCAGTCTTATGTCCTCAGATATGCCACTCCAGGGAGAGGGATAGCTCAGTGGTTTGAGCATTGGTCTGCTTAAACCAGGGGTCTCAAACTCAAATGACCATGAGGGCTGCATTACTGACACCTCTCCCCCCGTGCTGCCCTCAGCCCCACCTCCACTCCACCCCTTCCATGAGGCCCTGCCCCTGCCCCGCTTCTTCCCACCTCTTCCCTGCCCCCATTCCAACCCCTTCCCTGAAATCCCCACCCCACTTCTGCCCCCAGGGGGGGCAGGAGGGGTGTGGTGGGGGCTAAGGGCAGGGAGTTGGCGTGTGGGGTGCAGGAGGGGGTGAGGGGTACAGCAAGGGGTCCGGGTGCAGGGTGAGGCGGGGGATTAGGGCAGTGGGTTGGAGTGCAAGAGGAGTGTGGGATGGGGCAGGGGGTTTGGCTGCAGGAGGAGTTTGGGGGGCAGGATCTGGCCTGGCGCGTCTGCCCTGCCCCTGCAAGAGGCTGGAACATGGGGAAGGAGGAGCGGAGGGGCTGTGTGGCTGTTGCTTGAGGCACCGCCTCCAGCAGCTCCCATTGGCCGCAGTTCCCTATTCCTGGCCAATTGAAGCTGCTGGGAGCGCTGCCTGAAGCAACAGCCACACACAGCCCCTCCACCCCCCCTTCTAGCCTCTTCCCGGAGCTGCGCAGGGCAGGCCAGACAAGCAGGGACCATGACCTGCTCCCAGTGCACGTCTGGCCAGAGCTGCGCTGGTAGACACTGGAGGAGGGCTCGCGGGCAGCAGAAAATCACCCTGAGGGCTGCATGTTTGAGACCCCTGGCTTAAACCCAGGGTTCTGAGTTTAATCCTTGAGTGGCCATTTAGGGAACTGGGGTAAAAATCTGTCTGGGGATTGGCCCTGCTTTGAGCAGGGGGTTGGACTAGATGACCTCCTGAGGTCCCTCCCAACCCTGCTTCTATGAATACTGCTCAGAAATGTAACTGGGACAAACTGGATAAGTTTTGTTCTGATACTGTAGACGAAGTTGGAAACAGCAGCAGAGAAAGTCATGGAGGAGAAGGCACCATAAGGCTGCTATGCTACCTCTTTCCCACAGTAGAGACTTCCCTGTCCAGCAGGAGAAGAATTCTCCTTTTCCCATCCTTTCCAAGAGGAGAGAGAGGCTGAGGGTGGGGCTGGGGCCATGTTTGGAATAATAGTAATGAGTGGTGGGTAAATTTTGTAAAGAGAAGTAGAATTGACCAGGCTCAGAAGTGACTTTTCAATCACTTGATTCAGGGCCACCCAGAAGGGGGGGCAAGTGGGGCAATAGGCCCCAGGCCCTGCAGGGCCCCCACAAGTATGTCGGAGGCTCCCCCCACCTCCGTCATCCCACATTCCCCGGCGTCTCAGCTGGTAAGGCTGCGAGCTGTGGGTGGGAATTCAGGCCCTCCTGGAGACATCACGCTGCTGCAGCACTGTCCGGGGCCGCTCCTGGACGTGGTGGGCTGAGGCTCCGGGAGAGGGGGTAAGCGGCATGGTAAGGAGCCAGGGCCGGGCACCCCCCTGACCCCATCCGCCACAGCCCTGACCCCCCAGCTTTGAGCCCAGCCCCTCTGAGCCAGGTACCTCCCTGACCCCATCCCCCCACAGCCCTGACCCCCAACTCTGAGCCCAGCCCCTCTGATCCGGCTACCCTCCTGACCCCAGCTCCCCACAACCCTGAGCCAGCCCTTGTGAGCCAGGTACCCCCCCGACCCAATTACCTCCCAAGCCTTGACCCCCCAGCTCCGAGCCCAGCCCCTGTGCGCCAGGCACCCTCCTGACCCCAGCTGCCCACAGCCCTGAGTCCAGCCCCTGTGAGCCGGGCACCCTCCAACCCAGAGCCCAGCTCCCCAACCAGCCCTGGGCAACAGCAGCACCACCCCCAGGCAGCGACAGTCCGTTGGCACCAACCATCACCCAGCAACAGCCCATTATGTAATTGCAAATGTATACATACCATTAAAGTATTTAATGTTTTTAAATGTATTTAGTGTATTTTCAAATTATTACAAATTAATTTTTGAATGTATTTCACTGGTTATTTTTTACATTTCCAAATACATGTTACTATAGTATTGCAACTGTTTTTATGGAAGGGGTCCCCGAAATTGCTTTGCCCCAGGCTCCCTGAATCCTCTGGGCAGCCCTGACTTGATTTCCCACTTTCTCCAACCCAAGTAGACGCTATAGAGCTCTTCAGGGATTATGTCCATATGAAATGTTAAATTTGGTGGCTTAGCTCCCTTGATAAAAATGTGCTTATATTTTTTCCCCTTTATATTGTTTGACATGCATTTTTTCCACTCCATCCCCAGACCTCAAAAATGGTGTTAGAGATTTTGCTTCCAGAAATTCTCTCTTCAAACAGAGACCCAGACATAAGTACTGTCTGGCCCAAAGGTGAATGTTTTAGGAAGTGATGCACATGTGAAAACAGGAGATTCAAAGAGAAACTGCCTATGAACTAGACCTGTACCAGGTGCTACCAATCTTATGCTCAGACCTTGCCTGCTACAGTAACCCCATCTGCACAGATCTGCAGAAAACTGCACAGTCGTCTTTTCTCAAAAGAAACTTACAAAGTCCACCTGTTCCAGGCTTTGCCTGTAGAGCTTTGTCATTAACAGAATTTACTCAAAATATATATTTTGCTTGTCTTTCTGACTTCTCCCAACAGCTCAATGGCATCCCCAAAGAGATTGCAGGGTCTCACAGCAGCTACAATCACTCCAATGACTCCAGATGGGTAAATATTACCTCTCCCCACCAAAAGGGTTGCTGTCAATGACAATTAATGTATTGTGAACTTTTCCCCAGAACCTTACATTTTCCTACTTGCTTTTCTGCAACTACTTTTTTTTTTTTAAGTTAACTTTCTAACCGTGTTCAACATCCCAAGAAGATAAAGGTTTGTGAAGGCTTTTGTTTGACTGACTAATCCCCTTCCTTACAGTCCTGCAGTACTAGGAGCAGAGGTTAATTTTGTGGTGGGCAGCTTACTCAGAGTCTAGACTGGCTCTCGGAAGAAAAGAAAAAAAAAAAACATCAGGTTGGTTACACTGTAAAAATGGAGCTGCTCAACCTTACCTGACTTTGATAAGTGCTTTGAGATCCAGGTTTGTACAGTGTTATGTCGGTATTTACACCACTCCTTTTGACTTGTAAACTGAGAAGATTTCATCTGGAGTTATTGAGAGGCCATAAATATGGAATCCAACCCTGATTATTCTTATCACAAGCAAAATGAAGACTGTCCCTTTCTCTCTTTATCCAACCAAAGAGAAAGGGCAAAGTAACATCCACCAGATGCCATTAACAGCCTGTATCCTGTAACTATGAAGGATGGTTTGCTTAGCTATTTCTTACAGTAGTAGAGTGTATTTATACAAATAACTTCTTTTTTTTTTTTTAGTGCCCAGAAGTTATTCATAGTGCTTCCCTTCTCAAAAGTGCTTAGTTTAATTACCAAAAAAGACACAGTGGATTACAGCAACAAACAATTGGTCAGGAGGCAGTGGGGGAATTAAAAGAGAGAGGCATGAAAGTTAGAACTGCACATCTAAATGATCCTGTGACCTCTTTTGGCCTATAAATAAATATCCATATGTGTACATACACACTTCTTTAAAATGGATTTTTAAAAATTGTTTTATAATCCCACACCTCTTTAAATTGGGGTTAAGGTTGCTGAAATGAACACCCAAACTGTGGCCTTGAGGGCACATGGGAACAGGGAGTGTGGGTGGCTTCAGTCTCTTCTCAGGGGACATGGGAGCAGTTAGCAGAGAAGCATCAGGTGACTGTAGACCTGCTCATTATGGTGAGAGCCCAGACCATGCATTCAAGTGGTAAATTGAGTGGGAGGGGGAGGGTAGGCAAGGTTTCAAAGTGTATGCGTGTGTTGGGGAAGTGTAACTGGGTGGCTTGATCTTAAGGGCTGGATGGGCCTACAGCTAGTCACCCCAGATCATGAAGGAGTCACACCTAGGTTGAATCAGGGAAGCAGGATGCAGAGAATGGCTGCAGCACAATATTCTCTGATCTCACACACCTCCCTATCTCCCCCACTCTCACTGGTGTAAAGTGATCTTCATGTAAGGGAGAATCAGGCCCCATCTGCCACTCTGACATTGGCTTACTACCCACATAGTCAGAATAACTAAAAGGTTCTAGTGGTGACTAATTTAAAATCTGAACCTGATAGAGATGCTGTGATTACACATGCTGTCTCCCGCCAGTTTAAGGACAGCTAGACCGTTAGCATTTTGAGTCACACTCCTATGTCCAAAGGGGAAGTGTATGGCTGATCAACAACACTACATATTTCATCTTGTTTGGGAACGCTGCATTTCCCCCCCCCCCCCCCCCCCCCCCCCCCCCCCCCCCCCCCCCCCCCC
>NC_048305.1:54444973-54590398 GCF_013100865.1 Trachemys scripta elegans
ATTTTTTTTTTTTTTTTTTTTTTTTAAATCTTGAGCATTCCATTCCAACCTTAACTCTCCTTAAATTACAATGTACAATACAAGAAACACTTAATAATCTGAGCATGGTAGAGCTGCTGGAAATGAGTCACTGTATTTTAATAGGGCAGGAAAAAACCCACAAAGCATCTTCAGTAGCAGAGGTAAGTGGCTGTGCCAGCAGGTCTTGTTTTGTCTCTCTTGTGTTAAAGCCAAGACCACAGACCGTTCCGTCCCTTAAAGGGGTTAAATGGTGAGCATCCAAGAATGTAATGTGGGGGGGAAACTGTTTTTCCAGTAATTTTACTCTGAGCCTTTCATCCTAAATGATGTCTTCGTGTGCTCCACAAATTAGAAGCATGCAGCACACCAGTAAGATGCAGGGAGTGTGGGAAAGTGGCACTGGCAACCATCTAGCACACTGTAGAATACAGATGGGGAGGGTAAGGGAAATTTTGACCGAGAACGCTGGAGTTTCTCTGTTCTTTGTTTAATTCTGTGACAGCAAAAATGGATCACAGCAGAACTGGTCAAGATTTCTCAAGAAGTCTAAGTTGTATGGAATAAAACCTTTCCATAAAGGTCACCATTGTTTGAGCAGCTCTAGATCATAGTCTCTCAGTGATTTCTGTACTCCAGCATGTACCATTTAAAATTCAGACAATGGTTTTTAAGTAATCTTTCTGCAGATTAAGCCTGGATCCTGAGCAACGAGTTGTTCTCTTCCCATCTCTCACCTGACAACCAGTAACACACATTCTGCAGAGAAATTATACCTCTGACACAGGCACAATCCCATTGTCTTCATTAAGTTTGCACAGATTGGAATTTAGCATACAATATCTGGGAGGGGCTCTGCAGGGCAAGCAGCAGTAAAGAGTAGTGAAAATATATGGGTTAGAAACTGTAAAATTGTCAAGGTATGGGCTAGGTCCTCAGCTGATGCTAATTTACATCAGCTGAGGATTTGGTTCTCTGCTTGCCACTGAAGTGAGCAGATATGACTGAATAAGCAAACTAATAGCTCTGTCAAAGCAATAGTTACTACTTTTACCTAGTCACTTTTCATTTAGACCTGCAGTCTTAAAGCACTACAAGATATTAAATGTTTGCCCAGGGGAGAAAGGGCCTTTATTGTGGGTTTTTTCAGATACAGAAAAAACAAACAACTGCCTAGAATTGTTTAGCCACCTCTGAAGGCCTGAGTGAACCCTGTTGGCGATTGGAGACTTTGGTGTCTGAGAGTCTACTAGTTTCAAAACATAACTAAGCTTGGTATCCCTCCTAGCTACACTTTATTCCAGGCTTACCCCATGTTCCTTAGATCAATGGGTCTCAAACTTTTTTTTTTTTGCGGACCACTTGAAAATTGCTGAGGGTCTCGGCGGACCACTTAATGATCTATCCAAATATTGTTTGTACTGTTCGCTAACTATTATAAAGCACTCTAGATAAAAGCGCTATTTGGTCTACAAATAAAAGCACACAACTCAAATTTTAATATCAGTAGTCTTACCTTTCCAATGCGATGGATGTACCCTCTCTCTCCCCCACCATGGCAGCTCTGAGCTGGGGCTAGGAAGGAGGGGGAATCTCTCCCCAGCCCTGGAGCTGGGGAAAGTTGCCTCTTTTTTTTTTTTTTTTTTTTTTTTTTTTCTCTACCCGCCACAGCCCTGCACATCCCAAATTCCCTCCACCCTCTCTTCTCACCCCACTGCCCCCTCCCACCTACCTCCTATTCCCGCCTCCCCAAGGCCACCACCTCACCTTACATGTAAGTCTTTTCAGCAGTTCCCATAAGTAGGTGGGTGGAGGGGTGAAAGTAGAAACAGGGTCTTGCTGGTATGGGGCTGGGTTGGGGCTGGCTCACTAGTAAGTGCCCTCCCTCTCCCCCTCCGGGATAGCAGCAGCAGCTGGGGGCTCCGGCAGCAGTTTATTTAAAGGGCCCCGGGCCCTTTAAACTGCTGCTGGAGACCCCAGCTGCCACTGCTGCTCTGGCAGCTATTTAAAGGGCCAGGGCCTCTCCTGCTTCTACTGTCCTGGCCCTTTAAATAGCCCCTGGAGCCCTGGGGTAGCGTACCAGCTTACTTTCCCCTCTGGGTGGGTGGCCCTTCATTCTCTTGTGTGTAGCCGCCCAGGCGTGCACCTTAGAGGGAACTAGCTGCAGACAACCTGAATGGAGCTCACTGACCACTGGTGGTCCACGGACCACAGTTTGAGAACCTCTGCTGTAGCACTTTCCAGAAGTCAGAGCCAGCCTGGTGGCTGCTGTGTGCTCAGAAGGGCAGTGGTTATGAGACAGAATCAGGTAAACTTGAAAAATAGCGTTCCTATCAAGTCTTCTATCTATATAAATTTTAAAGGCATTAATAAATTGTAGCAATAGAACACGTGAAGCTTTGTGGTTCTGATCGCTGAATATCTGGGTCTTATAGTTCTGTGAATCTCATGCTCTAGGAATCCCAATTTAGGTCTCACATACAGGACGCTTTCTAATCTGGCGTTCTCAGCCCAAATACCCTGTTCAGAAGCTTTATGTATAGAGGTCTCCACAATTCAGGAAGAGGGCAGATGAATTTTTTTTAAGCTAGATTTCATACTCCCAACCCCTCTAGGTTATTAGAGGGAAACCTGTTAGAACTTGAACTTGGTCAGGGATTCCTTAAACACATGTTATTTCTGTCTTCCCCTTTTTCATTTTCTTTCTTTTTCAGAGAAATTAACCTCTCTGTGATTGGGCAATATGTGGATTATCTTGTAAAAGAGCAGGGTGTGAAGAACATTTTTGGTAAGTCTTAAGCAGTGAATTGTGCTTCTTGTCAGCCAAGAGCTGTGAGGCAATGGAATATGGGGATGGGAGCATTATAAACGTGCACTTAAGTGGAAGAGATCATAGCCTATTCTTTAGGAATCTGTTTTTGCCTAAACTCCCAGTTATGTGCAGGATAGAGCAGAAGATGAGAATGTTACTGGAGTGGGGAAGGAAGCAGAGACCACTACTAGATAATACCATATTAGGGCATTAAGAAGGATCAAAGCAGTGACAGAAAAGACCCATCTGAATGATTCTATCCACATGCTTGGACAAGATGTGGTCACCTGATGGACAACATTGGATATGAGAGAGATGCATTTATTCAAATCATATTTATTCAGTAGGCACCTTTATCAAATGAGCTTCAAGTCCATTGTTCTCTTACAAGGATTTCTTCCTTTCTGATTGTGTTGGCCTAGGAGGGTGTGACGGTGCTGCCCATGGGAGCCAGCTGAGGTCACTCAATCAGGGTGAACTGCAAACAAAACAGGACAGACAAACTCCAAATGCTGGTGGTTATTCCAATACTTAGATTTACCAAGCCAGCACAAAACAGCTTCTGTAGTACCTCACTGGTTACTCAGAAGTCCAAACCACGCAGTTCCCTTAAAGTACCCAGCCTCAGGCCTCCGTCCAGACACACACATCAGATATGATGATTACTGAGAATCTTATCATATAAAAGAGAAAGTTCTTCCAATCCCAAAGGATCAGCCATATACCCAGGTCCAATTATAACTTAGTGTGTATTTTGGGTAAGATCTATTAGCCAATGATTATTAACTAAGCTAAAATTTCTTAAAGAAAAGAGAGGGAGTGTTGGTTAAAAGATCTAATATATATATATATACACAGACTTGAATTCAATTCTTGAGGTTCAGATATATAGTAGAGGTGAGTTTGTAGTTGCCAAAAGTCCTTTTAGAAATAGTCCATAGGTTACATTCCAATGTTCATATTCAGGGTGGCTCCAGTCAATGACTGGGGATCTCAATCCTTGTGGCTCAAGGTTTTCCCCCTCTTGAAACCCAAAGAAGTTCTGAGACGCAGCAGGATTGTGTCCCAGGGTTCTTAGACATTTCCAGCCGTCTTTTGGCCTGAGAAAACACTAGGCTTAATTCTCCCTCCAAACATCCTGGCAATTAGCACAGGGTAATTTATTTATTAAACAGTTCAGATACAGGTTACCACAACCTTCAAAGAGACATATAGACAATAATACTGTTTCACTCAAATATCATTATAAATGTTAATTCCTTTTTTGATCTTTGAATTAAAGCTATAGCAATAGATAAGACTTGTTTGCTTACATCACAAGACCTGAGCAAACATCTACCCCTGAGATCTCTAACAATGCAGACTTGCATTTCAAAGCTCTTTTCATTTACATATCTTTCTAACCAGTCCTTAAGGTTCAAACATGGGTTAGGTCAGTCTGTGAGTTAACTCTTTCTGGCCCTGTCACCTTTCAATGAGATATTATATTATACTCCTAACATCACAGAGGGCATATGCATTTAACTCTTTCAGTGCTATAGTCTCTCTCTCTCTCATATATATCACACACAAATTCCGCATGTTTAACTAAAGCACTTTTAAAAGAAAGTTTATTTAAATCAGTGCAAACCCTTGTGTGGACTTGCATATCTGTTTACAACTGTTCAATATTAGGTTAGTTTGTGTGATTAAATTTCAATAATGGTCTTTAGTCAAACCAGTGCAACTTCTCTGTATAGGCCAGGCCTTAGAGTGTGTTGTGTTCTGCTTGAAACAGTGAATGGCACAACAGGAGAAGGGCTGTCACTGAGCACCCAGGAGAGGAAGCAGCTGGCAGAGGAGTGGGTGACCAAAGGGAAAAACAAGTGAGTAGCTCTAGTGAAACTTGTCTGTTCACCTAGACATTACTGCTTGTCTAAGCAAAGGGTGCACCCTCTAATTACTTCCTCTATTTTCTTTCCCTGGCCCTTTTATCAAGATGTTGTTGGTGTTGTCAAAATAAGGGACTATAGAAATGCTTATGGAGGCATGTGGAAGAGAGGCGGTTTTGGAAACGCCCTCTTCCTGTTGCTTAAGTTGGGGGAAGGGAAAGTAATAAGGGATGTGAAAATGAGACCATCTTTGCTGCTTTTATGTTGCCTTCTCACAGGCATGAGAGCCTCACTATCTTTGTATGTATTTATCTTTTCAACACCCCTGTGCGGCAGGGCAGTGCTGTTATCCCCATTGAACAAATGGGGACACTGAGGCACAGAGACTAAGTGACTTGCCCAAAACCACACCAGAAGTCTGTCGCAGAGCAGGAAATTGGCCTCATGTCTTCTGTGTCCCACATTACAACTCTAATCACTGGACCATCCCTCTTCTTGGATGTTTTGCATATTCTCATATCACTCACCTTTGCGCTGTCTCTAACGTCCATGTTGAAAGTGAGTTGTGGGGAGGTGAGAGATGGGGAGGGGGAGAGTGGAATTGTGGGGAAGGGACAGTGAAAATGTGGGGGGGGGGAGAAGTGACAGAGGGGGAAAACATTTTCACTGAATTTTTCTTTTGGGTTTAAACTTTCTGGGCTTCTCTTTAGAGGGAGAAAGAGGGGAAACAAAAATGGGTGGAGTTTCCCCTTGAAGTAGGGGTATCTTGGTAACTCTTGTTCAAGTTTGAGTTAAAAAAAATTCTGGATTCGGGTTTTTTTTGGGGGGGGGGGGTTATTGCTGAATAACTCAAAAAATTCCTATAGAAAGTTTAAGGGGGAGGAAAAAGAATTTTGAAAATTTCCTATGAAAAATGATTTTTTTTTATATTTATTTATTTTATTTATTTATTTTAACCTACTTTGTGTGACTCTCTAAGCTTGCTGCATACAATGGGCCTGATTCTCCACAGCCTTGTATCTGGTGCATTCATTTCTACTGATGCAAAATGGTGTCAGATGTTGCAGATCAGAATGTTTAGCCCTTTACATAGGGGAAGAGACTACACAAGAGACAATGCAGGGGAGAATCTGGCCCACTGCTTCAGGAAGATCACTTGGCCAGCATGTGGCAGCTCTGGCGATGAGGATCTGAGAGCTGCAGAAATAAGATTGTGGGATCTGGGTGGAGGAAGGTACTGGAAAGAAGTGTTGGATGTGTGGCTGAACTTTTTGCTATAATCTAAAACTTTGTTTCTAGATCCCCTTTAGTTTGTATCCCCACTCCAATTAAGTATCTGCTGTGTGGACAAATAGAGGACATAATTGAGTTACCCAGACTGTCTGTCTGGCATTTTCCCCCCACATTTAAATTCCCATAAACCAAAAAATAAACAGCAACCTTTCAATCTTTCTCTGTGTAGGTTGGATCATGTGATCATTCACGTGGGAGCATTAAGTCTACCAGAGGCAAAGGAACTGGTGCGTGTGTGAATTGTCTCTTGGCCTCCTTCCTTTGTCTTTCCATAACCTTCTATATGAATGGGTTGATCCCCTTTTCTTTTCTGAGTTTATGTGCTTACTGACATGTGCTCTTTCCATGTTATGCTGTCTTGGTCCTGGAGGATCCTGAGGGTACATCTACATGGCAATAAAACACTGGCCTGGGTCAGCTGACTCAGGCTCACAGGGCTTGGGCTGTAGGGCTATAAAATTGCAGTGTAGACGTTTTAACTCAGGCTGGAGCATGGGTTCTCAGACCCGCCCACCTCACAGGGTCCGAGAGCCCAGGCTCCACTCCAAGCCCAAATGTCTATACTGCAGTTTTATAGCCCTGCAGCCCAAGCCCAGTGAGCCTGTGTCAGCTGACCTGAGCCAGCCATGGGTATTTTATCAACATAGTCATATCCCTGAGTCTTTGAGCACACAAGCATTGGATCTAATCAGACTGAGTTGATTTGCTCTACTAGCATCTCCTGGACAGCTGTCAGGTTATACAGAGTTTGTTTGTATTGCTACAGGGCCTAGAATGCCCTTTCATGGACCAGGACCCCATTGCACTAGGTGCTGTACAAGCACAGAATATGTTACAAATAGATTCTCCGCCACCATTTTACTGGGGGTGGGGGGGACTTCCAAATGTGATCTGACACCCTTCATGTGAACGGCCCCATTCATCTAGTAATATAATTAATGACCATTGTAAATTGTATGACCCACTTCGTTGTGGGTCACTTTAGGATAAACCTCAGGCTCCCCTGGGATTGAGGCTCTCTTGATTTGGTTAACTGGAGGAGCCAGCCAGGCTCCTCTTCACTGCACTCTGGTTGGGGGAAGGTTTAACGAATGGAGGCTTTTGCCCTTTGAGGCTTCGTCCTAAGGGATGAGCTCATGTCATGAAGTTGCATCAGCTTGTCATAAGGGGATGTTGCTGCCTCATTGACGTATCAAGTAGCATCTGCTGTGCCCTGAAAATTCTCAGGTACCCTTTAACATTCCACCAGGTAGGCATGCAGGATGTGGGATCAGCATTCAACATTGGGATACTCCTGGAGAAAAGGTAGCAATTAGAAAACTGCTATAGATGTAGTGCTGTCCGGGACAAAAAAATCTCCTCCATACCAGCCTATGTTGCAAGGAAATAGAGTGTCGTTAGTGCTAAGAGAGTGACACTATGATGATGGGCATATGTTAGAAAAACCTAGTTAGGCTTATGATTTTTGAGCCATCCCTAAAGCACAGGCTCCTGGTAACATGGCTCCCCTATATCTGCACTTTATTCCTTTGTTTTCCCCCCAGGGCCTCTACTCCTCATTTCCTCCTCTTCTTTGTTTCTTAGGGGGCTTCCATACTCTCTCCTGTCTTCTGACTCAATCTCTCTCTGTCGGCCCCTGTTCACTTGTGCACTGTCTTGCTCGCTCTCACTCACACACACATGTTCTCAGGCCCAGATGGTCCACTCCTGGCCACTTCAGGGGATGTGGGACTCTTAAAGGCATGTTGTAGTTGAAGGAAGGGAAAATTCTTGAAGAACCTGATGGTGCCAGAGAGCAGGATTCTATTCCCTGCTTTTACCACTTACTTCCTGTGTGACTTGAGCAAGTCGCTTAACCTGTCTGTCTCCCAATGTGTAGAATGGGGTCAGTGATGCTAACCTATTTCTTGGGAGGTGGGAGCTGTAAGGATGGAGGACCATTCATTAATCAGACAGAGGTAATAGATACGTGTTTTGTTTAGAAACAGAGGTAGTACATTACCTTGATGGAAGGGCCCCTTCATCCCTGGCAAAACTGGCACAACTCCCATTAACTTCAGGGCTGAACTTGTTTCATAATGTACAACTTGCTTCTAAGAGTTTAATTCATAGCGGTGGAATGGATTGATGTGGTTCTTCTTCACTACGTGCATGATAGAAACACATGCAGTGCATGCACCTTTGATACATTCTGTTCTTTCCTATTCAGGCCAAACATGCAGCTGCAATAGGAGCCAGTGGTATCGCTGGGATCGCACCCTTTTTTTTCAAACCTACAAACAAAGGTGAGCAGAGACATCTGTGGCCATCACATCCACAGAGCCCTTTTTCTTCTGCAGTTTACCACACATTCAGGCTGTCAGCAGTATGATATGGTAAAGGGAGGTCATGGTTTTTTTTTTTAGAGATCTGTGGCAGCAATGCTGCTGTAGTTGGTCAGAGCATCTGTATCTTTGCTATATGGTTCCTCAATGATAAAACTTCCTTTATGGTGCTTATATTCCTCCTTCAGGTGTTGGGTTTTTTTCTAAGAGAGCAGGTAATCGAGTTTTAACAAAGGTCCTGTGTTATAGGCTCCTCCTTTACCCTCTGCTGCTCTGGCTCCGAATGTAACCATCCTCACTGTCATATGGACATTCTTTTGGAAACCATTTCTGGAAATAACATTGTTTGTTCGAATGCCAGTGGTGTGTTTGGTCTTGGTCATAAGTGAAACTAATTGATGATCTCTTGATGCCTACTGGACACACCAAATTGCATACATTACATTGGCATATTTGACAGTTTCTGCAGAAGCACAGGAGAGGATTAACAGGGCCAGTGCATATTATTTGTGAGGTGCAGAACTACTTGGGAGCAGATCAGAGCGGAGGATAAATGATAGAGCTGTGTAGAAGAAGCTTGCAAAACTCTGACCCTAGCCAGTGTTATCAATTTGTGAGATTAGCCCAAAATGAAATAACCTGTTGTGTTGTATAAAAACCAAGAGACAACATGTAATATGAAGGAATTACACTGGCCCAGTGGGTTTGAAATAATCATGTTTACTAATCTTATAAACCATTCAAGGCCTAGCTACATATATACACTACTGTTCTGTTGGCTTCTGAAACCTAGACAGTGAGGAACACTAGAGAGCTCACAAACTATTAAAAGCATAGTACCCAATTCCTATATCCTGGACCTATTAAGTGCAGAAGAGATAGAGAAATAGTGTCTCCTTAGAGATAGGGTGACCAGATAGCAAGTGTGAAAAATCGGGACAGAGGGTGGGGGTAATAGGCACTGTGACGGGTTGGATCACAGAACCCCCCTTGGGAGCTGCCACCCGATGTGCCAAGACTACCTCTGCTCCTGCTTTCCCTGCCAGCTCGGAAACCCAGCACCCTGTCTTGCTAAGCCAGACACTCCTGTCTACTCCAACAAAGACCCAGGGTCTGAATTACTTCCCCCAAAGCTGCAGGTTTACCTGAAAGCAGTTAACAGAAGTGTTCCTGTCTTTAACACTCATATGCCCAACTCCCAATGGGGTCTAAACCCAAATAAATCCGTTTTACCCTGTGTAAAGCTTATGCAGGGTAAACTCATAAATTGCTTGCCCTCTAGAAGACTGATATAGAGAGAGAGAGATGCATGGCTGTTTGCCCCCCCAGCTATTAATACATACTCTGGGTTAATTAATCAGTAAAGTGACTTTATTAAATACAGAAAGCAGGATTTAAGTGGTTTTAAGTAGTAACAGACAGAACAAAATAAGTCACCAAGCAAAATAAAATAAAATGTGCAAATCTATGTCTAATCAAACTGAATACAGATAAGATCCTCACCAGTTCCAGAATGCTCCCTTTTACAGACTAATCTTTTAGCCTGGGTCCAGCTATCACTCACACCTCTTGCACACTGTCCTTTGTTCCAGTTTTTTTCAAATAGCCTCTTCACCCTCCAGGATATCTCTTTAACCAGCTGAAGACAAAATGGAGGGGTCTCCCAGGGGTTTAAATAGACTTTCTCTTATGGGTGGAGACCCCCTCCTCACTCCTATGCAAAGTCCAGCTCCAAGATGGAGTTTAGGAGTCACCTGGGCAAGTCTCATGTCCATGCATGACTCTGTTTTTACAGGTAGCAACCGTTGTTTACATGCTACCTTGAATGTCCTCAAGTAGACTTCTTATGTGGATGGAGCATTCCAAGATCCATTGTCCTTTAAATGTTTCTTGATTAGGTACTTAATTTGCACATTCCTTTCTCCAGGAATTGACCAATGCTCTACTAAGGTTTAGAAATCAAGCCAGGACACAGCCAGCATTCATAACTTTGAATACAAAAATGATACTTGCATACAAATAGGATTAATACATTCAGTAGATCATAACCTTTACGGAGGTATGTTACATGGCATATGTAGCATAAAACACATTCTAGGCATATTTCCATAAAGCCTTATGGGAGGTACTGTCACAGGCACCTGTGTGTGGTGGTTTTTAAAAAAAAAAAAAAAACAACAAAAAAGCCCCAAATATCTGGACTGTCCCAATAAAATTGGGACATCTGGTCACCCTACTTAGAGATGGCTTGCTGAGAAGTCTATGAACCTGAACTCCCCTTTATGTGGATGATCTCCTTCGCTTGCCTCAGAGTCTGATTGCCTTCTTTCACTGCCTCTTTCAGATACACTGGTTGCTTTCTTACGGGAAGTTGCATCTGAAGCCCCTGGCATTCCATTTTATTACTATCACATTCCTCCTTTAACAGGTGTAAAGAGTAAGTATATTGCTCATTCAGTGACTCTTGCTCCTATTACATGCAGACTTTCCCTGTTCAAGGGATTTACTCAGAAAACAGTTGGTGAATCTAGAATTAAAAAACACATTTAGCTTGTCTACATTAGAAAATGTTACTGTGCTGAAACAGGATTGAATGGTCAAGTAGGTGCTGTACTTGGTGGGGAAGGAGAATTAATAACTCTTGACATCAAGAAGGATGAAGTATTTAATGCCTATTTTGCTTCAGTCTTAACTTTTTTTAGTAAATGGTGACCAGATACTCAACACAATTAATACACCGGACCCTCGCTAGAACACGTGTCTATATAGCACAAATTTGCATACAACACGGTCGCAGCCATGGATCCCAAATTTAATTACTTTAATTTCAATTCATTTTAACACGGTCCCCATATTAATGCAGTACCATGCATGGATACCAAATCCCGCATTCTAGTGAGGGTCTGGTGTATTAATAAGGGGGAAGGAACTCAAGCCAAAATAGGGAAAGAGCAGATTAAACAATATTTAGATAAGTTAGACATATTCAAGTCAGCCAGGCCTGATGAAATTCATTCTAGGGTACTTAAGGAACTAGCTGAAGCAATCTCAGAACCATTAGCAATTACCTTAGAGAACTCATGGATGATGGGTGAAAGGCAAACATAGTGCCTATCTATAAAAAGGGGAACAAAGAGGACCTTGGGAATCCTAGACCAATCAGCCTAACTTCAGTATGTGGAAGGATACTGAAACAAATTATTAAAAAATCAATTTCTAAACATATAGAGGATAAGAGTTATAAAGAATAGCAAGCATGGATTTTTCAAGAACAAATCATGCAAAACCAACCTAATTTCCTTCTTTGACAGAGTTATTGGCTTAGTGGGTGGGGAGGAAGCAACAGATGTGATTGTAAGGCTTTTTGACATGGTCTCACATGATGATCTCCTAAGCAAACTAGGGAAATGTGGTTCAGATTAAATTACTATAAGGTGAGTCTGGAACTGGTTGAAAAGCCATACTCCAAGAGTAGTTATGAATGCCTTGCTATCAAACAGAGGACCTATTTAGTGGGCTCTCAGAGGAGTCAGTCCTGAGTCTGGTACTACTCAATATTTTTATTAATGACTTGGATAATGGAGTAGAGAGGATGCTTATAAAAATTGCAGATAACACCAAACTGAGAAGGGTTGCAAGCACTTTGGAGGACAGGATTAGATAGGGTTACTGTACGTCCGGATTTTCCCGGACATGTCCGGCTTTTTGGGCCTCAAATCCCCGTCCGGGGGGAAATCCCAAAAAGCCGAACATGTCCAGGAAAATAGGGAGGGGCCGGGGGCGCTCGGCGGTGCGGGGCTGGGGGTGCTTGGTTGGGGGCTGGCCCGGGGCCAGCACCCCAGGGCCCGAGCCGAGCCAGGCTGGAGACGCTGGGGCCGGCCGCCGGAGGGAGCCGCTCGGTTGGGGGGGCCAGAGTGGGCCGCGCCTCCTGCGCCACCCCTCCCCCCCCCCCCACCCCACAGCTTACCTGCTGTCTGCTTCAGGCTTCCCGCAAATCAAATGTTCGTGGGAAGCAGGGGAGGGGGCAGAGTTGGGGCGGGGCTGGGGCCCCGTGGAGTGTCCTCTTTTTGGACACTCAAAATATGATAACCCTAGGATTAGAATTCAAAACAACCTTGACAAATGGGACAATTGATATGAAATCAACAAGATGAAATTCAATTAAGACAAATGCAAAGTACAACAGTTAGGAAAAAATCAAATGCCCAAGCACAAAATGGGGAATAACTGGCTAGGTGGTAGTACTGCTGAAAAGGATCTGGGGTCACCAATTTAATGAGTCATCAATGTGATGCAGTTGCAAAAAAAGACTAATCTAAGTCTGAGGTGTATTAACAGGTGTACCTCCCATGTCTGGTTGTACGCAAGACCTGGGAGATAATTGTCCCACTCTACTCTGCATTGGTGAGGCTTCAGCTGGAGTACTGTGTCCAGTTCTAGGCATCACTCTTTAGTAAAGATGTGGATAAATTAGAGATCATCCAGAAGAGAGCAACAAAAATGGTAAACATTTAGAAAACCTATTCTCCAAGGAAAGGTTAAAACAGGACATGTTTTAGTCTTGAGAAAAGAAGACTGAGGGGCGGACCTGATAACACCTGAAGTATGTTAAGGGCTGTTACCAAGATGACTGTGATCGGTTCTCCATGTTCAGTGGAGGTAGGAGCAGAAGTAATGGGCTTACTCTGCAGCAAGGGAGATTTAGGTTAGATGTTAGGAAACCTTTCTAACTCTAAGGGTGGCTAAGCTCTGGAATAGGCTTCCCAGGGAGGTTGTGGAATCCCTACAATTGGAGGTTTTTAGGAACAGGTTGGACAAACACCTGTTCAGGATGGTCTTGGTTTACTTGGTCCTGTCTCAGCATAGGCAGCTGGGCTAGATGACTTCTGGAGGTCCCGTCCAGCCCTACGCTCCTATGAGTCTATAAGATGAAACGAAGCTGACTATAACATCGTGACCAGTGTAGACCAGGACAGGTTACATTTAGCATCATGTCTGCTAACATGGTTAAACCCTGCTTCCAGCAACCTTTCACCACACCTAGCTGACAGTGATAACCTCCACTTGTGCTGTTCAATACTGACCGCATAGTCCTGGTTAGCTAACTAAAGTACTAATCACATTCAGCCACAATAAATTTTTCTAATGTAGACAAGTTAGCAGTACAGCTGAGAATTGAACTTAAGTTTTTTGACTCCCTTGCTCTAGGCAACAGACCATATAGCCTCTTTGAATATATTTTTAAAGTGTAGCTGCCAGTTCATTTCTGAACTGCTTATCTAACTGTATTTCGCAGTTTCTGAACTAAGATTAATACTCAAGAAGGAAATAAGACATCTGATAGATATTAATGAAATCACTGCTGTGTAACAGGGCACAAGCCAGGAAATAGACAATGGGGGAAAAAAAGAAAATGCAGGTAGCAGAATTATAGAAACTGTTCAGCTTTGATGTGGATGTGTCCCACATGATCTTGCTTATTGACAATAAGCAGCAAGTATGTAATACGGGAGTAGATATAAATGAGAGGGGGTAGTGACAATTCTATATCAATGGTACATTTCTCCTAACATGCATTTGTGCATCTCTTCATATATTCCAGAGTTACTTTACTGGTTCCTTTCAAGCTATTTAAGTAACCAAGCTCTTACATTTAAACCGTAAAGAAAATGTTGGAAAGCAACAAGTCTGCCTCTGATTACCTCGTGTGAGGGGAGGGAAGGGACCTGACTCTGCTCAAATGAAGAATAGTAAGGCTTGAGTGACAATGATGACCCTTTGAGGAGGAGATCAGGGACATCTTATGTGACTGGAATGTGTTTCTTGATGTGAGATTGTTGTTCTGTGCAGTTCGTGTTGAGGAGCTGCTGGATGGTATAAAAGAACAGATCCCCACCTTCCAGGGGGTGAAGTTCAGTGACACAGACCTCTTGGACTTCGCACAGTGTGTGAAGAACAACAAAGAGCAATTTGTGCTACTCTATGGGGTGGATGAGGTAAGGGGCTCCACTTTTAATGATCTCCTCTAAAAACCATGTGGCTTATGCTAAGACACATCCTGGTTCCAACCTGAACAATTACTACCCAGTGCGAATTGAATTCTAGCCATGTTCAGGACCGCGACTTGTACTGCTCATTCTTCCTTTGCTTTTTATTATATGAAGTAAAAATGCTTTTTCCCCCCCCCCCCACAAACTAGCATCTGCTGAGTGCACTGGCAATAGGAGCATCTGGGGCAGTTGGAAGGTCAGTCTTTTTGCATTCCTGCTCCATTTGTTGCCATATTTACCACTTAATTATATGGCCCCCATTACTGTAATACCCTGAGTACCTCACAATCTTTGATGTATTTATTTATCCTCACAACATTGCTGTGAAGCAGGGTTGGACTATTACCCTCTTTACTGAGGGGAACTGAAGTTCAGAGAGACTAAAGAGACTTCTGTGTGATCTTGGGGAAAGCGGAGAAGGGACTCTAACCTAGGTCAGGGTCAGTGTTTAAGCACTAGACAACCCTTCCTCCACCACTGAGGAGGAGTAAATGAGTTACCATACCATATTGCAATTCGTGTGTACAATATATAAATCACAATTGACAAGTAAACAAAGTGATTGTTCCCTAGAATGGCTAACTGATTTTTTTGTTCTTGGAAAAACAATGTCATTTGTAAAGGATGATGGGAAGAAAACACTTAATTGTAACACTTTTTTTAATTGGGAACAATCATGCTTTTAAGGCTCAACTATATACAATATGTTTCAGACCACGTGGAATTTCTAGCTCGGAATGATTACGTTCTGAAAACAAAATATTGCACTAGAAAGCCTGGGACTTCTTGTTTGTTTGTTCTGGTTGTGGTGGCTGCTCTAAGCACCTCTTTGCGTAACTGAGTTTACTTTGGTTTTTTTGGCAGCACATACAACTATCTGGGCAAAAAAAACAATTTGATGTTGGAGGCTTTTGCAAAGCAAGACCTTGCATTAGCACAACGGTATCAGGTACAGCATCTTTACCTGCTCACAGTGGGAGTGTCTCCGCTTCCCTAAACTTCTCTTCACTGGGCAACATTCATTCTGTGGCTTCCCACCACCACCACTTTAACCACCTAATCTCTCACCACTGTGTTCACACACAATCTGTTTGTCTGGTACACAGCTCCCCTTTTCTCAAACCGATCCAGGCACAAACCCCACTATTTTAACTAGCCAAGGCACAGCTCACCTTTCTTCCCCTTGTGTAACCTCCCCTTCAGCCCCCAAAACCCTATGTGGAATGGGCACTGTCCATCTCTTCCCTCATAAACAGCCTAACCTAGATAGGTCTGTTTGTTTCCCCCAGTCACATACATGTTTTGGCTTAGGCACAACCTGTTCTAGGATCCTCTTGTCCCATTTCCAATCAATGTTCTTCTCATCCACCCTCCTTCCTCTTCCCTTCCTGTCCGTGTGCACACACCTACCTGCTGACTAGTCTGGAGACTGCCTCCTGCCTTTCTAACCTGGCTGAACACCCCCCTTGCTGATTGATAACCACCATTCAAATACTCCCCATCTATAGGGCTCCATGCCCAATCTCTTTTAAGGGGTGGTTGTCCTAGTCGTCTTTTTAACCATTCCAGATGGGTCACTGTCCACTCTACTCACTTTTTAACTTGTCTTGGCAGTTTCTTGCCCCTCCCTCATCAGTTGCTTATGGGGAAGGGAGGTTAGGCTGGACCAAGCATCATCTCTTTCCTTCTTGTCTCTCTTCTCCTGCTTCCCCTCCACCTCTCCCACACCACTGAGATTGGGCTTTCTTCCTGGTTAACAGTAGGCAATAGCATTCTGCACAAGGGTTCTCCATCATGCAGGGTTTCTCAGGTCACTATGCCATTACCCTTCTTGCTCAACATGTCGGAGGCCATAGCGATAGTGTAGTCAATATGCAAATGATACACAATTTTCTATCGCAGTCTTGGGCAGCTGGGGCACTTCTCCTTTGTTCTAAAAGAGAGGGACTGGTGGCAGGAGCGTGTGTGTGGGGGAGGGCTATGTTCAACAAAGGGTCCTCTACTCAGGAAAGGACTTCCTGTCTGGAAGTCTAGAAGGGCATGGTGCACCAGTTTCCGCAGACTGTTGTGTTAAGGGCCAAGTTGAATAATGAGGATGGCCTGAATGGGGAGTGGCTCATTGAGGTGGGAGCAGTTCAATGGTGGGGTTTGGAGCTGTGGATGATCTTGTTTACTTAAGAAGGCATGTCAAATGTACTGGGGACTTTCTCTTTGCTATGTCATGTGTATAATTGTTGCTATACAAGCATCTAGAGCTGTTAGAATACATCTTGTAAATATGAAGAAGTGAATTAAAAAATACTGTCTATTTCTCTTCTAGTTCTGTACTGGAGAATTTCTCAGCTTTGTATTCAAACTAGGTAGGTGCTGCAATATCTTCCTCCCTCACTGTGTTGTAAAACAGGAACTGAAAATCCATGAGCTTCACTGAAGCTTCCAGGTCCCTGCAACAAGAGAAGCTCCCTTCTGAAAGGTCTTGTGCAAAGAGAGACCTCACATCTGCTGTTACTGCTTGAGTTATCAGCAGTTGGAAGTTCAATGACTGAGCTGGTAAAGCACATCCAGAAAGATTCTACTCACTCTTCCCTCCTTTCTCCAGGCTCTCTGACAAATTCCCCAACTTCAAAAAACAATTTTTTTTTTTTATCCTGACTATCCATTTTTCTTAAGTCCACTCTGTCACTCTTACTGAGTGTTCTCAATCCCGGACAAGATGATAAAGTGCCCTGATGACAAAGCACAGGGGGCCTGATTCTCCTCTTTTGTTGTGTGGCAAGGCACCTTCTCGGTCTCACCAGGCTCCGCTGCTTTTAGCCTTGGTGAGACAGGCTTGGATAAAACAGTCACCCATGGTTGCACAGGGGAAGTCCGTTCCTTCTCTCCACCAGTCTTTTGGGAGGGAATGCAGCCTCCCCTCCTGGTGAGGCTTGCTGTCTCACTGCGCCTAACCTACTACCAGCATGACTCCTTCTCTCGCTCCCCTTCTCCCAACGGGGAGGGTGTAAAAGGGTCTCGGGCAGCCCTTAGTTGGAATCAGCTGATCCTAATTGACCTCAGTTAGGGAGGAGAGGACAATCAGGCCCAAGAATCTAAACATCCATTTATGAGAAGAATAAGTGTTTTTACATTGTAGGCCTACTCCCCTTGTGCTTTCAAAACTATATCTATTGACTTTGCTGGCAAAAATACATGTTTTCTCCTGTTAACCCTGCAGAGGCATCACTGCTTTGGGCGAGAGAGGCAGATTCTTTCTGGTTTGCACATAATCAAGAGAATGATTAACTGAATTCTAACTACAGAATCTGTATTACTTCTTTCAGAGTAGCAGCCATGTTAGTCTGTAGTACTTCTGATACTATATGTAAACCACAAAGGACATGGTTGGGCTTTCGGTTCCTACGTTGTTTGCTGGGCTGAGAGTTAGATGATAAATTTTATCTATAAAGATTACCCTAATTTGATCTGGAAGTCCTGGAAAAACAAGTATGGGAACCCTCCCAAAGCCATACTTAGTCACTTTTCAGAGCATAAGCATGCATTACTAAGGAAATATTGTACTTGGGGCATTTTGGAGGAAAATATGGGTAGCGAAGAGTGGTTTGTACTGTAATACAAGATGGATATTAACTCTGTTTTCTGTCTGCAAACATCACTTGCTGATTACATCTTTCTCCCTTGTGGGAATTTAAACTCTGGCCATATTCTAGGGTTTCACAAGAGATGGAATAGTTGATGCAGTTGGTATTTTAGAGCCCTCTGTAGTGACTATCTTTTATTTAAGTGATATATTTAAGTAACCTACCTTTTTTTTTCTTTTGCCTACCTAGGTTTTGGTGTTGCACAGACTAAAGCAGTCATGACTTTTACCTCAGGGATTCCAATGGGTCCCCCACGGCTTCCGCTCCTGAGTGCCTCTGTGGATTTTATTGAGAAAGCAAAAGCTAAAATGGAGAGCCTGATTGTGTGACTGTCCCAGCAGTTGATCTGATATTAATGTGGATCTGGAGGTTTGGGGCCTCTGCTTTTGTGATTCATTACTCAAAGTATTCTCCTTGGGGGACACACTGACTCAATGAGATTTCCATCAGTGAATTTGTAATAAGTGGTTTCCTAACAGGGATGGCCTTGTTAGCCTATGTCTTGCTTTCTTTCCTTTAGCATTACCCAAAGGGGGAACCTTTATAATACAGGTGAATTCTGTTTATCTGAATGGCCTGGAGGACATCCGAAACTTTTGGATAACCAGGTGTTCAGATAAATGGAAGTGCTATTTTTAGCTGCAGTTTCACAGGTCTGGTCTACACTTCAAATTGAGGTCAGCCTAGCTACATTGTTAAGATGCCCTAATCTCTCTGGTAGATGTGGCTAGGTCAATGGAAGAATTCTTCTGTTGACCTAGCTACTACCTCTCGGAGAGGTGGATTACGCCTATTGAGGGGAAACCCCCTTCTGTCGCTGTAGGAAATGCCTACGCTATGGTGCTCCAGTGGCACAGTTCCAGTGCCATATCAGTGCCGCCTGAGTGGCTGTAGTGTAGACAAAGCCACTGTTTCATGCTGCAGTGATGCCAGACCCAGAGGGAGGAGGGGCAAAAAGGATCTGGTATCACTGCGGAATGAAAGGGTGAGGGGGAAGGCAAAGAGGAGGATGGCAGAGAAAAGAAAGGAGGTAGAGGGGAAGGAGCCGCAGGAGACAAGAGCCTTCTTGACAGCCCAGAATTCCACAAGCACCAGTACAAATACTGTAGTGAGGGGTACAGCTGCCTGGCTCCCTCTCCCACAGCTGTAAGTGCTAGAACCAAGAAGTTTCTTGTCTCCTGCAGCTATTTCCCACCTCTCTTAACTACCTTTTGGATCCCCAAGAGTGTGATCTGAAAGAACAGTGTATTTCCCCCATGCACTTAATGAGCCGCTAAGAGGTTATCTGAATGAGCACAATTAATCGGGATATTCAGTTAATTGAAATTTGAACTTTGCCTGTAGTTGCCTCTGCCCTATGGTGCACAAAAGCAAGGTATGCTTCTAATGAAGCAAACGTATAAGGGTATGCCTGTACTGAAAATGGTACAGCAGCACAGCTGCAGTACTTCAGCGTAGACACTACTTACCCCGATGGAAGGGGTTGACATAAGTTATAACAACATAGCCTGACTCTGCTGAGGAGGAAGGTTCCTTGCTGGAATTCTGAGTTCCTCTGGAAAGGGAAGAGGACTCTCCGACTTCCAGAATTTCCATCTACTATGACAGTCCCAACCCCCTCCCCTTCCCTCCCTCCCCCCACAGACACTTTTTATGATGCTGGGACGTGGGTGAAGTAATGTGCCTCTTGTACTCTGACATGACATCATTCTGCTCAGCCTGGTATTTTAGTGCAGCTGTTATGTCATATAAACCTATAAAAACTCCATTTTTACCAGTGAGTAAAAGAAATCAGGTTAATGTGCCCAGAACTCCCAGAAGACATTCTTCTTCCATAAGCTTCTTTCCCTTTATCTCTCCCCTCCATTTTCTTGCTCTCCCTGTAGTTCCTCAAACAAAAAAATTAACTCTTTTTTGTTACAGAAGGCACTTGCTCAATCTTGTTTCCAGCATGTGCTGGCTAAAGCAGCACCAGGAATTGAACCAGAGGTTCTACATGGCAATGCTAAGCACTACCACTTCTTACAAATGTCACTTATTGCTGATGTTAAGGTGCCCTCTACACATATTGGACCTAATGCGCCACTACACCCTGTGTATTTGTTTACACCTTGGCAAAATGCTACCATCTAGGTGCCTGGAGAATTTTGATTTGGTAGCATTTTATACCCACTTTGCATAGGTAAGAATGACTGCAAGTACAAGGCAGGGAGAATCAGGTCTGAGAATCTGGTGATCTGTTGCTATTTTAGTATCCAAGGATTCTGGGTAACCTGGAGAGGAACATTCCATTAACTTCTTCAGTTTGGCAGTAATAATCTCACTTTCTATCTGCAGAACACAAACTGTAGAAGCCCTGACTGAGTTAGATGATTGACAAGATTTTTCCCCTGAATCTGTAAGGCATGTAGTTAAGCTTCCCTGGTGGGTCAAACATGGAAGAAGGTGGCCTCTGAAATAGCAAAGAGCACTGCACATTTGCAACTGTTCCTTGCACAACCAACCATTGATTGGCGCAAGCGTGCAGAGAGCCAACATAAAAATCATAGAAAAAAATAAGACTGTGTGCACACTCCCAGATTCAGCTATTTTAGGAGAACTCTACTGTGTATTCCTTAAAGCTTTTACTTTGATGTTTTTAGGTTCTCTAATCCAAATGAGATTCTCTATTGCTGTTCCAATGTTATGCACATAACAATACACTGTTACTTACTTTCTGCATATTTTAATATAATGTATAGATGCATCTAAGCATGAGATCTTCAATTGAATAACTTTTCTAACAGACCCAAATTATTCCTGGTATTTTTAAGTCTGCCTTGGTCTGTTTATGCAAATCTCCAGATATTAAACTGTGTTTACATCTGAAATTTTGTTTAACGTTTCAATGAAATTTCTGTATATTTTCTTAGTGATCATTAAAAGCATTCTTAAAAACATTTGCCTCTGTTTCCTCCTTGGAAAAATGCTCTTGAGGGGGCAGAGGTGGATGGGGCAGAGGGGACTGTTTTCTAGTCTTTCAAAATTTAGTAATATCTTCCCCTTCCTCTCATGCTCCTTCAGAAAGATAATCTTAAGGATGAATGCTGCAAGCACTTAAGCACATGCTTAACTTTACCCATGTTAGTAGTCCTACTGAAGTCAATGATATATCTTGCATGAATAAAGTTTAAGCACAAATATGCCAGCAAGATCAAGATCTAATCTCCTCCTTTAAAACTCAAGTCTGGGAAAGATTGTGCCTGCCTTAACTCACTTTCAGTTGCCTTTTGACCTGCCCTCTTCCAAACTACCGTGAATCCTAGTACCTTCTATCTGTTCTCTCAGAAAGTCAGTGGAAAGTGTTCTTGGGTTTTCATGTGGTTTTCAGAAATCTTCAATAAAGAAAAGTGCAAAGTACTTTGTTTAGGAAGGAAAAATCAAATGCACAGCTATAAAATGAGTAACTAGCCAGGAGGTAGTACTACTGTAAAGGATCTGGGGTTATAGTGGATCATCAATTGAATGAGTCAAGAATGTGATGCAGTTGTGAAAAAGGCTAATACCATTCTGGGATATATTAACAGAATTTTTATATGTAAGACATGGGAGGTAATTGTCCTGCTCTATTTGGCACTGGTGAGGCCTCATCTGGAGTACTGTGTCCAATTCTGAGCACCATAATCTAGGAAAGATGTAGATAATTTGGAGTGTCCAGAGGAGAGCAAGAAAAATGATAAAGGTGTTGCAAACTTGACTTATAGCTGGGTTTACAAAAAAAAATAGGCATGTTAATCTTGAAAGACTGAGGTAGGACCTAAGTCTTCAAATATGTAAGTGGCGCTTGCTCTAAAGAGGGTGGGGATCAGTTGTTCTCCATGACCAGTGAAGGTAGGGCAAGAAGTTAATAGGCTTAATCTACAGCAAGGGAGTTTTAAGTTAGAACATTTTCCTTAATCTCTAACTCTAAAGGTAGCTAAATTCTGGAAGAGGCTTCCAAAGGAGGCTGTGGAATCCCTTCTGGGCACCCTGAGAAGGCATCGCAGAGAACCATAAGCCACTGTGCTGCCTCTGCCTCCACAAGAGAGCTTTGCTGGTGCTTAAGCTGTGTCAGCTCTGATACACCAGCCAGCCTTACCAGCAAACTCCTTGAGACCCTGCCAGTCTAAATCTTGCCTTGCAGGTAACATTCAGTGAACCCCAGGTACCAGGCTCCCCAGAGAGGTCTCGGCAGTGTCCAGTTCCTCTCACTAGACACTCACATTGTCATAAACATACAGCTAAGGGTAACTTAACATCCCTCTCTACCCTGTGCAAAGGGTTAATTCCTTTAACCTGTAAAGGGTTAAGAAGCTTGGATAACCTGGTTGGCACCTGACTAAAAGGACCAATAAGGGGAGAAGATACTTTTAAATCTGTGGGGGAAGGTTTTTGTTTGTGTCTTTGTTTTGTTCTGAGTCAGCAAAGGAACCAGGGCAGGGCAAATATATCTCCCTAAGCCACATCTGGACTAAGCATCTAGTATTACAGAAATAGTAAGTAATAGCAAAGAAATGCGTTAGATTATCTTTTGTCTTAGCTTGTTAATTTTCCCTGTGCTAAGAGGGAGGTTTATCCCTGTTTTTGTAACTTTAAAGTTTTTAACTAAAGGGGAAATCCTCTTTTTTTTTTTTTTTTTTTTTTTTTTAATTGGATTGGCCTGTAAAGTTATCTTCCATCCTGATTTTACAGGGGTGCTGCTTTTACTTTTTCTTTATAATAAAGTCTGGGGTTTTTGTTCTTGTTTTTAGAATCTGATTGGGTTTTAGTGTCCTAAAACCCAAGGGTTTGGTCTATGCTCACCTTGTTACCTATCTGGTTGGTAGAATATTCTCAAGCCTCCCCAGGAAAGGGGGTGAAGGGCTTGGGGGGTGGGGGAGAAGGGAATATTTTGGGGAAACAGGAACTCCAAGTGGTCCTTTTCCTGAATCTTTGTCTAACTCACTTGGTGGTGGCAGCATACTGTTCAAGGACAAGGTGGAATTAGTGCCTTGGGAAAGTTTTTAACCTAAGATGGTAAAAATCAGCTTAGGGGGTCTTTCATGCAGATCCACACATCTGTACCCTAGAGTTTAGAGTGCGGAAGGAACCCTGAAGTTTGTCTCCAAAAAGACTGTGTGCGCACCAGCCTTTTAGCTCAGTTGAGGATTAAAATACATCCTCAGGTGAATTAACAGTATTTTATATCCAACCCCCGACCCTCCTTTTTTTTTTTTTTTTTATTTCTTTTCTGCAAAATAATTTCAACTTTTTATCCCACCTGGCCAGATGGAAATTCCAAAATTTCCTCAGCTCTACTTATTACTGGCTAGTTCTAGGGCTGCATGTCACAGTACTAGCTCTGAAATTGGTTTTCAATTTAGAGCATAGCTACACTTGCAGATGTAGAGCGCCGGGAGTTAAACCAACCCTTGGATACCACAGCAGGAAAGCGCTGCTGTGGGTTCACGCTGACAGCTGCAAGCTCAGTGGCGTGGCCACACTTGCAGCAACATTGGGAGCAGTGCATTATGAGCAGCTATCCCACAGAGCACCTCTTCCCATTCTGGCGCTGAGGCTTGTGGGAAGCAGGGGGGGCGCGGGGCATCCTGGGTCCTGTCCCAATGCCCCATGATGCATTGCTTCGCATCCCAGCAATCCCTGTGCTTCCGTTCACATTTGGTGCCATCTTTCAAAGGTTTTTGTACTGCGTGCTCTGTCTTCCCTTTTGGTCTGCGGGAATGGATCCCAAACTTGTGAGGAATATGCTGATGGATCTCGCCAGCACATCACAAATTGCAGTCAAGTTACTCCTTAAGCTACAAAGTGACCGTGAGGAGTCCGATGTCGACTCGCATAACGCATAGGACACAAGATTGCTTGTGGCATTCGCGGACATGCTCACCACAGTGGAACGCCGCCTTTGGGCTTGGGGAAACAAGCACTGAGTGGTGGGATCACATCGTCATGCAAGTCTGGGATGTCGAGCAGTGGTTGCAGAACTTTCAGATGAGGAAAGCCACTTTCATGGGACTGTGTGCTGAGCTCACTCCTACCCTGTGACACAAGGACATGACATTGAGAACTGCCCTGTTGCTGGAGAAGCACATGGCTATTGCAATCTGGAAGCTGGCTACTCCAGACAGCTACCGATCAGTCACTAACCAGTTTGGAGTGGGAAAGTTGGCATTGGAATAGTGTTGATGCAAGTTTGCAGGGCCATTAATCGCATCCAGCTCAGAAGAACCATGACTCTGGGCAATGTGCGTGACATTGTGGCTTTCTTTGCACAAATGGGTTTCCCTAACTGCAGAGGGGCGATAGATGGGACACATATTCCAAGACCACCTAACCTCTGAGTACATAAATCGGAAGGGGTATTTCTTAATGGTTCTCCAGGCACTTTTGGATCACCATGGGTGTTTCATGAACACTAATGCAGGCTGGTCCAGAAAGGTGTATGACGCATGTATCTTTTGGAACACAGGCCTGTTCAGGAAGCTGCAACTTTCTTCCCAGACCAGAAGATCACCTGTAGGAGAAGTCGAAATGCCCATTGTGATCCATGGAGACCCTGCCTACCCCTTAATGCCGTGGCTCATGAAACCCTACACAGGAAGCCTTTACAGCAGCAAGGAGCTGTCGTTATACCAATAGAATAAAAACTAGCAGGATTTTATTAAGAGGGATAAGGCAAAGATGTCACATTTATTGTATATCTAATGATAAAGCAAAAGATAAAATAAACAACATTGTTTGACTACTTATTCCTATCACTATTTATTCCCACAATTATTCATTTAAGTTCTGTATAGGGGTTATAGTTACCAGCCTAGAAGTTGCTCATGCCAAGTTACTGGCCAGGTATCTTGGTCATGAGGATGGAGCCGAGTCTGTGTCAAGTTCACCTGATGCTCCTCGAGGTTGGCAGCAGAACCAGAGACTCAGCCCGTCATCAGTCTTGAGAGTCCATTCTTATAGGAATTAGTTCCTATGTTAGTCTATGGGAGCTGTTTCATCCTGCTGTTGCTGACTCAATCAGCAGATGGCACATTCCTGGTGGCTCTAAACTGTCCAAAGTTTGTTTCTCATCCTTCCAGGTGATGGGGTGCATCCCAGTTTACCCTCCGGGGGTTTCTGGTCATCCACTTGACACATTCTTCGGCCGCTAGATGCTCCCTTTCTAGTCTGGCACCTCCCTAACCATTCATGTACATCAAGCATTCATCAACATACATTCCATATCTTAACCATATTTTAATTTACTGTCTCCACTACTTTTGGGGGGTGTGCTAATTCATTTGAGACTCCCGCCCCTTTAATCACAGAGCGTTGGGGGTCTAGGAGCCGTTGCTGTTACAGTGAAGTGAAAGTCACTTAACGGCTTATAGTGTTTGTTTACATTGTATTAATTACTTCAAGAACAAAGTCAATTAACTTGTTTGTAAGTTTTACATAGTAATAAAGTATCTTTCACAGGATAGATACAATCAATGGTTTCTACAGACAGTAGCTTACAAGTTTTAACAGAAGACCTAAGAGATTTTTGTACTTGGTGAAACTGTTGGATTTTAAAGCGTGGGGGACAAATTTATTAGGGGGTCACTGTCACTTGGGGAAATCACTGTTAGTACCTTCTTTAATATCCCTACACGGTTCAACAACAGCTGAGTCAGGGCAGAATGACTGAGTGTGCTTTTGGCCTTTTAAAGGGCACTGTCTGTATGGGAAGGTGGACCTGGCTGATGACAACATCCTCACAGTTATAGCTGCATGCTGTACCCTCCATAACATTTGTGAAGGGAAGATGAAAGCTTCACTCAGTCATGGAACTCAGAGGCTCAACACCTGGAGCCTAAATTTGAACAGCCAGAGACCAGCGGTAATAGAGGGGCCCAGCACAGGGCTGCAAGGATTAGGGATGCCTTGAGGGAGCAATTTGATGATGAGAGCCACCAGTAATGTTTGGTACCCTGCACAGGAGTGAAATGCAGTGGTTCCAATCGTAGGCATCTGTGTTTGCTACGTATGATGCACTGATTTGCAGTGCCTGTTGCTTTCCTGGGCTATGCTGTCTTTTACTTAATACAATAAAGAATGTTTGCAAAGCCAAAAAATTCATTTATTGAAAAGAAACACAACTGTTGTGGAAACACACATGGCATCACCTATCTGTGCTGTGTGGGAGGAGGGAAGGGGGCGGGGTGGGGAACGGGACAATCACAGATTTGCGTATGTTCTGTTATCATGTTCAGCCTTCCTGTCTGGAATGCTGTGCAATAAGTGCTGCACTTCAGGCTGGTTAAAATGCATGCTGATGGGGGTTGAGTGCAGTGGGTAAAAGTCATAGTTTGCAGGGTTGGGTGGTGAAGCTACAGGTGTTGGAGGCAGCTGGTGGCGATAAGAAACCAGAGGTTGAGGAAAGTGGGTTGGTAGTGACATGGGGGTACAAGGAAAGAGTTTTGGGACAAGGGCTGCAGGGGGTGGTGGGCACAGATCTGCTCCATCTGGAGTGCTATGAGCACCTGCATAGAGTTCACCTGGTGCTCCATAATGCTTAGGAGCTACTCCGTGCTTTGGTGCCAGCGATCTGCATTCTGCTGGCAGTGCTGCCTTTCAGTCTCCCACCACTCCTGTACTTTTTTATTTTCAGTAAGGGACTGCTGCATGACTTCATGCAGAAGGTCCTCCTTGCTTCTTCACAGATGCTTCCTGATTCTTTGTAGCCTTTCAGCCATTGATAACAAGGACGGCTAGGATCTCAAGGTTGCATTTGTAAAGCCAAAATGCACCACTTAACAGAGGCAGCGTTGTTAACGCTAGACAGAGCAATGATTCGGACGAACTTAAAGACTAGCACAGTGCACACAATAGCAGAAAGTGCCCGTCCCAAAGCAAGTGCACATAACCACAAGAGCCTTGAAATCGTGAGTAAGCACAGGAGCGAGGGGGACTGATTGTTTCAGGGCTGTACTGTCCTCTAGGGTTCTGTGCCTTAGGGAGAGATAACGGCTGCAGGGGGGCCCTATACTGAACTCTGTCCCTACATTTTCCACAGCATGAGTTCAGCCTGGAAGATATTTCGCTCCTGGGGGTGACCTGGGAAGCAGGGGAGGATCTTCTACTACAATGTGGCTTCTGCCGTGGTCCTTACGCCGCTCACCTGTGTGCAGCAATGGTTCCCCCCACCCCTTACGGCACAGTAGCGCCTGGTGCAGATATGTTAGCCTTACTGGGACAAGCAGCATAGTAGCTTCTACCAAGGAACCTGTGAAAGCGGATTGCCCACCTTCTGCATGAGACCTTCGATGAGATCACTGAGGCCGATTACTGCGATGTGAGAGAGCACATCAATGCCCTATTCCGCATCTAGGCATGCACACAGCCCTAACCCTTCTTTCTGCAACCCTCCTCACCCCAAGAGCCCGCACTGAACAACTACCTCCCCAAAATAAAAGCCGCTTACCTGCTGCTGTTTGTTCTTCCACAAGCACCGTCTGCTGCAACTGGCTACCTTCCTCCTGGCTTGAAAACAGCTCCTGGCTGCATGCATATAGGGATGCTGGGCTATTCTCTGGCTTTGGGCCCCCCTCCTCCTCCTCAGCACCCTCGCTCCTGCTTTCCTCCTTCTGCCTTGTTGCACTCCAGGCTGCCATGGCCTCTGAAGTGTCCATGGTGGTCTTCAGAGCGGAGGTGGCGTCACCCCCAAGTATCGCGTCCAGCTCTTTGTAGAAATGGCAGGTTGTGGGCGCAGCACCGGAGCGGCGGTTTGCCTCCCATGCTTTGTGGTAGGTGTTCCGCAGCTTCTTCACTTTAACACTGCACTGCGTCCTGGTCATGGCCCCTTTCTGTCATGGTCCTTGATATCTGCCCATAGGTATCATAATTCCTATGGCTGGAGCGCAGCTGGGACTGGACAGCTTCCTCCCCCCAAACACTGATGAGGTCCAGCACCTCGCCATTGCTCCATACTGGGGATTGCCTGGCACGTGGAGGTATGGTCACCTGGAAAGATTCGGTGAGAGCAGTACACGCCTTGCTGAGCAAACAGAAAGGGGAATTTCAAAATTCCCAGAGAATTTAAAGGGCAGGTCTGATGGTTGGTCACCTGAGGGCAGGGCAGTAGAGTTCAAAGTGATGACCAGAGTGGCTAGAAAGGCCAGAGAGGCCAATCAGAGCGCATTAATAGACCAGGGCATCCACACTGGCACTGCGGTGCTCCAGCTGGGACGCAGCAAGCTTTATGCTTCTCATGGAGGTGGATTACCAGGGGCGCTCTTGCGGTGGAGTCCGAGCGCTCTATGTGCCTTGCCAGTGTGGACACCTCAGGAGTTAGGGCACTCGGGGCTGATTTAATGCGCTCCAATTCGCAAGTGTAGCCAAGGCCTTAGACTAAAAAACCACAAAAATTAAAAAATCAAAATTTTCCTGTCCTAGTGCTATTGAATCAGTCATAACAGAAATATTTCTGGTATTTGAGGCCTTATCTACACTACATAGTTTTGTTGACAAATCAGTGGACGTGTACACATTGAAATGCTCCTCCTGCCAATGTAACTCCCCTGCTATGCCAACATAATAAACCCACCTCCATGAGAGTGGGGCCTATGGCGATGCAGTGTCTGTGTAGACACTGACAGTGGCTGTTGGCTGTCATTCTTGTCAATTTCACGACTGGACTGGCCATGAAATTGACAAGAAAAGTGGACAGCTAGAGTATAGCTGCCCCCCAGGTCCCAGCTGGGAGCTGGGGAGCAAGAAACTTGGGGCAGCTTCCCTCACCCCCACTTCCCACTGGGAACCAGAGCCGTGAAATTGACAAGGCTGCTGGGCTCCTGGCAAGGAGCAGAGCTGAGATGCTGGGGCAGCTGGACCCCACTTCCTGGGGGTGAGATGCCCCAGGCAGTTTCCTTCCCGTGTCCAGCGGGAACCAGGAAGGGGGCAGGGAGCACACCCAGAGCCTGTGGAACAGCTGGATTGAGTGTCAAGGAGTGTAGTGTGACTGCTGTGAGACCACACTGGTGCACAATATTCAGCTGCAGAATATACTAAGGCAATTGTTGTGGTTCATAGAGTCCATGGACTAGAGCCCCATGATGTTCCAGCCAATTTTCTGAAAAGTATAATACAGGACCTGGCCTTAGTGCGCAAGGTGTTGGCAAAAGGTTAAACTCCGATCCAGTGTAATGCCAAAATACTTTGGGTTAGCCTCCTGGCTGATGCTCTCACCTCAGAACTGCACATCAAATTTGGTATTAGCCATTTTATTGTTGAGCTGGAAAGTGGTTACTCTGGGGTTTTTTTGGGTTAGGCCTAAGTTTCCAGTGGTGGAAATAATCAGCCATTGTGCTAAGATCTCGGGTTAGGCTGCAGCTACTGGTATGAAGGCTTGTATGCTGAACAGCTAGGGCAATGTCATCCACATACATGAATTTCCTTGACTCTCGCAAGCTCCCCACAGACCAGGACACACCAAATAAAAGCAGCACAAGACCCTGCCAGAACAACAGATGCTAAACCTGCTGATGCATCTCTACTGCTACAATGATCAACACCACCCACAACACGCCTTTGAAGATCCATCGATCCTACAGATGCCTACATGACATGTGGTGTACCTCCATCCAGTGCACTAAATGCCCCAACTATAACAACTGTGTGGGTGAAAACAGACAATCACTATGCTCTCAAATGAACTCACAGGAAAATGATGAAAGACAAAAACAACCTAGCACCTCTGGGTGAACACTTTTCACAGTCCTCATTCTCAAAGGAAAACTGTAGAACACTTTCAAAAGATGAGCCTCGTAGCTTAAATTCATTACTCTGCTAGACACCAAAGTTCATGGACTGAACACAGACATAGAATTTATTATAACAATCTGTAACCCACTAACCCTCTTTTTGTCCTATGACTGCAGAGGTGTTAACAGGTCACTCTACCTTGAATGGTCCCTTACAGTATATACTAGCTACTTCTGCTAAACAGTCTATCCATCTATCATTTTGCTGTGAGGCTGGGAGTTCCTTTCCCAGTCCTGAAAAAGAATTCTGTGGCTCAAAAGCTTGTCTCTCTCACCAACACAAGTTGGCCCAATAAAAGATATTGCCTTACCCACCTTGTCTCTCTTACAGTATCTGAAGCAGAGCCAGAAATTCTATAGCTAGGACTGTTATTTTTTCCTCTCAGCTAGCAAGGGGTCAAAAGTAGTTTCCATCAATTGTTCACTTTAGCATAGTTTGCCCCCTGATCAACACTGGCTTCCTGCCCTCTCTTTAATCCCAAGGATTTGGATGTTCTTGCTTTTGTTTGGTTTTCTAAAATGTCTAGCTAAAGACAAGGTGGGTGAGGTATTTAAAATGTGTAACCTCATACCGTGGAATGTCTTTTCAACTCAATGGAACATGTAACCATGCTGGTTAACTATATTAGCTGGAAGTTTCAGCCTCATTAAGCAAGGAGAGACAAACTTACTCTGAGGCTTGGTCTACACTATGAGTTTAGGTCGAATTTAGCAGCGTTAAATCGAATTAACCCTGCATCTGTCCACACAACAAAGCCATTTACTTCGACATAAAGGGCTCTTAAAATCGATTTCTGTACTCCTCCCCGACGAGGGGAGTAGCACCGAAATCAACATTGTCATTTAAAATTAGGGTTAGTGTGGCCGCAATTCGACGGTATTGGCCTCCAGGAGCTATCCCACAGTGCACCATTGTGACCGCTCTGGACATTAATCTGAACTCGGATGCACTGGCCAGGTAGACAGGAAAAGCCCCGCGAACTTTTGAATTTCATTTCCTGTTTGCCCAGCGTGGAGAGCACAGGTGACCACGCAGAGCTCATCAGCACAGGTAACCATGCAGTCCGAGAATCGAAAAAGAGCACCAGCATGGACCATACGGGAGGTACTGGATCTGATCGCTGTATGGGGAGAGGATTCTGTGCTAGCAGAACTAGGTTCCAAAAGACAAAATGCCAAAACATTTGAAAAAATTTTCAATGGCATGATGGAGAGAGGCCACAATAGGGACTCATATCAGTGCCACGTGAAAGTTAAGGAGCTCAGACAAGCCTACCAGAAAACCAAAGAAGCAAACGGAAGGTCCGGGTCAGAGCCGCAGACATGCCACTTCTAGGCTGAGCTGCGTGCAATTCTAGGGGGGGCCGCCACCACTACCCCACCTCTGACCGTGGATTCCGAGGAGGGGGTAATCTCAGCCATGCTTGAGGATTCTGCAGACGGGGAAGAGGAGTACAGGTATGGAAGGGTATGTGCTGTTTAGGAAGGACCGGATCAAAGGTAAAGGTGGGGGAGTAGCATTGTATGTCAATAATGAGGTAAACTGTAAAGAAATAATAAGTGATGGAATGGATAAGACAGAGTCTGTCTGGGCAAAACTCACATTGGGTAAAAGAACTACTAGAGCCTCCCCTGGGATAGCGCTTGGGGTGTGCTATAGACCGCCGGGATCTAGCCTGGATATGGCCAGAGAACTCTTTAACGTTTTTAGTGAAGTAAATACTAATAGGAACTGTGTAATCATGGGAGACTTTAACTTCCCGGATATAGATTGGGGAACAAATGCTAGTAACAATAATAGGGCTCAGATTTTCCTAGACGTGATAGCTGATGAATTCCTTCATCAAGTAGTTGCTGAACCGATGAGGGGGGATGCCATTTTAGATTTGGTTTTGGTGAGTAGTGAGGACCTAGTTGAGGAAATGGTTATAGGGGATAACCTTGGCTCGAGTGACCATGAGCTAATTCAGTTTAAACTAAATGGAAAGATTAACAGAATTAAATCGGAGACTAAGGTTTACGATTTCAAAAGGGCTAACTTTAATAAATTAAGGGGACTAGTTAGGGAAGTGGATTGGACTAACATATTTAGGGATCTAAAGGCAGAAGGCGCCTGGGATTATTTCAAGTTGAAGTTGCAGGAGCTGTCGGAGGCCTGTATCCCGAGAAAGGGAAAACGGTTTGCGGGCAGGAGATATAGACCGAGATGGATGAGCAAGCATCTCAGAGGGGTCATTAAGAAAAAACAGAAAGCGTACAGGGAGTGGAAGATGGGAGGGATCAGCAAAGAAACCTACCTTATTGAGGTCAGAGCATGTAGAGATGGAGTGAGAAAAGCCAAAAGCTGTGTAGAGTTGGACCTTGCGAGGGGAATTAAAACCAATAGTAAGCGTTTTTATAGCCATATAAATAGGAAGAAAACAAAGAAAGAAGAAGTGGGACTGGTTAAGACTGTAGATGGAGTGGAGATTACGGATAATCTAGGCATGGCACAATATCTAAATGAATATTTTGCATCGGTATTTAATGAGGCTAATGAAAGGCTGAGGAATAGTAGAAGCGAGACGGATGGGAATAAAGGAGTGGGGGTTGACATTACCGTATCCGAGGTAGAAGCCAAACTCAAACAGCTTAACGGGACTAAATCGGGCGGACCGGATGATCTTCATCCGAGAATATTAAAGGAACTGGCGTGAGAAATTGCAAGCCCGTTAGCGATCATTTTTAATGAATCTGTAAACTCGGGGATGGTACCTTTTGACTGGAGAATAGCTAATGTGGTTCCTATTTTCAAGAAGGGGAAAAAAAGTGACCCAGGTAACTACAGGCCTGTTAGTTTAACATCTGTAATATGCAAGGTCTTGGAAAAAATTTTGAAGGAGAAAGTAGTTAAGGACCTTGAGGACAATGCCAATTGAGACAAATTACAACACGGTTTTACGAAAGGTAGATCGTGCCAAACCAACATGATCTCCTTCTTTGAGAAAGTAACAGATTTTTTAGATAAAGGAAATGCGGTGGATCTAATATACCTCGATTTCAGTAAAGCGTTTGATATGGTACCGCATGAGGAATTATTGGTCAAATTGAAAAAGATGGGGATCGATATGAAAATCCAGAGGTGGATAAAGAACTGGTTAAAGGGGAGACTGCAGCAGGTCGTGCTAAAAGGTGAACTGTCAGGCTGGAGGGAGGTTACCAGTGGAGTTCCTCAAGGTTCGGTTTTGGGTCCGATTTTATTTAATCTATTCATTACTGACCTCGGAACCAAATGTAGGAGTGGGCTGATAAAGTTTGCGGATGACACAAAGTTGGGAGGTATTGCCAATTCAGAGAAGGATCGGGATATTCTGCAGGGAGATTTGGATGACCTTGTAAACTGGAGTAATAGTAATAGGATGAAATTTAATAGTGAGAAGTGTAAGGTTATGCATTTAGGGATTAATAATAAGAATTTTAGTTATAAGCTAGGGATGCATCAGTTGGAAGTAATGGAAGAGGAGAGGGATCTCGGAGTCCTGGTTGATCACAAGATGACCATGAGTCGGCAATGTGACGTGGCCGTGAAAAAAGCTAATGCTGTCTTGGGATGCATTAGGTGAGGTATTTCTAGTAGGGATAAGATAAGGAGGTGCTGGTTCCATTATACAAGGCACTGGTGAGACCTCATTTGGAGTACTGTGTGCAGTTCTGGTCTCCCATGTTTAAAAAGGATTAAATCAAACTGGAACGGGTACAGAGAAGGGCCACTAGGATGATCTGAGGAATGGAAAATCTGTCGTATGAAAGGAGACTCGAGGAGCTCAGTTTGTTTAGCTTAACCAAAAGAAGGCTGAGGGGGGATATGATTGCTCTCTTTAAATATATCAGAGGGATAAATACCAGGGAAGGAGAGGAATTATTTCAGCTCAGTACTAATGTGGACACGAGAACGAATGGATATAAACTGGGAAGTTTAGGCTTGAAATTAGACGAAGGTTTCTAACCATCAGAGGGGTGAAGTTTTGGAACAGCCTTCCGAGGGAAACAGTGGGGGCGAAAGACCTCTCTGGCTTTAAGATGAAGCTTGATAAGTTTATGGAGGGGATGGTTTGATGGGATAAAGTGATTTTAGTCAATAGGTCAATAATGTGCCATCGCTGGTAATTAGCAACAATGGTCAATGATGGGGTATTAAAAGTTACTACAAAGAACTTTTTCCAGAGGGTCTGGCTGGAGAATCTTGCCCGCATGCTTGGGATTCAGCTGATCGCCATATTTGGGGTCGGGAAGGAATTTTCCTCCAGGGTAGATTGGCAGAGGCCCTGGAGGTTTTTCGCCTTCCTCCGCAGCATGGGGCAGGGGTCGCTTGCTGGAGGATTCTCAGCGATTTGAAGTCTTTAAATCTTGATTTGGGGACTTCAACAGCTGAGTCAAGGGAGAGAATTCTTCCGGGAGTGGGTGGGTCAGCTTTTGTGGCCCGCATCATGCGGGAGATCAGACTAGATGATCATAATGGTCCCTTCTGACCTTAAAGTCTATGAGTCTAGGATGAGGACAAGCTTGCGGAGAGCACACAGCACTCCGTTCTCCCCAACAGCCAGGATCTTTTTCTCAGCCTGACCGAAGTACCCTCCCAAGGCAATATCCCAGACCATGAAGCCATGGAAGGGACCTCTGGTGAGTGTACCTTTTGTAAATATAAAACATGGTTTAAAAGCAAGCGTTTTTTAATTATTAATTTGCCCTGAGGACTTGGGATGCATTCGCGGCCAGTACAGCTACTGGAAAATCTGTTAACGTGTCTGGGGATGGAGCGGAAATCCTCCAGGGACATCTCCATGAAGCTCTCCTGGAGGTACTCCAAAAGCCTTTGCAGAAGGTTTCTGGGCAGTGCAGCCTTATTCCGTCCTCCATGGTAGGACACTTTACCACGCCATGCTAGTAGCAAGTAATCTGGTATCATTGCATGACAAAGCCTGGCAGCGTATGGTCCTGGTGTTTGCTGGCATTCAAGCAACATCCGTTCTTTATCTCACGTTATCCTCAGGAGAGTGATATCGTTCATGGTAACCTGGTTGAAATACGGAAATTTAATTAAGGGGACAGAGGTGGCCGTTCCTACTGGGCTGTTTGCCTGTGGCTGAAAAGAAATCCTTCCCTGCAGTTAGCCAAGCGGGGGGGGAGGAGGGTGTTGGCACTGAGCTTTTCGCGTTTGGCTAGCAGGGATATTCCCTGATACTAGCCACACGGTGGGGGGAGGGGAAAAGCAATCATCCCAGAGAATTGGATGGGGGGGTAGTTTGGTTTCTGCTGCTGCATGGTAACAGGAAAACCGCAGCACTCAACGGGCTTTGCTTGGTATGTGGGAAAGGAGGGCACTGCTTTTATGAAGACTGCAGAAGCCGAAAGACAATGGCTTCCATGGCCGCATGCAAGCTGAATTCTGTTGCCTGGACCTGCGTCTGTGATCTCTAACACCAAAGCCGTAGACACTCAATATTAAGATGCAAAATGCAACCTTGTACCGAAATCACACGTGCTATGTAATGTGAATAGTGTTGTTCACCGTGAAAGAGTATAAGCATTGTTCTGTAAAATGTATCTTTTTAAATACTTCTCTCCCCTTTTCCCCTCCCTCCCGCAGCTGCAAATTTTTCAAGCCTCCCTCCTCCGTCCCGAAGGTTATCTCAGATAAGGCGGCGAAAAAAACGGACACGACACGAAATGTTCTCTAAAATCATGGAATCGACCCGCAATGAAAGAGCTCATCTGAATGAGTGGAAGGACACGGTATCAAAGTACAGGAAAGATGCCAGTGAACGTGAGGACAGGAGGGACCAACGTGAGGAGTGGAGGGACACTCGAGATGAGCGGTGGCAGCAGGAAGATCAGAGGAGACAGGATGCAACGCTGGGGCTGCTGCGTGAGCAAACGGACATGCTCTGGCGTCTGGTGGAGCTTCAGGAAAGGCAGCAGGATCACAGAGTGCCGCTGCAGCCCCAGTATAACCGCCCTCCCCCCTCACCATGTTCCATAGCCTCCTCACCCAGACGTGTAAGAACGCGGGGGGGTGGAGGCTCCCACTCCACCCCAGTGGACAGCCCAAGCAAAAGGCTGTCATTATTTTGAACTTTTTTAGTGGCCTTTTCCTTCCCTCCTATCCTCCTCCCAAACCCTACCTGGGCTACCTTTGTCAGTTCTCTCTCTCTTTTTATAATCAATTAATAAAGAATACATGATTTTTAAATGATAGTGACTTCAGTTCCTTTGAAAGCAAGCTGTGATAGAAGGGGGAGGGTGGGTTGCTTACAGAGAATGAGTCAAAGGGGCGGGTTTTCATCAAGGAGAAACAAACAGAACTTTCACACTGTAGCCTGGCCAGCCATGAAACTGGTTTTCAAAGCTTCTCTGATGCGCAGCACTTCCTGGTGTGCTCTTCTAATCGCCCTGGTGTCTGGCTGCACGTAATCAGCAGCCAGGCGATTTGCCTCAGCCTCCCACCCCGCCATAAAGTCTCCCTGTTACTCTCACAGAGATTGTGGAGCACACAGCAAATAGCAATAACAATGGGAATATTGGTTTGGCTGAGGTCTGAGAGAGTCAATAACGTGCACCAGCGACCCTTTAAACGTCCAAATGCACATTCTACCACCATTCTGCACTTGCTCAGTCTGTAGTTGAACAGCTCCTGACTACAGTCCAGGCTGCCTGTGTATGGCTTCACGAGCACTGGCATTAAGGGGTAGGCTGGGTCCCCAAGGATAACTATAGGCATTTCAACATCCCCAATGGTTATTTTCTGGTCTGGGAAGTAAATCCCTTGCTACAGCCATTTAAACAGATTAGTGTTCCTGAAGACGCGAGCGTCATGAACCCTTCCCGGCCATCCCACATTGATATTGGTGAAACGTCCCTTGTGATCCACCAGTGCTTGCAGCACCATTGAAAAGTACCCCTTGCGATTTATGTACTGGCTGCCCTGGTGCTCCAGTCAGGGCTGGCTCCAGGGTTTTGGATGCCCCAAGCAGCCAAAAAAAAAAAAAAAAAGCCGCGATCGCAATCTGTGGTGGCAATTCGGCGGATGGTCCTTCGCTCCGAGCAGGAGTGAGGGACCATCCGCCGAATTGCCGCTGAATAGCTGGACGTGCCACCCCTCTCCGGAGCGGCCGCCCCAAGCACCTGCTTGCCAGGCTGGTGCCTGGAGCCGGCCCTGGTTCCAGTGCCAAGATAGGAATATGGGTTCCATCTATCGCCCCACCACAGATAGGGAATTCCATTGCAGCAAAGCCATCCACTATGAACTGCACATTTCCCAGAGTCACTACCTTTGGTAGCAACAGCTCAGTGACTGCTTTGGCTACTTGCATCACAGCAGCCCCCACAGTAGATTTGCCCACTCCAAATTGATTCCCGACTGACCGGTAGCTGTCTGGCGTTGCAAGCTTCCACAGGGCTATTGCCACTCGCTTCTCAACTGTGAGGGCTGCTCTCATCTTGGTATTCTGGCGCTTCAGGGCAGGGGTAAACAAGTCACAAAGTTCCATGCAAGTGCCCTTACGCATGCGAAAGTTTCGCAGCCACTGGGAATCATCCCAGACCTGCAACACTATGTGGTCACACCAGTCTGTGCTTGTTTCCCAGGCCCAGAATTGGCGTTCCATGGCAATAACCTGCCCCATTAACAGCATGATCTCCAAAGCGCCTGGGCCCGCAGTTTGAGAGAATTCTGTGTCCATGTCCACATCACTCTCTTCTCCGTGCTGCCGCCGCCACCTCCTCCTCGCTTGGTTTTTCAGGTCCTGGTTCAACATAAACTGCACGATAATGTGCGAGGTGTTTACAAAGTTCATGACTGCTGTCTTGAGCTAAGCGGGCTCTATGCTTGCCGTGGTAATGGCGTCTGCACTGTTCACCCAGGAAAAAAGGCGCGAAACGGTTGTCTGCCGTTGCTTTCATGGAGGGAGAGGTGACGCTGTACCCAGAACCATGAGCGACAATGTTTTTTGCCCCATCAGGCATTGGGATCTCAACCCAGAATTCTGATGGGCGGGGGAGACTGCGGGAACTATGGGATAGCTATGGGACAGCTACCCACAGTGCAACGCTCCGGAAGTCGACGCTAGCCTCAGTACATGGACGCACACCGCCGAATTAATGTGCTTAGTGTGGCTGCATGCACTCAACTTTATACAATCAGTTGCCAAAAATCGAATTCTGTAAATTAAGAGTAATCCCGTAGTGTAGACATACCCTGAGTGTCACAGCTAAATACAAGGTGGAACAAATCTGTGACACTGAGTATGTTTCCCAGACCTGAAGAAAAGCTCTGTGTAAGCTTGAAAGCTTGTCTCTCTCAACAGCACAAGTTGGTCCAATAAACGATATCACCTCCCCCATCTTCTCTCTCTAATAGCCTGGGACCAACACTGCTATAATAATGATGCATATAGCTAAAGTACTGCATTTTTCTTGCTTAGAAAGGCTGAAACTTCCAGCTAATATGCTTAACCAGCATGGTTACATGCGGTCCATTGAGTTGAAAGGACATTCTACAGCAGTGGTTCTCTAACTTTTGTACTGGTGACCCCTTTCACATAGCAAGCCTCTGTGTGCTCCCGCCCCCCCATAAATTAAAATTATATATTTAACACCATTATAAATGCTGGAGGCAAAGCAGGGTTTGGGGTGGATGCTGACAGCTCGTGACACCCCCCCCCGGTAATAACCTCACAACCCCCTCAGGGGTCCTGACCCCCAGTTTGAGAACCCCTGTTCTACAGGATGAGGTTACAAGTTTTATATATTCCAATAAAGCACTGTTCTACCAAATTTGGTTTTCCTTCTGCTCCCCCCACAGAGGGACTGAACACTCTGGTCCCAATCCAGCAAAGCACTTAAGCATATACTTAACTTTAAGGGAGTGAATATCTTAGTTACTTCAATGGTCTTACTCACTTGCTTAAAGTTAAGTGTGTTACCGAAATATTGGGTTTACCTAGCTGAGAGCTAATAACAGCCAGACAGGGATAAGGAAGAGTTGCTTTATTTTGCAGAAGAAAGGAGAGCTTTGCACCTTAGTACAAAAACTTTGTTTTATATATATTTTATAGATTTTTTATATACATTTAGATTAAGGTTTTTGCAGTGTTAACACTTGATTGGTGGTGGTTAGACCCATGCTTTTGCTATTTGGTTAGTAAAAACCGGCTTGGGACCAGCTTTAATTACCTTAAGGCCTTGAAGGGAAAACACTTGAAAAGTTTAGGCTACTATGTTTGCTTACTGGGTTTTTTTATGGACAGCAGAGCTTTTGATTATAGCATTACACAGGCATTTGGCACATTGTATTATTATTTAAATAATACATAGGAAGAAAAGAAAGAAAAAGATTTATTTAACAATTGTTTGAAAGAGCCCCGTAAACCATGACCCAAGGTCTGGAAGGAGGTTCTTAAAACTAAAGGTATGATTAAGAGATACAGCATGGAAAACAACAGCAGCATTTTTAATGGCTTGTAAATTTTGCTTAATTAAGCCAGAATGATTAACATAGAAACAACTTTTTTTTTTATGCGAGCATAAGCTTTTTTTAATTTAGCATTTATAGCATTTAATATACGCTTATTTTGCAAAGCTATTTTTGCTATTTTATTAATTTTTTGTTTTAATTTTTGGAAAGCATTTATTGATGCATTGGCTATTTTTTTTAGTTTTGCAGAAATATTTATTACTGTTTTTTTTTAGCTTGGCTACTTTTAACCCAGGAATGAGCGCACGAACAAAGGAGTGAAACCCCGTTTGCCTGACTATTAGGGGATTGTCGGTGCATTTTGCTCGAGTCCTTATAAAGGGGGGGTGAAAAACTTACGGACATAGCTGCCCAGGTTGAGGATTTGGCTGGCATCCAATGTGTCGTTTACTTGGACATTTGGTAACACCCAGGCCACACCACACCGACCTTGCCAACCTGAAGGGAGAGCTTTGTAGACATTGTGGCCACAGATAAAATACAAGCCAGGGGTCTCTAAATAGAGGGTAAGGGTATTACCCGCAACTTGATGGCGCCAGGTCACCCATTTATTTTAGCGCCCGGAGTTATTTACTAACCGGTCCTGGCACCTTTAATGGGAAACATTTAAGTTTTTTAGGGCATGGGTATTGTTTAAAATGGCCCTATAATACGTAACCCCAAATATGTTAGCTGTAAAACTTGCAAGTGATCCCATAGACTCCGGGCATTCAGACATCCTTTCAAGGGATGTGTGGGGCAACAGAATGCCAGAGTAAATATTTATATAATACATATGTGCTTTATGTATGGGGCCTAACAGGAGGAATGAGGGAAACCATTGACCTTGATAACAAATGCCTGTTGGTTTTACAGTAATGGCCATGTGCAGGAGACAATGGGGTTTTGGGGCATTTTTAGGGGTATTTAAAGGGTAAAAGGTTTTATTTTTGACTTTAAACCGAAGGGTTTGATTACAGGCCTTCAGGGGAAGGTAGCCCTTTTTTTTTTTTTTTTTACTTTTTTTAGTATTTTTTAAACAAAGGGGCATGTTATATTTGATTTTAAGAACTTTAAAAAGAGGGACCCCCTTAGCTGCCCAGTAATAATGCCAAACTTTAGACTTTTTTTATATTTGTTATATTGATATTTTTTAATTTATGCCCATTCAGTTTTTCGTTTTACCTGTAAGCAGAGTACTTTAGAAAGATTTGCAGGTACAGCCCACGATTTTATTTCTTTTTTAGAGCGGGTTTTGTGACACAGCCAACAATTAGATAAGTGTTTTAATGTGGCTATTTGCTGAAGAGATTTAGCGGCTGGGTGTGGGTTAGCTTGTACAAGGGGCAAACCCAAAAGCAATAGCCACTGCAGCACCGTTTGAGAACCCATAGTTATAAAGTTTTAGGATTTTGTTTGCCGGAACAGAAGCTTTAGTTTTTTAAGAGGTTTAGCTTTTTAGGTATTGTCTGCTTTTGGCTTTTCCAGGTTGTGGTGGGAAGAGCTGGCGGTGCTCCCTTGCGGTCCGAAGTTGTCTGCTTTTGGCCCCGTCCTAGGGGCTAGCTTGACTCGGGTGTGGTGTATCCAAGTGTCTCGCTCTTTTACTTGAATAGCAGTGTGAGAGGTAAGAAGGACTTGGAAAGGGCCCGTCCACCGGGGTTGGAGAGGCTTGTGTTTTTACTTTTTTACATAGATTTAGTTTTTTGGAGCCAGGGCCGGCTTTAGCAAGAGCGGGGCCCGATTCCTGGGGGACGGGGGGACCCGAGCCCCGCCGCACCGCGGGGGGGGGACCCGAGCCGCGGGGGGGGGCAGGGGGGGCCGAGCCGCGCCGGGGGGGGGGGGGGGGGAGACGCGGAAGCCGCACCTGGGGGGGACCCGAGCCGCGGGGGCCGGGCCGGGCTGGGCTGGAGCCAAGCTGGGCCAGAGCCACTGGGGCCTGCCGCGCCTCCCCGGAGCCCTTCTCCCGCCCCCACCACCCCCACCCCAGCTTACCTTGTGCTGCTGGCCTGCCTCTGCTTCGTCTCAGACTTTCGCGGGAAGCAGGGGAGGGGGTGGGGCGTTCAGGGGAGGGTAGAAGGGGGAAGTGAGCTGGGGGCGGGGTGGACAGCTGCAGGGCGGGGCCCTCTTGGCGCGGGGCCCAATTCAGCCTAAAGCCGGCCCTGTTTGGAGCGATCCGGTGGGCAGGAACATCAGCGGGTAGGGACTGAAATTGAGCCGCATACCTGTGGAGAGATTTGAGAGTGGTTTGAAGGGAAACAACATATTTAGTTAGCTCTTTGTCACCCCAAGTGGCTAAATTAGTTACAAATCCTGGATTAGCAAATCCAGTGTATGGCCTGCTAAATAAAAGTTTAAAGAGTGAGAGACGGAGCCGGCCTCTAGGGGCAGTTTGAACTGCCAAGAGGGCCAAAGGCAGAGCTTGAAGCCATTTTAACCCAGTTTGAGCACACAGCTTAGAGAGTTTAAGTTTTAAAGTCTGGTTTATTTTTTTTACTTGTTTTGAAGATGGTGGTCTCCAAGGGGTGTGTAGAAGCCAGTTAATACCTAGGGCTTTTGCAATGTTTTGAATAATTTGGGCAGTAAAATGAGTTTCTTGATTAGAGTTAATAGACCTAGGGGGGCCAAACCTAGGAATGACATGGTTTAATAAGGTTTTTTTTACTTTTAAGGCAGTTGCTTGTTTAGTCGGGAATGCTTTAGTCCAACCAGTTAGTTGGCACACAATTACAAGGAGGTACTTGTAGCCCTGGCATTTAGGCATTTCTGAGTAGTCAATTTGAAGTTGCTCGAAGGGTGTGTATGCCCATAACCTGGCTCCGGGGGGGCCTTTAGGTTCCCCCCTTGGATTGAATTTTACACAGATGTTATAAGTGGCAAGGACTTGTTTAGCTTCTTGGAATACTTTAGGAGCATACCAAAGTCTATTTACAGTAGCTGCCATGGCCTCTGCACCACCATGGGTTTTCTGGTGTAGTTTAAATAGGGCAGGCCGTAGAGCAGTTCGGGGCAATGCTTTTTTTTTTATTTGGCAGTTGCTACTTCCCCCCTTGGGTCTTGGTGGCCCCCATGCTTTCCCAACGCTTGACCTTTGATGGCTCAGGGGTAAAAGGGGCTGGGACTGGAGTTGGCGGGGTGGAGGATGTGAATACCATCTGGTTGGTAACATATGGCTGTAGGGAGGTTGCTTTTGAAGCTGAATTAGCCAACCGATTTTCACAAATGGTGGGATCGTTTCCCTTTTGATGGGCCCAAACATGGACGATGGCAATTTTAGATGGCAGATGTATGGCTTCCAATAATTTCAGGATTAGGGGCCCATGTGCCACCTTAGTGCCACTGGAGGTAATAAAGCCATGCTCTGCCCACTGTTGGCCTGTGGCATGGCAAACACCAAAGGCATATTTTGAGTCAGTATATATGTTTACCGACTGACCTGCTGCCAACTCACATGCTTGGGTGAGAGCTATTAATTCTGCCGCCTGGGCTGAGGTGGAAGGTCCCAGGGGAGCAGACTGTAATACATTAAACTGAGTAGTTACTGCAAACCCAGATACCCGTTGACCCTTTATGACCCGTGCTGAACCATTAGTGTACAGTTTTAGTTCAGCATTTGGAACGGGCACATCTGAAAGGTCTACTCGAGGTTTTTTTTTGATGTTGCACCATTTGAAGACAATTATGTGAGGGCTTGTAATTATAGTCCGGGAACAGTAAAAGGGTTGCAGGGTTTAAGGTATGGCACTGTTTAATTTTTAAATTGGTCCTGGATAATAAAGAAACTTTCAAATGCGTTAATTTTTGAGAGGTCAAATGTTGCGTGCCCTTTTGGACTAATAGTTGTTGAGCTGCACTAGGGGTCCGTAGGGTCAGTGGATGGCCCAAGGTAATTTTTTTTGCTTGGGGTACCAGGAGACCAGCAGCAACCACTGCTCAGAGACAGCCAGGAAAGCCCTGTGCCACAGCATTTAATTTTTGGGAGAAATAGGCCACAGGTTGTTCTCTGGGTCCAAAAGCCTGAGTAAGGACACCAGAGGCCACCCCAAGTCGCTTATGTACATAGAGAACAAAGGGTTTGCGATAATCGGGGAGTCCAAGGGCTGGGGCTGAGGCTAAGGCTGTTTTAATTCCCTGGAAGGCTTTGACGGCCCCAGAGTCCCAGTGAAGGGGCTCCTTAGCATCATGGGTGATTTGTTTAAAGAGGGGTTTTGCCATCTCCCCAAAGCCTGGAATCCAGGAACGGCAGAATTCTGCAAGGCCTAAAAATCCCCGCATTTCGCGTTTTGTTTCTGGTCAGGGAATGTTAAGAATTGACTGAATATGGGTACTAGATAACGCTTGATACCCAGAGGTGAGTACATGACCAAGATAAGTTACCTTGTCTTTGGCAAACTGCAACTTAGAGGGAGATACTTTATGTCCCTTGTCTGCCAAGCAATTTAGCAAGTAAATAGTGTCCGTTTCACATGTTACCTGATCCGGAGAACAAACCAGGACGTCATTCACATACAAGAGATACGTAGACCCACCCGGTAGGCTGATATTAGCTAAGTCACGTGTCAGGATAGAGGAAAAAATAGTTGGGGACTTAACATATTCTTGTGGGAGCCGAGTCCCGGTCAGATGTTTTGCTTTTCCAGTTTTTGGGTCCGTCTATGTAAATGCAAAGATATTTTAGCTGTCCTTATCTACAGGAATACTAAAAAAGGCATTACACAAGTCTATTACTGAATAACAAGCAGTACCTGCTGGAATGGCAGTCAGGATTGTGTGAGGGTTTGGTACCACATTGTGTTTAGCTTGAACAACCTTATTTACTGCACGTAAGTCCTGGACAAATCGGTATACCGGTTTTCCCTCTTAGTCCATGTTAGGTTTTTTTACTGGCAGAATGGGAGTATTGAAAGGAGACTTGGTGTGAACCAGCACTCCCAACCGCAGGAATGTGGTGATAAGACTCCGGAGGCCAAGCAGAGCTTCTTGGGGAATGGGATACTGACGAATCCGAGGAATTTCAATGCCTGGCTTCAGGGTTATACACACTGGCTTTGTCTGGAGAGTTCCCAAGTTTGCCCTTGAAGTGCCCCACAGGGAGATGTTTACCTCCTGTCTGAGTCGCTCGGGTAAGACTGGGTCCGCAGGCAGGATCGGGTCCTTTGAAACTTGGGTTAGAACAGCACACAGCTGGGGAAGTTGGGTTTGAGGCAACCGAAGAATGATTTTGTTATTTGAAAAGAAAATTTGAGCACATAGTTTACACAACAGATCTTTGCCTAAGAGATTAACTGGGGAATCTGGGGCTAGCAGAAAGGCATGGGAGGCGGAGACATCAGAGATTTTTACAGCAGCCTTCTGTAATACAGAACAGTTAAATGGCTTCCCGCCTATACCCATTACCGGAATGCTTTTATCTGTAAGGCTTTTTTTTTCGTCTTGGCAGTAACAGTAGAAAGTGCAGCCCCTGAATTCAAAAGACAAGAATAGGTGGTTCCTCCCAATGTTAGGCGAACCTGGGGGTCTGTGGAACAAACATAAGTGGTAAAATTATTTGAATAGGTGACAAGAGGACAATGGTTGCCTCTAATTTTTTATTAGCAACAGCGTCTGTTTTTGTCACAGCCATCTGTTGTTGAGGTCGGTCTGGGCAACGGGGTTGTCGTCCAGTAGGTCGGTTCGGACACTTTCTCTTCCAGTGGCCAAGCTGCTTACAGTAGTTATGTATGTTATGGCATGTCTCGGGGTCCCCCCATAATCTGATTTTGGTTGCCACTTGGGGGGTCCCTGCCGCCCTCCCTGTTTTTCATTTTTAGTGTTTACAAGAGCTGCTAGCATCCTTACCTGTTTGGTCTTTTGAACTTTTTTTTTTGTATGGTATACTCGGGTGGCCACGCTTACCAGGGATTTTTTTTAGCACCCTTGAGCTGCTGCAACCGCTTTTTGATGTCCGGGGCTGACTGGGAAATAAAAATAAGCCTGACCGTGGACTGTGTCCATGGCCTTGGGATTTATATTAGTATGGATACAAAATGCTTTACAAAGTTTTTTATAAAAGTCAGAAAGGTGGTGTGTTGTTGTTTTTTTTGCACAGTATTATGAACCTTTGTTCAATTTAAAGTTTGTTTGTTTTTTGCTTGTTTTATGCCTGTCAAAATATAGTTTAGGAATTTTTTCAGATCTGCTTGTTGGGTCAAATTATTCGGGTTCCAATGGGGCGGATTGGCAAGCCTTATAAAATTGCGACCGTCATTGGCGGCCTCTGCAGCTTCCCGGGCCCCCCTTAGTACCCGCTTTTTTTCTTCCGTGTGCAATAAACAATTTAAAAGTTGTATCTTGCATCTGAAGAAGTGAGGTTCTTACCCACGAAAGCTTATGCTCCCAATACTTCTGTTAGTCTCAAAGGTGCCACAGGACCCTCTGTTGCAATTTAAAAGTTAGCCCATGTCTTGCCAATCAGGATTATGAGACTGGAAAATGGCACAGAATCGCCTGTGAATGATGTCCGGGTCGTCCCTAAGGCGAGGCGTAGTGGTTTGCCAGTTCATAAGGTCAGCAGTGGTAAAGCATGAACATAACGGTCTACAACATTCCCATCCGTTGTAGGGACTGGGATGGTCCGGAGGGGTGCCTGGATATTAAATACCTTGTCCCTATAAAGTGCACCCTTCCTTGTATGGGACGGACTAAGGCTGGGAACAGACAGGGAAGTAGCGTACCCACTGCTGGTGGCTTCACTAGCTGATTTGCTTGCCTGCATTGTGGTGTCCTCAATTTTCGTTGGTAATATTTGTCTTGGTAGGCCTGCTGTCCTGGGCTCCGTTGAAGAGGGTACCGGGTCCACCGCAATTGGTAATGCTGCCGCCGAGGGTGGGCGTGGTCTAGAGCAATACATGGGGGGGATATCCTTCAAATAATTAGCCTCATGAGGGGCAGAAGCTTTCGGGAATAGAGGGGCTTGAATCTGTACCTTCTTCATGCGACGATGGGCCTCATCGTCCCAAAAAAACCAATAGTCCATTTGCCCCGGCGCTTTGTTTTTCAATGTCAGGTGTAAGGGGGTTAAATGGGTAGGAAAGGAGCCATACTCGGGCCATGCAGTCCCCAGGGCTGGCCAATCCTGGGTGCAAAGTTGTAAAAAACGCTTTCTTGACATCCCTTTTTGAACACCGGGTAAGGGCCATTTGCTTAACATATAATTCAAAGGACTATCCTTTGAGGGTTTTACCAGAGACCCACCCATCTGCCTGCTCACACTCTAACAGAGAATTACACAGAGAACAGAGGGAATTATGGCCTAATAGGATTTTATTACAGGAATTTCTACTAATACTGACCGCTACAGGGGACGGGACAGAAGGATCCCAATTCGACCTTACAGCTTTATCGCACGCGATGGCTTTCACTCTGAGGAATTACAAATGAGAGGCTCAGTTCCGTTCACACACCTAACGCCCAATGTATAAGACAGAAATTCATTAACCAGTTAACCAGACCAGAACCAGAACCAGATAGTGTTTTCTTATTTTATTAGGACTCACCTTATCGGAGCACGAACCCCGGGGGCCGCGGTGAAGCAGAAAAAAGGGGTGAAACACCCCGTTGGCGCTGTTCCCAGTTTGCCGCAGCCGTCCAGAGTCCAATGTCCGAGCTAGGAGAGTCCCCGCGGAGTCGCCAGTAACTGTCACCGAAATATCGGGTTCACCTAGCTGAGAGCCAATAACAGCCAAACAGGGATAAGGAAGAGTTGCTTTATTCTGCAGAAGAAAGGAGAGCTTTGCACCTTAGTACAAAAACTTTGTTTTACACACATTTTATACATTTTTTATATACATTTAGACCAAGGTCCTTGCAGTGTTAACACTTGATTGGTGGTAGTTAGACCCGTGCTTTTGCTATTTGGTCAGTAAAAACCGGCTTGGGACCAGCTTTAATTACCTTAAGGCCCTGAAGGGAAAACAGTTGAAAAGTTCAGGCTACTATGTCCTTAAGGTGTCTGCTTTCCCTTAATGGCCGCTGGCTGACTTAATGACTGCTCTGATTAAGGGGGGTCACTAGTAACTTTCACAAGTGTGTGCATCAGTGCTTTGATGGATCAGGGCTAGATTGCTCAACTTGCAGGATTGAGTTCTTACTGCACCTCAGTGTAGGACTTTCACCCCCTGTGAAAGGTTACCAGAAATCTTAGTTTAAGCAAGCCCATGTTTGTATGGTGCCCTGGTTATACGCAAACCTAGCTTTGGCTGAGATTCTATACTGAAACTCAGTTGCAGTTAGGCTGACCAGATAGCAAGTGTGAAAAATTGCAACAGAGGGTGGGGGTAATAGGCACCTATGTAAGAAAAAGGCCCAAATCAGGACATCTGGTCACCCTATTTGCAGCAGAACCTTTACACCAGGGGTTCTCAAACTGGGGGTTGGGACCCTTCGAGGTCATGAGGTTATTACATGGGGGGGGGGGGTTTGCGAGCTGTCAACCTCCACCCCAAATCCCACTTTGTATCCAGCATTTATAATGGTGTTAAATATATTAAAAAGTGTTTCTAATTTATAAGGGGGGGAGGGGTCGCACTCAGAGGCTTGCTATGTGAAAGGGGTCACCAGTACCAAAGTTTGAGAGCCACTGCTTTATACCATTCCAGCCTACACCGCTCCCCCAGCAGCAGAATCTTCATCAACCCCCATATGTGATGAAAAAATTGTTGTTCTGTGTTTCACTAGGACAGTTATAAAAAATTAATGGAGATATCCCACCTCCTAGAACTGGAAGGGGCCTTGAAAGGTCATCGAGTCCAGGCCCCTGCTTCACTAGCAGGACCAAGTACTGATTTTGCCCCAGATCCCCAAGTAGCCCCCTCAAGGAGTGAGCTCACAACCCTGGGCTTAGCAGGCCAATGCTCAAACCACTGAGCTATCCCTCCTTTCCCTCTTGCTTCTAAAATGCCTCCCCTTCTCTGTATTGTCTCAGTTTGGCAGTCCTGGCCCTGTAACTGCAGAAAGCTTTAACACCTCGTTTTTCATCTCATGCATTTCACAGTGACCTTTGTTTTTTTTTTTTTTTAATAACTGGGTTACTCCCCCCCTCCTTTAATGTATAATGGAAGTGTAAAAGTTACTTTGTTTTTTAAAGTTTATTTTAATATAGCTTTTATTTTATATGGAAACTTCTACTCCCTCTCCTAAAACAATCTCGTTTTCCTAGGCTTTGCAGGAAGACTATGGGGAGATCTCAGCACATTGCCTGTAAACTCCAATCCCGCTGCGTGCAGGGACAGCGACAAAGGCGGCTTTTATTCAAAGTGTGACCTGCTCATGGAAGTGAAATAAGCGCCAAAAAACCCAACCCACGAGTTTTAAGCAGGCCGCCTGAAGCGCCCATCCGCTGTGGAACTCCCGCTGTCCCGGGAGCAGCAGGGCCCGAGCGCTCCCGCTAGCCCGGGGCTGCCCGCAGGGTCAGGCTTGTGTCCAACGCAAAAAACAGAGTGAGCCGCCAGGAGCCCCCGCCCCAGTACAGCAGCAGCTGGGGGCCTCAAGCTCCGCTCCCTTCCGGGCAGGAGCCGCACCGGGGCGTGCAGCTGCTGTGCGGGGCTGGGGCGCCTTGGCCGTGCGCTGCAGCAGCGGGAGGCTAGGCTAGGCTCGCCGCTCGGACCGGCCATGCTAACAGCTGCCGGGCCTGGGGGACGGGCCCCGGAACTGGCAGCCCTACAGCCGCTCTGTCACCACCCCCTACGCTGTGGGCGCGGCTCCCTGCATTCAGCCATAGTGGGCCTTTGTTGATACTCCATATACGCATGCGCCCCACAACCACCATTTTGTGGCGCTCGGCGAGCGAGGTGCTTCGCCCCCCACCGCAGCTGCCCAGCCGAAGCCGGGTAGAGGTTGAGTCTAGAGGAGAGGTACGGGCATCTCTGCCCGTAGAATGGGGCGGGTGCGTGCGCATGCGCTGTAGGGAGAGGGGCGGGGCTGGGTCAAGAAGAGGGGCCTGATAGAGCACGTGGTGCCGTTGCGTGCGTGTTGTTTGTGCGCATGCGCTGTCTTTGGGTAGGGGCTGCGCTCTCCCCCTGCCATTACTCCCCATTGCTGGAGGGCGCGCGGCTCTTATCCGTGCTGTGACCCAGCGGCGCTAACGGTCGCGCTGTCCCAGCAGAGCCCGCGCTATGGGGGACGTGAAGAACTTCCTGTACGCCTGGTGCGGCAAGAGGAAGGTGACGCCGACCTACGAGATCCGCGCCGTGGGCAACAAGAACCGGCAGAAGTTCATGTGTGAGGTGCGGGCCAGGGCGCGGCGGCTCGGCCCCTCACCGCGACGTCGGAGCGGTCCCGGCGGCACGTGCCGCGGCGGGCGCCTGTTCTGCGTGGCTGGTCTCCACACACCGGGCCGCCAGCCGCAGGCGCGGGGTGTAACCGCCCAGGGCCGGGCCGGGCCTTGAGTGTAGCTGCACAAGTCGAAGTTAAGGGGCCAGTCAAGGATACCGCCAGCACCGGCCATGGGCTCCCGCTCCCTGCAGCACCCGCTCAGGACTCCCGCCTGGCTTCCCCACGCCAAGGAAAGGAGCATTGGCTCTAGGGCCATTTTGCTACCTCATCCTTTCCCTCTTCTCATCCTAAAAGTAGGAGCGGTGCCTGGGTGGCTCTGCTTATAGTCACAACCCTTTCATGTATTGTCACCACCTTGGAATATTCACTAATTAACGAGTGACCTTATTAGTGTAATTAGCCAGCTTCTGCCACTTTACATTTGTTGGCTGAGCAAAACCAGACCCTAGGCTCAACTTATCTACAGGGCAAAGAACTGGTTGAGGCAACTAGCGCCACGTCCCAGCATAACAAACCCCATTTCAGCCCTAGCTGTTGTCCGAATAAAAATGTTGACATCCTGAATTACTTACTGCCCACAGAGGCAGAAAAGATGGTGAAGGGGTGTGGGGTATGTGCACAGCCTTTGACATGGCTAAAAGCCGCTAGCACTTAAAAAGTTAAGACCCCACATATCTGCTCTGGGGAAGATGCTTAGCTAGCAGGGGAGCCAGGAGTGAATAGAAACAGGTGAGAGTCCATTGGAATTGGTTGGGTATTCACGTGGTGAGGTTTTGATGTTGTAAACACTTACCTGAGGGTCAGTTTTTTGTCTGTTGCAGGTTCGGGTGGAAGGTTTTAACTACATTGGAATGGGCAATTCCACGAACAAGAAAGATGCACAGAGCAATGCTGCTAGGGACTTCCTTAATTACTTAGTTCGGTTGAATGAAATCAAGAGTGAAGAAATTCCAGCTTTAGGGGTAAGTGTCTGTGTCCCTATCTGTCACGTAGGAGAGCAGGTTTGATTCTCTCAGGCGGTAACTTGTAGTAGTGTGCTGCTAAGTAGGTTGTTAGCAGCAGAGATTGAACCTGGGACCTCTGGATCTAAATGTCAGAGCCACTTCTCCTGGAAGGGGAAAGCCTAAAGTGAGGTATAAGACCCAGAAACTGGGGCTATGGAGAGACAGATAGCATGGGGCTGCTGGGGGTGGTCAGACGGGGGCTCATAAGGGCTAGTAGGGGAGGACAGACTGGGGCAGGGGCTGAATGGGAGTGAAGGCGCAGGGCCACATGGTGGTGGGGGTGGCTGGTTGGGGGCACAGAGACACAGGGAGGCGGTATAGGGATGGGAGTGGCTAGGTGGGGGCACAGAGACACATGGGGACAGAGGGAGGGGTGCAGGGCCACATGGGGATGGGGGGAGTGGGTGTCTGAGTGGGGATGGAGGGACACGTGGACAGGGGGTGCAAGAACATATGGGGTTGCAGGAATACATGGGGAGAGGGGCAGATGTGCCTGACTGAATGGGAAAGGCTAGGGGTCAGCCAGGGCCTGCAAGCTCCCTAACAATTCCTCCCCCCCCCCCGCACTCCCAAAAACACAAAAAAACTGTTCCATACTTTTCCCACCCATACCCAACAACCCTCCAAGTTCACACCCAGGCTCCTTCCCAGCAATTTACTTCTCTCTCCCTCAGCTCCTCCGTTACCCCTGACTCCCCAAAGTCTTTGCATTGCTTCTGAGGGGTGCGGGAAATTCGGTTCTGTATTGTAGTTTAAATGAATTATTACTCAGAGTTCTGTATTAATATGCCTAGTAAGGAATCTATTTGTCAAAAAACATTTCCTGAATCTTTTTTGTTGTCTGTATTGTTACATTCTGCTGACAGGTATTTTGAAATAAATGACCAAAAATAATTGAAACTGGTGTGATTATATTATTGTTTTGACAAATAAAATATGTAGAATTTTTAATTTTTTGTTGCAGAATTTTTTAACTTTTTGTGCAGAATTTCCCTGGGAGTATATACTGGAGGAGATTGCAGGAGCTAGTCTCTTATGACGACTCTAATAGTTTTATAAGCTATTTTTCATCGCTGTGTAATGAAACCAGTAATGAGTTTAAGGTCCTCTGCCATATTGCCCTTTTCCTGTGAAGCAGTGGCTTTCTGCTGCTTTTGGGTTGTCTTTCCCTTTGGATACTTTTGGCACTGGTCACAGTTTGGTCAAGCAATTGTGATGTAAGAGTGTTAAGTACTGTATGTGTCTGCCACAGAACACTGAATATCAGCTGTAAATTGATGGTAATCTTGTCTTTTGGTCTGTTGCTCATAGCTTTGCTGAGGCATTGGAGCAGTCTGTAGACCCAGGCAAACAGTACTGTATCATTTCTGCCTGGTTAGAGTCTTGACCCCATAGTTGTGAAGATTATTTTTAATGGAAGTTTATGATCAGAAGAAATTGGTAGCTTTGATCATCCTATTCATCAGGAAAAGCTTCCTGCTCACTACTGGTGAGTGAATTTTTCAAGCCCTGATTTATTATAGGCAGAGTTGGCAGCACCTGAGAAACCTCTGTGAGATGGGAGGGTCATCTTATCTCTATTTTACAGGTGGAGAATTGTGGCACAGAGAGATTAGGGTCAAGAGTAGTCACTAATCTTGAGTGCCCATTTTGAGGCCCCTGGGACCTGTCTTTATAGAATATTTAGCATTATAAAACAGGCTCCCATTGACTTCAGTACTTCTACAAATCAGACCCTGGGTCTCAAGTCAGGCAGTCAGAAATTGAGGAACATTCAGTTAATAACCACCTGTGAAAAATCTGGTTTGAGTAACTTGCCTAGCATCACATAGGTACTCTGTGGTAGAGACAAGGCTAGAATCTGTTTCTCCATTCACCTGCCCTAACCATGAGACTATACTTTATCTTCCTTCAGTCCCCTACCTCATTCACTATGCACCTTGTAATGGTGCTGGCCAACCTGGTCAGAAGAGGAATTTGACCTGGGGAGGGGACTTGCAGGGGGGGTGCTCTGCAACTGTGGGGTCTACTTCTGATCCCTAGTGCAGTCATTTCTCTGAGTAGTTTTCCTCTGGGCAGTGTCCATTGACTCCTTGGATGTCTTTGAGCAGTCATGGGTGCTGTCAGGGGTTCTCTGCTCGGTGTCCCCTTCCAGTTCCCTGATTTTTCACACTATGACCTTCACTCCCATCTCTGTTTTTTTCATTTGTTGTCCCCAGTATTCAGTTGTGTTCTACGTTCACTGTCCCCCTCTCCCTTAGCCGGGGGAAGGGCCTTTAGCTACCGGTGTGCGTGGGCCTGCTTAGGGTGACCAGACATCCCGATATTTGCTTGTTTGTCCCGCGTCCTGACCAATGTTCGGTCGGGACACTGGACAAACAAGCAATTTTGCCTTCCGCTCTGGCGCACAGGCGGAGCCGGGAGGAGCTCTCGCTCCCCCAGCCCCCTCACTGCCCCATTGGATCCCTCCCCAAATCCCCGCCCTGGCCCCGCCTCTTCCCCAAGCACACCGCATTCCTCCTCCCTCCCAGGCTGGCGCTGATCAGCTGTATGGCGGCGCAAGCCTGGAGGGAGAGGGTGGCCCCCGGCACTCACCCTGCGAACTGCTCCAGTCCAGCTTCTCCAGGAAGGCAAGCATGGCCCGGGAGAGATCCCGCAGCAGCTCCCTCCGCCCGAGCCCCCGGTAGAAGGCGAGGCAGGCCTGGGCCTCCTGGGCCACGCCCATGGCTCCTGGAGGGCAGCCGGGAAGCGAGCCAGGCTGCCCCAGGGATCTAGCACAGCACGTGGGCTTGGCAGCTCCGGGCTGGGCCTTGCTCAGCTGTTGCGGCCACCATAGAGTTGGGTGGAGATGGGGCTGTGCTGCGGGGGGGGGATTCCCCCCGGCGTCCCGACATTTCATCTTTGTCATCTGGTCACCCGAGGCCCGCTGTGTCCTGGAACCCACAATAGGTACTCATTTTCCAACTTTTACAGCAAATGAAGAATGGTGTTTTATGGATAAATCTCCTTCACCACACAACTGTGATTCATTCCTAGAGCAGATCTGCTAGCTGAATGGGCTGAGGTCCTGTGGGAAAACTATATGTGTTTGTGTAATTAGACTATCATAATGCATATATATAATGGGGCTGAATTAATGTTGTCTAGCTAACTGCTTAACTTTTGAGTGCTTGATTTTTGCAATATTAGTAATGTTCTTTTAACATAGGTTTTTGTGTGTAATTATACAGTGCATTCAGTGTATCCTGTTTATCATGGATATAAGCCATGGGCCATAAACTCGCATTTTTCCTGTCGCTTGAAGCAGCTAGGAATGTTAAATTGTGAGTTTTAGTAGGACATCTGAAAGAGTTTAAATGCTCAGCAGTCAAGCTTTTTAAATGTTTTAAATGGAAGTTTCTGACAGCAATGTTATATAATAAACATATCTTTAAATTGTATGACAATTTTTCTGACATGAGTATTGAGTGAAAAGTTCTGTCATTTTATATGAAGTTGGTGGCATTGCTATTCATGGGCTGTTTCCCTTCCCCAGGCAGGAGCTGCTGATGCTCCGGATGGAATAGTGCCTGAAGCAAGGGGAGATGCTGGTGAACGTGTTTCTACTCTGGGCGGACCTCTTCCTCCACATTTGGCACTGAAGAGTGAAACAGGTAAGACTTTGAATATCTGTAACTTACATTATATTTATTTATTTATTTTATATATATATATATATATATATATATATATATATATATATATAAAATATACACACACACGTTTGGAATACCTTATAATATCAATGTCTCCTATGTGTGTTTCTTCATAAAGAAAATAACTAAAAGTAATTGAGTATTTCTGAGGCGTGGCTGCAAACAGTTCAGATTTTTCTCTTTCCTCTTCAGAGCACGTGACTTCTCAGCATGCATCTCACAATTGTTAGGAGAGGGGTTAACCTTTCTTCTCCCCCTTCCCCAGGTGGTGGTCCGGCTGCTGGAGTTGGAAGCTCTGGCTATGGTGGGGCTCAGTGGGACCGTGGAGCCAATCTGAAGGATTACTATTCAAGGAAGGAGGAGCAGGAGGCACAGGCTGTAAGTTAACCTATCTAATTCTACTTTAGCTCTGAAACAAGTGTTTTCCACCCCTTTTAATGATTGATTAGAGTTTGCAGCCAGGCTTGTAATATTTAGGAGTTCAGTATTTTGTAATTTTTTAACTGGCAGAAGATTTATCAGTGAAGAAACTAGCTAGTTACTGTTAACGTCCGACAAACTGCTAACCACTGTAACTAATTTACTATCTTAAATTAGTAACAGAATAATTCTGGGTACACTGACGGTCAGATTGTCCTCATATCAACATTTATATTGTTTATACAGACTCTTTGCTGTGGCAGTCTGCGGAAATAGTCTTGAGGCCGTAAAGACACTTAAATTTCTTGTGAAAATTCCTGACTATTCTGTGGCACGCTGACCAATTACTCAGGAAACTTGACTTACTTGTAACAAAACTTTACAGTTAGAGCCAGTAACTTTTAAATTGTTTTCAATATTAGACCTTGGAGTCAGAAGAAGTGGACTTAAATGCTGGTCTTCATGGAAATTGGACCTTGGAGAATGCTAAGGCGCGTCTGAACCAGTTTTTCCAAAAGGAGAAGGTCCAGGGAGAATATAAATACACTCAAGTGGGGCCTGATCACAACAGGTTTGCTAGTTTCACTCATATCCTTCTGTAACAAGGGGTAGAAACATTTGTGGGCAAGAGGAATCCTTTCTGGGACCCATCCTATTGATCTAGTTTGTAGTACTCTGCAGTCCTATGCGGGAAAGCTTTGTTTCTTGGTCAGGAGCTCTTAAAAGAAGGCGATGAGCAGTAGTCCCTGGAAAGAGGGGATTGTGCCTCATGTTAATCTTCAGCAGCTCCTTTTTTACTTTCTCAGTTGATTTTAAAAAGTGCCTTTGGCTTTGCAGTGTCCTATCCAGTGTGTTAGAAGAATGGCGACTGTGCTTCTGGACCTTGGGAGGGAGGGGGAAGAGATCCTTGGCATTGGGATGTGGATGACAATGTGGAGATATCTTTGCCTGATGGTTTTGGCACTTGCTTAAAGAAATGCCTTTTTGTTTTGCATTTTATAGTGGTAATATTGCTATGATCTGGGTAACTGGGAGGTCTCAGTTTGATTGCAAGGCGATTATCCCAGCAGTAAATAATCATTTGTGCTACTCACTATAAAATGCATTAAGGAAACATTAATTTAACGTGTAATGCTTAAATTAGGTTAAGCAGGGAATGTATCTAATGGAGACTTAACAATTGTTACCGCTAGAGCTGGTTGAAAATTTCCATTGGAATATGCTGATTCAATGGAATCAGTATTCTGTGGGAATGTGTTGTGATAGCATTGAAAGTTTTGGCAGAAACCAGGAAGTCTGGCCAACCTGGTTTCCTGCCAGCCGGTCAGGGTCCCAGGCTGATCAGCTCCCTGGTGAGTGAGGCAGCAAGCTGAAAAATTCTATTTCAGTTCTTCTGAAATGGAATTCTTTCCATGCTGTGGAAAAATTCACAATTTAGAGTTTTCATCCAAAATTGGGACACTTCTCTCCCTCTCTGCCCCTCCCCCTCACTCCCTCCTCCCCCCCTCCCCCCCGAAAATGTGAAACTTTTTGTGGCAGGGAAAGTCTGTTTTCTATCTTAATAGAATCTTTTTGTGGTGAGAAACGCTGTCATACTGTTTTTTAATCCATCAGTTCTATATAAATAAGCCTTTTTGGAAAGCCGCTGTGCCCTTTGCCATCCTAAATGTGTTCTCTGAAGGTTATGCTATTATCAAAAGAGAACTGGATTTTTGTTTTCTCTGATTCCAATATCCCTTGATCTACTCACAGAAGATTGTCAGGAACTCTGAAGTACTTCTCCAGTCAATTCTATTAATGTTGGGAAATTTGATAAAAAATCTTTTTCAGATATATGAACACATTATGTGTTTGACATCAAGATACCCTGGTACTCATGTAAACCTTGTATTGCTATTGCTTCAAGTCAGTTCACTTCCATTTCAGTTTCCAAATGTTGGGCACTTACCTCTTTCAAATCAATGGGGTGAGGATTAACTGTATATTACTGAGTACATATAAAATTCAAGTTCTAAGTGTTGTTCAGCAGAGTGTTTACTTCTGTAATCTGCAGGTTGCTGTTGGTGTATGTGGTGGTATGGGTTCCTTGTGGGTGGAACCATGTATTTGAGGAAAGTGGGGGTGGTGGTTGGTACTAGTATGTTTCTCAGCCTGCTTGCTGTTCTTCCAGAGAGCATTCCAGGGTGTAGTATTTATTACTCCCAGGAAGGCTCGTATGGATTACTCTCATGTGGATCAGCATGTTGGAAAGAGTAGATTGTGAGAGAAACCTGTTGCAGTGCATCTGACTCTTCAGACCTATTCTAATATTAGAGGCCAGGAGTAAATTCCCCAGGGTTGTGAGTTCAGTCCTTGAGGGGGCCACTTAGGGATCTGGGGCAAAATCAGTACTTGGTCCTGCTAGTTGAAGGCAGGGGGCTGGACTCGCTGACCTTTCAAGGTCCCTTCCAGTTCTAGGAGATGGGATAGCTCCATTTAAAAAATAAATAAATAAATAAAATTGCATATTAGGTGAATATCCAGTAAAAGCAGAGGAATAGTTGCATTATATTTCTGGATTGAAGAAGTAGGGTGGTAGTAGTATTTTCAGGAAGCACCAATCCTCACATATATCTAGGCTTGGCAGAGTTCAGTTTTTTATTTTATTATTTTTTTTTAAATTTTGACAGATAATATCAATGTTTTAAATTTTCAGGTGTCCAAAACTGAGTGTCAGACAGTTGACACTGAGATTCAGAAAGTTAGCTTTAGAAACCAAACACAAATTGTAAATATAACATGTCAAAAGATACAAGGAAAATAACCTTAAATCAAACTGTAAGTTCTCAAGCAGCATTTTTCTTATTTTGTTTATCTGTAAATTTAGATTATTATTGATGGTAATGTCTTCTGCCCGTTTGTATGGGTATGATGAAATCTAAACTTGCTGATATTTACCAATAAAAATCTAATCCTTCCAAGTCTACGTATGACTTGCCAGTTCTGATCTTTTTAATATTCTTTATGTTGAGTGTCAGTTTTACTTTTCCATAAGTGAGAAATTTTAAAGGAGAAATATGTCTCTTCAGTGGATTTTTGTCACTGTCCCTTCAAAACTGAGTGGGTACAGGTACTTGATAATAGCATACATTTGGAATCAAGAGGGTTTATTTTGAGTGACAGGAATGTAAATGTAGAACTTCTGGGGCACAGAATACAAAATGAATATTTTAGCAAATGATGGGACAAGACTTTTACCTTTTGGGGACTTCACTGGCAGTCTGGGTACAGCATTGCTGCTTGTTTCATGCTGAAAGGGGTAGCAGACGGCGACACCAGAGATCTGTGCTCATTCACACATGTGCTTCTGCTTAGGCCGAACTAAGCAATCACATGGGAGTCTATTGTAAACTGATTTCTGGTGTCGCTGTTCCCCCCTTAGGTGGAGGAGAATGAGATTGAGTGCTGACTATAAGCCTGGCTGAGAAACATACTGGCATCGGTGTCATTAATGAAAGGGTGGCTGTTGTATCCCTGAGAGCCAGTGGCCTTTGACTCATGAAGCCGCTGTGCCTGAAGGTCAGTTCACTGGTGGTGCAGGAAGGAGTCTAACATTGAACTTAAATCCTCACCTAACCTTTGTTTTATTTACAGCGAGAAATCAAGGCCGTGTCCTAGCTGCAAGGTTCTGCCTGCAGCAGTGGAAGCACCAGAGGCATAGTTTTCAGAGAGGAACTGCATCTGTTAGAGCCCAAACAACTTGGATCAGATTTGCAAGTTTAAACCCAGAGTTATAACAACATGGTTTTAATTTCTAATCTTCGAACACGCATTTATTTGTGCTGTGATTTAAAAAAAAGAAGGGGGGGGGCAAAACTTGTGAGGTAGGTGCCCAATGCTCATTGAATTTCAGTGGAAGTTGGGTGTCTTACTCCCTTAAGTGTCTCTGAAAATCACAGCCTTAATGTACCAGTAGTCTCTTTAACAAGTTTATTATATGGTTAGCAGTCTGAATGTTTGTATTCTGACTGAAGGCAAAGCTAGAACACATGGAAATGAGGGCAATCTGAGCAGATTGCTCTAGATTTCAGTGTTAGGCAGTACTGCATATAGGAATCGTGTTAACAGAACAATTGACTACAATGCAAAAGCAACTCTGTTATCTGCCTATTGGGTCACACTTCACTATTTGATTCCAGGCAGGATAGGAGCCTGTTCTTGTGTTGAAACATATATACCTTGATGCTGGAGTAAACAAGTGAAGATATCTAACACACACACACCCCATCCATCCATCCTCTTTCAGGCTCGTCAGATAGTTCTGTCTGGTGCTGTCAGTTTCTTAAGGTTCTGTTCTGAAAAGTAACTGTAAAATGACATCATGGGTATGTGTGTTCATGAATCCAAATCAGACATACTCAAATTACCAGATTTTTTTTTCCAATTGCCAGTCCTTCAAAGTCACTCTTCAGTTCAAAAGTTAAGCTGCATTTTTACTAGTATATCAGTCCAAATACTGAGTGAGTGTGTGGGTTTTTTTGGTGTTGCCTATTAACTGTCAAGTTGCATAGGGAACAAATAAGGGAAGAATCTGGATCTGCAACTGGAACAATTGATCCATCAGTCAAACTAGAATCCAGTTTACTCAGCTGAATTAGTTTTTATGGGATTAAAAGCACTAGAATCTTATTTTAGTCATTAGTTGTTGAAGTATGACTCTGCTGCTCAAAATACACAGGGAGCAGATCTCACGACTGAGAAGGTGTCACTGTACAGAGAAAAAACCTTATATTTTAAGGTTAATGTTTCATTTGTTCTAGAATTAAAGAGGAAAGAATTGTTTTATAATTGAGTTTTGATGAGCTTTGTCTAAACCGTTGGAAAGCCTGGCCATCTTGGAAATGTCGGGTTCAGCCACTCTCAGGAATTAAAGCCTTAACTGTGTCTCTTTGTGTGTTACAGGAGCTTTATTGCAGAAATGACCATTTATGTCAAGCAGCTGGGCAGAAGTAAGTGTCCTCCTTTTCCTCTTGTCTGGCTAGTTATGGGTCTTAGAGAAGAGAAACATGAGAATAATTCTGAGTACATGCAACACTAGTTGGATGGTGTTTCATGCAATAATGCACTGCTGCCAGTGTCCCAGTGGGCCCCAGTAAGCAGCTTGCTGAATTGTGTGAAGTCTTCTCACCATTGACTGCTATTATGGAAATGTTCTTTTACCTTTTCCCCCAGTAAACCTTTCAGCTGCTTGTTCATTAAACACACAGGTCTTTCCTTTGTACATTGTAAAGGGATGGTCTGTGATAACTGGCTACATAGTGTATGTCTGGTTAGTGAAATAGCTTAAGACTCTTGGCCTTGAACCACCTGAGAGATGGAGGTATCTAGTATTGCACTGCTTGAATTATTGCTTTTAGAAATTATTTTTAACGAGCTGGCCTCTGCCTTCATGGAAGTCTATTGCAGTAAAGTCCAAAGCAAGCAAAGAGCTATAAATAGGACCATTCAAGAAGACACCTTGCTCAGGTTAAGTATCTAGTCAGTGATCCAGGATAGAGATATATACAGGACTAGGATGGGTGGAGAACCTTGGAGAATCACAAAAATTACGCAGTTTCAAACAGCTAGTTAGAAACCTGTGGGTTGTGTGGTTTTTTTTTTAAGATACCAAGCACACAAGTCTTACTCTTGTGATTTGAACTTATAGCAGATATCTACACAATTAGAAACTTCACCAGTCAATTAATGATCTTTTTATACTGTCCATAATGCAGTAAAATTGATGTAGTGTGGTGCCTTAAAATGACCAAACTGTTAGGTATTTGAAGACACAAGAAAAACAAGTGTCAAGTCTCTACTGGATTTGTGGACTGGTGCCTTGAAATTGAAAATGGGCCTGCAGCATAGCCTGGTCCAGATGGGTGCTGTAAGGGAGTCCTGGCTTTCACAAATATTGTGGAAAAAGCCCTGTTAAGCATGGGTAGGCTGAGTGCTATAAGGTAAACCTGCTTGCGTGAATACTGTTATGTGAATTAACTTTTGTTGGTTACAGCCTGGCTGGAGCTGGGAGTCCCTCTTCTCAGTAGGGATCATTACTGAAACCTGCTTTTAAGTAGCCACTAAACCCATCTCATATTGCTATCTTATGCTAAAGCTGTTTACCCACACAGACAACATGCATAACTGGCTACTATAACCTTAATGTTTGTGTGCTACAGGAATCTTTGCTCGTGAGCATGGATCAAACAAAAAGCTGGCAGCACAGTCCTGTGCTCTGTCCCTGGTCAGACAGCTCTACCATCTTGGGGTCATCGAGCCCTACACTGGGCAGACAAAGAAGAAGGAAGGAGAAACAGTGAGTCTGCTATAGGAGAAGCAGATACTATTCCTCTGAGTCAGAAGGAGCAGTGAACTGGTGTAAATTTGTCTCTGCTTGCTTATGCTCCATGTTTAATGCTTGGGAAGCTAATGCAATTTTCTGATCTCCAGGACCAGGGATTGATTTTGATCTGGGGAAAGATGAGTGGCTGGGATGAACAGAGAAGTATCTGCGTGTGTATTTGTATGTATGTGTGTGCACATGTGCGCTTGGAGCAACAGAGAGGTATGCATGAATATTGGGGGGAGGGGAGGAAGGGTTTTTTATTTGTGGTCACATTCTACAATAGTAAAACTAAAAATAAAAAATATTTATTTTTCAACTTAAGAACATAAGAACGGCCATACTGGGTCAGACCAAAGGTCCGTCTAGCCTGATATCCTGTCTCTGATAGTGGCCAATGCCAGGTGCCCTAGAGGGAGTGAACAGAACAGGTGTAATCGTCAAGTGATCCATCCCATCTCTCCCATTCCCAGCTTCTGGCAAACTTGATTTAACTTGTCAGCAGACCAGTTAGTTTCAGGTTCTCTTGTGTTAGCAGTACTGCAGTATTTTGATTGCAAACACTGAAAGGAATGTCTACGTATTCATTTTAACAACCAAACAAACAAAAGTTTTTTTTTTTTTTTTAAACATAGATTTTTATTGAACTTAAATTTTGTATAAAAAGTACCTTTAATAAATGTGAGTTCTGAGCTGTCAGCATCCCTTTTCACTTCTCTCTCCTTAGAAGCCTCTCGGTGTTTCAATATATTCTCCAGTGAGGTTCTTGTGGATATCTTGGGTTTTTATTACAGTATTTTTAATTTCACAGGTAGAACCTTATGAAGTGGTGATCTCTCCTGATTTGGAAAATCAACTGAATAGCATCATACAGGAGCTTTCTCTTGAGGTCATGCCACAGGTGGGTGTATGGTTCAGACTTGGGCTGTCAAGTGATTAAAAGAATTAATCGTGAGATTAATCGTGCAATGTTAAACAATAATAGAATATAATTTATTTAAATATTTTTGGATGGTTTCTACATTTTTCAAATATATTGATTTCAATTACAACACAGAATACAAAGTGTACAGTGTTCACTTTATCTTTGATTACAAATATTTGCACTGTAAAAAGTTGAGAAATAGTATATTTCAATTCACCTATTACAAGTACTGTAGTGCCATCTTTGTCATGAAAGTTGAAAATACAAATGCAGAATTATGTACAAATAACTGCACTCAAAAATAAAACTATAAAACTTTAGAGCCTACAAGTCCACTGAGTCCTACTTCTTATCAGCCAGTTGCTCAGACAAACAAGTTTGTTTACATTTACTGGAGATAATGCTACCTGCTTCTTGTTTACAATGTCACCTGAAAGTGAGAACAGGTGTTTACATGGCATTGTTGTAGCTGGTGTCGCAAGATACTTATGTGCCAGACGCTCTAAAGATTCATGTGTTCCTTCATGCTTCAACCACCATGCTGATGATGGGTTCTGCACGATAATGATCCAAAGCAGTGTGGACTAACACATGTTCATTTTCATCATCTGAGTCAAATGCCAACAGCAGCTTGATTTTTCCTTTTTGTGGTTTGGTTTCTGTAGTTTCCACTTCAGTGTGTTGCTCTTTTAAGACTTCTGAAAACATGCTCCACACTTCGTCCCTCTGAGATTTTGGAAGGCACTTCAGATTCTTAAACCTTCGGTCAAATGCTGTAGCTATCTTTTTAGAAATATCACATTGGTACCTTCTTTGCATTTTGTCAAATCTGCAGTGAAAGTGTTCTTGAAATGAACGTATGCTGGGTCATCTGAGACTGCTATAACATGAAATATATGCAGGTAACACAGAGCGGGAGACACACAATTCTCCCCCAAGGAGTTCGTTCCCAAATTTCATTAACACATGATTTTTTTGGAAGCGTGAAGGGGCATGTGCGGCTCTCTATGAGCTGAGGGGTGAAAACATTATCTACTATCTGGCACATAATACCTTGCAATGCCCACTACAAAAGTGCTATGCGAATGCCTGTTTTCACTTTCAGGTGATGTAAATAAGCGGGCAGTATTATCTCCCGTAAATGTAAACAAACTTATTTGTCTTAGTGATTGGCTGAAGTAGGACTGAGTGGACTTGTAGGCGCTGAAGTTTTACATTGTTTTGTTTTTGAGTGCACTTACGTAACACAAAAAAATCTACATTTGTAAGTTGCACTTTCACGATAGATTGCATTATGGTACTTGTATGAGGTAAATTGAAATACTATTTCTTTTGTATATCACTTCTGCAGTGCAAATATTTGGAATCAAAAATAATATAAAGAGAGCACTGTACACTTTGTATTCTGTGTTGTAATGGAAATAAATATATTTGAAAATGTAGAAAAATATCCAAAAATATGTAATTTCAATTGGTATTCTATTGTTTAGCAGTGCAATTAAAACTGCGATTAATCGCAATTAATTTTTTTAATTGCAATTCATTTTTTGTTAATCGCCTGAGTTAACTGATTAACCGACAGCCCTAGTTGAGACACTTCATTACACTGTTTTTCCCCATCAGTCTTACAGTTTGTTTAAACATTTTTTTTTCTTCTGAACTTGTAGCCTGAAGATCCAAGCTGTCCAGTTTTGCTCAACATTGGAAAACTGGCCCATTTTGAACCATCTGTGAGACAGAATCAAATGGGAGTTGTCCCATGGTCACCCCCGCAGTCAAACTGGAACCCTTGGACCAGCTGCAATATTGATGAGGGTCCTCTGGCATATGTAAGTCTAAGGCAGTTTCTTAGAATGGATCTGTTCCTATTTTCATATTCCTGGAACTTGTAAATGCATTATTCCAGGTTTCTGGGGAAAGTTCCAATAATCCATGGGACTTCATGGATTGACTTAATGGATTTTGGGTTTGGCTGTCTGACAGCAGCCCCTTGCTTGTCCTATTTGGCCATTTTGTTTCACTCTGTCATTTTTGCAGCCCTTAAATAATTCCCATTAACTTCATAATGCAAGCATATAGGCTTCCTTAAATTTCAGTTTATAACTATTCTCAGCCTGTCTCCCCAGGAATCCTGCTTTTGAAAGGAGAAACTGCTTTAAGCAGGTGTCACTTTCTTACCAGTCTGCTTTTCCATGGCTTCCAGCTACATAGAGAACAATGATGTGGCCTAGTAAAGAAAAGGAAATGTTGGCTTGGCGGATGCAGCTGGCTTGACTTGAGTATCAACATAAATTGGTCAAAATAGGATACCCATAGCAAGAGTCTTGTTTTCTATTTTTCTGATCCAGTTTATGTCCCTATCTCCTCCCTGAGCTTTGCTTGCTTGGCTGAAACAATTAGCATTGTTTTTCAAAACGTGGCCCTAGCAACACTCCATTAAATGTAAGCTTGAGATGTGTTTGTAATTAAGATCTTGACTGATACTGCAAATTGAACATATACTTCATATCACTCACAAGATTTGCTCGGCAGGGTGTAGCTTCCTTTTTGCAACGGAGATTAATTGATCCTTTAGTAGCAAAGTTGAAAGATTTATCACTATATTTAATATTGCCATTAATCGCACAATTAATTTTTAAGATTAATCGCAGTAGTAAAAAGATTAATCGTGTGATCTAAACAATAGAATACCATTTATTTAAATATTTTTGGATGTTTTCTACGTCTTCAAATATATTGATTTCAATTACAACTCAGAATACAAAGTGTACAGTGCTAACTTTATATTTGTTATTACAAATATTTGCTGTAAAAAACAAAAGAAATAGTATTTTTAAATTCACCTCCTACAAGTACTGTAATGCAATCTCTTTATCATGAAGGTTGAACGTACAAATGTAGAAGTACGTACAAAAAAATAATTGCATTCAAAAATAAAACAATGTAAAACTTTAGAACCTACAAGTCCACTCAGTCCTCCTTCTTTTCAGCCCATCACTCAGACGAACAAGTTTGTTTACATTTACAGGAGATAATGCTTCCTGCCTTTGTTTACAGTGTCATCTGAAAGTGTGAACAGATGTTCCCATGGCCCTGTTGTAGCCGGTGTTGCAAGATATTTACGTGCCAGATGCGTTAAAAATTCATATGTCCCTTCATCTTTAACCACCATTCCAGAGGATTCAGAGTAGCAGCCGTGTTAGTTTGTATCCGCAAAAAGAACAGGAGTACTTGTGGCACCTTAGAGACTAACAAATTTGTTAGTCTCTAAGGTGCCACAAGTACTCCTGTTCTTATTCCAGAGGATGTGTGTCTGTGCTGATAACTGGTTCTGCTTGATAACGATCCAAAGCAGTGCATGTTCACATCATCTGAATCAGATGACACCAGCAGAAGGTTGATTTTCTTTGCTGATGGTTCAGGTTCTGTAGTTTCTGCATCGGAGGGTTTCTTTTTTAAAGACTCCTGAAAGCGTGCTCCACAGCTTGTCCCCCTCAGATTTTCGAAGGCACTCATTCTTAAACCTTGGGTTGAGTGCTGTAGCTATCTTTAGAAATCTCCCATTGGTACCTTCTTTGCGTTTTGTCAAATCTGCAGTGAAAGCCTTCTTAAAAGGAACAACATGTGCTGGGTCATCATCTAAGACTGCTGTAATATGAAATGCATGGCAGAATGCTGGTAAAACAGAGCAGGAGACATACTATTCTTCCCCAAGGAGTTCAATCAAAATTTAATTATGCATGATTTTTGTAAGGAGTGTGATCAGCATGGAAGCATGTCTTCTGGAATGTACCCGAAGCATGAAGGGGCATACGAATGGCACATAAATACCTTGCAATGCCAGCTACAAAAGTGCTATGCGAACTCTTGTTCTCACTTTCAGGTGACGTAAATAAGAAGCCGGCAGCATTATCTCCTGTAAATGTAAACAAACTTGTTTGTCTTAGCAATTGGCTGAATAAGAAGTAGGACTGAGTGGACTTGTAGGCTCTAAAATTTTACATTGTTTTGGTTTTGAGTGCAGTTATGTAACCAAAAAAATGTACGTTTGCACTTTCCGATAAAGAGATCGCATTATGGTACTTGTATGAGGGGAATTAAAAAATACAATTTCTTTTATCATTTTTACAGTGCAAATATTTGTAATAAAAATAATATAAAGTGAGCACTGTACACTTTGTATTTTGTGTTGTCATTTAAATCAATATATTGGAGAATGTAGAAAAACATCCAAAAATAGTCAAACAATAAAACACCAGTTGAAATTTATTAACAGTGCAATTAAAACTGCGATTAATTTTTTTTAGTTAATTGCGTGAGTTACCTGTGATTAATCGACAGCCCTACTTATTAAGTATTGGAGGTGGTAGTTCAGCTAAGGTTTTTACTGCATCCTGCTCTTTTGTGCAGAATGGCTGATCTGTGGATGATGCATGTGAAAGATTGCCATCAGAGTGATCACTTCAGTAGTTCCTTGATGTATAGTTTTTCCATTCAATCAGAGTACAATGCATTTGTATCTAGGCCTAAAACAAAGAGTTAGACTGTTACTGAAAACTTTTTGGGAAAACTAACTTTTTTAGAAAAATGGTCCATCCAAACTCTAGCATGCTGGTCTAAGTAGGTAAAGAAATGGTAGGATAGCTCAGGGAACTAGATGAAAAGATCCTGTTTCTTTTGGGATTGCCTGCGTTCTTCAGTCATTACTGATTAGAAAGTGAAGCTAAGTCCTCACTATCATAGTTTTAAAAAAATAAAACCTCACATCTTTGCAGTAGACTTTTCCAAAGGGCCTCTTTCTATAAATTAGAAGTCCATTTTCATCATTTTTTAATATATATATTCTCGCATCCAAAGTTATGTAGAGTAGGAAGCTGCAATTTAGCACGGTGTCTCAAAGAGAATATTTCTACTGATGATCTCACCGCAAAAAGGGTGCTAGGTCTTCGTTATGAGAGGAAATAACCTGTTCCATGAGTCAACTTTCATATGGAATTCTAATGCTATAACATGAAGGATTACTGCATGTGATCTTTGTGATAAATACTCAGCCAAACTCCTGGTCCATCGGTTCCCATATCCTGTCTTTGGAAGTGGCAGGCATTTGATGTCTTCTGATAATGGACTGTCAAAGTAATATTGATGGTGTACTCCTGATTTGTTCAAACTGCATCTTTTTATAACTACAGATTTGCACATATAACTTAATACTGAATATTTGGATGATGAAGTAATGGGTCAGAGTTAAGGTTATTGTGGTAACATTGCATTAGTACCACTTAACCACATTAATGCAATAAGAAGTTTATTTTCATTGTAAATATAAATAAATGTCTTCCTAACGAGTCTCTTAACCCTTCGTGAACTTTCCAGGCCACCCCAGAACAGATAAGCATGGACTTGAAAAATGATCTCATGTACCGCCTGGAGCAGGATCAAGAGTTACAGAGGGTAAGTCTGCTGCCTGTGACTTTTGGCATGCTGGTAAGTTTGCAGAAGCAATGCTTGCTGTAATTTTCTTCACCCTAGCCCTGGAGTTGCTGCTGTTTCTGAGTGCAGTAGACAATTCTTTGTGCTGGGGATTGTGGGTTTTACTCGGGATTGCTGGCAAGTGCTTTCAGGGGCATGGGGCACTACTGCTGCAGGAATGGTTGCTTTAATATGTTTTGCCCAAATTCAAGAATGCTACCATTATGGGTTTTGCAGGAAGAGATCTCTCAGGTTCACAGATCCCACTAATGTGGAGTAGAGTACATGTTTTGCAAGAGTGGGACACTCTTGATGTAGATAGAGAGCAGAATGGGTCGGATTGCTGAATATTACGGGAAAGATCTGGGTCTCTTTTCAGATCCTACAAGAGAGGGAGACACTGCCTGTGAAGAAATTTGAGACTGAAATTCTTGATGCAATCCATCACAGTCCTGTTGTCGTCATTCGTGGTGCCACTGGTTGTGGCAAAACCACACAGGTTCCACAGTACATCCTGGATGAATACATCAAAAACGGCAAAGCTGCAGAATGCAACATTGTAGTAACACAAGTGAGGAACGCGTTATAAATTGAAATTATTTAGGTTTCATGGTGGTTTACGATAAAATACCCATCTAGACATGCTATTAAATCTGAATGTAATTAAAACCGTTCACGAAGGCTGGAGAAACTAAATCATATTCTAGACAGTTGTGAAAACATCTGCTATTCTGATTACACTAAATTCATTACTCACTATGCATGTGTGTGTGAAATGATTATTCATCTTGCAGTGGGCATCTGATAAGACTTGATGAAATAATCTTTGTGGACAGCACCAGAAAACTCTGCACTTGCATATACAGTGCAGTCCTTTCTGATACTTAGTAATGGAATATCCTAGTTCAGGGATCGGCAACCTTTGGCGCGCGGCTTGCCAGGGCAAGTACCCTGGCGGGCCGGGCTGGTTTGTTTACCTGCCGCGTCTGCAGGTTCGGCCGATCGCTGCTTCCACTGGCCGCGGTTCCTCGCTCCAGGCCAATGGGGGCTGTGGGAAGCGGTGCGGGCCCAGGGATGTGTGGCTGCCACTTCCTGCCGCCCCCATTGGCCTGGGATGGCGAACCGCAGCCAGTGGGAGCAGCGATCAGCCGAACCTGCGGACGCGGCAGGTAAACAAATCAGCCCTGCCCGTCAGGGTGCTTACCCTGGTGAGCCATGTGCCAAAGGTTGCCGATCCCTGTCCTAGTTGATAGGTGGGGCAGGTCAGACCTATTGGTTATCTGAAGGAATGGGATCCAGCAGATAAGGGATATGGGGGCCTATGGAAATCAGCTGGCATACGCAAGATGAACCATTTTTTAAGGAAAACACTGAGCTTGCACCTTTTTGGTGATCTGGTTTCTTCCATCATTCCCAGCTTAAGTAGTTTGCTTCTTGCAGTGTCTGCATTGTGATACTGTCCATTAGAAGCAGCTACTGACTTGCATCCTAGCTTCTATTTATTCACATTGTGCAGCAGGATCTGCTTAAGATAAAAATGTTTTGAGGTGCACTGGCAGAGCTGAGTAGAACTTTCGTATTACCTGCCCAAACTATACATGGCTCAAGCCAGTGCTGTTAGTAATGTACTTTCATGAGTATTTTAAGAGTTTGGATTGTAGTTCTCATCTTTTTTGGGTGCTCACCGATGAGATTTGTCTTTAAATAACTATCTTCAACATTAAAGTTTGGGGAGAGGGCACAGCTAACTTCCCCAGTCTCTCTACTTGTAGGCCTGTGAAATAGGTAAGTTTGCACAGTTTCATCTTTACAATATGCAAAAAATGTTTCACCTCTCAGCCCAGGAGGATCAGTGCAGTTTCCGTGGCAGAGCGTGTGTCGTATGAGAGAGGAGAAGAACCTGGGCAAAGCTGTGGATACAGTGTACGATTTGAATCTGTACTTCCCCGCCCCCATGCCAGTGTGATGTTCTGCACTGTAGGTCTGTATTGCTTTGTTACCCAACCAGTCTAATATCTGAGTAACAGCTTAGGTGCCTGGCACTAGTGCAGGGGTAGGCAACCTATGGCACATGTGCCAAAGGCGGCACGCGAGCTGATTTTCAGTGGCACTCGCACTGCCTGGGTGCTGGCCACCAATCCAGGGGGCTCTGCATTTTAATTTAATTTTAAATGAAGCTTCTTAAACATTTTAAAAACCTTATTTACTTTACATATAACAACAGTTTAGTTCCATATTATAGACTTATAGAAAGAGACATTTTAACGTTTTTAGAAGGTCTCTATTACTGGCACGCGAAACCTTAAATTAGAGTGAATAAATGAAGACTCGGCACACCACTTCTAAAAAGTTGCCTACCCCTGCACTAGTGGTACTGATGACAGTTTGAAAACAGTCCTTGTTTTCAGGGAGAATCTGAATGAAAATCGCAAGTTTTGTTCACCTGCTCAGCAAACTTTTCTCCAATTACGGACAGGGAAATGTGCCAGTTTAGTTTAGTCATTGGGCTCATTAGAGGTTTGAGAATGAATACAGATCAGATACCATATCCACAATATTCCCTCTAAGTGAGATGAGGAGTAGCCACCTGAAGTTTAGGATGGGGAGGTGGTGGGTGGGGAGAGGTGGTCTCTCTAGTCTCAACACTTGAGCCCACTCCCCTCATTACATACAGGTGTAAATGTGGGGTTTAGACAAAGGGTTTCAAAATGTGCACAGTTCTTGTTGCCAACTGTTGTTGGCAACCCCCATAAGAGCATAGCTGAGGCTTTGTTATAAATGTTTGAACTGCTGTGATCCATGTCAACATTCAGCTGTTACTATCCCCATTAATGTGAATTCCTTTTTTAAGGTGTCCTCCTAAGAAAACTGGAGGCTGGGATCCGTGGAATTAGTCATGTTATTGTGGATGAGATCCATGAGAGAGACATTAATGTGAGTTACTGAGTTGGAGGTCTGGATTGCTTTACCTGTTAACCAGGTCTTTTGTGTTTACTCTGTATGCTGTGTATGTGTTCCTGTCTTATGTGAAAGGGAATTGTGCATTTTACTAAATTGTATGGATCTGAGTCTTCTGTAATTGTTCTCAGTTGTAGTACTGGTTGAAATACTTCTGAGATGTTTCCAGCTGAAGATCAAGGCTTCACAGCTTCTTCTTATGTCTCTTTATAGGTCTTAGGACTCTCTCCTACACTTTTGGCTTTCTCTAGCAAATAGAGCACTACGGTGCAAGTACTCTTTGTACAAAGTTGTTTGGTGCTGAAGACGAGTGAAAATTAGACTAAAATGTTGTTGTCCTTCCCTTCCATTTTCTTATCTACAGTAATATACCACTTAATATGCTAGTACTTAAGCCACAGTCATCAAGTTGACAACTACAATGCAGTAGTTCGTCTTTAGTACAAAAATCTGCAACAAATTGAAAACTTGAAAGCACTGCAAAATGAGCAACATTTAATATAAAAGTGGGGATATTGTGCTGAATTTATTCACAATTAGTTAAAAACTCTTTTTTTTTAAATCTACCTGAATCTACCTTGGTTTTCATAAGAATGGCCATACGAGGTTGGACCAGTGGTCCATCTAGCCTATTTATCCTATCTTGTGATAATGGCTGGTGCCAGATGCTTCAGAAGGAGTGAACAAAACAGGGCAGTTTATCGAGTGATCCATCCCCTGTCATCCAGTCCCAGGGTACCTTGCCATCATTAGCCACCCTCAAGGAACTTATCTATTTTTTTTTTTCGAACCCTGTTATAATTTTGGCTTTCACAACATCCCCTGGCAATGAGTTCTACAGGTTGACTCGGCTTTGTGTGAACATGTTTTCCTTTTGTTTGTTTTGAACCTGCTGCCTATTAATTTCATAGGGTGAACCCTAGTTCTTATGTGAAGGGTAAATAACACTTCCTTATTCATTCTCCACAGCAGTCATGATTTTATCATATCAACACTTAAATATCTTTTTCTAAGATGAGTAGTCCCAGTCTTTTTCATCTCTCCTTGTGTAAGCTGTTCCATATCCCTGATCATTTTTGTTGCCCTTCTCTGTACTTTTTACAATTCTAATATAGCTTTTTTTTTTTCTTTTGAGACGGGGCAACCAGAATTGTATGCATTATTCAAGGAGTGGGTATACCATGGATTTATAAAGTGGCATCAGATTATTTTCTCTCATTATCTATCCCTTTCCTAATGGTTCCTAATGTTTGTTTCTTTCTGTTTTCCTCAGTAAGATTTGATTTCCAATTTTTAAAGGATGTCTTTTTGTCTCTAACCATCTCTATTACTCTGTTTAACCATGGTGGTGTTTTTTAGTCCTCGTGCTATTTTTTTTATTTGGGGTATACATACAGTTTAAGCCTTTGTGGTGTTTCCATGGAACTTGCAGGCATTTCAGTCTTGACTGTTCCTTTTAATTTCCATTTAACTAGCCTCTTCATTTTTGTCATTCCCCTTTCTTTGGAATTTCTTTCTCTCTCCTCCTTCTCTCCTCCCCTTCCCCCCCCCCCAAAAAAAGGGGGATGTTAAATTTAATTACTTTATGGTTTCTGTTACTGAGCTGTTCATCTATATTCGTTCTTGGACCAGATCCCACACATCACTTATGATTAAATCAAGGATTGGCTCTGCCCTTATGGGTTCCAGGACTAGGTGCTCCAAGAAGCAGTCATTAATGGTATCTTTCAGCTTGCCATACCAGAAAGCTGAATCTTATCACATGATTAAAGTTCAGTTTGTCAAAGTTAGGTTCCTCATTTGTACTATGAATCCTCTTATGAGGAAATGTACGTGCGTTTGTAGCATCCAGACTGGATGACATGCACCTTTTCCTCTTCTAATAGGAGAGATGCTATTAAGGGCATGTACTGTATTGAGTAGTTAGATTTTTGTACAGAATTGGTGTTTTTTAAACTAAGAGGTGGTCTGAATGCAGGGAAAGCTAAACAGATAAGCCAGACTTAAATGTTTTCATAGTATGGATCACCACTTCATAGTGCCTCATCAATTACCTCCCTTCTCATTAGTTGTAGAACGTCCTGTGTGTAGAACTACAGCAATTGTTCAGTTGTATTTTTTTAATGTGGACTGGAAACTAGAACCGCAAAGGGTTCTTTGGTGCTAACTTGTTGACATGGAAGTCAAAACCACTTTAAGAAGGCACTCTAGAAGCAACTGAAACACTAGTCTAATCTGGTAGGGGGAAAATGAGCATAGGGAGTTGATAACTAGGTGCTTAATTCTCCAATATGCTAGCTGTTTTTCAGAAGTTAGTTTAGTTTGAAAGGTTCTTAGTAGAAGGCAACATAAGTGCTGTTCATGTGAATAGGCAATTACATAGTTGCTTATCTATTGTTAGGGTTACTGGAGAAATGAAAATGTTTCTGGCAGCCTTGGCTAGTTGGTTAACACTCCTGTTTTCTCTATATACAGACTGACTTCCTCATGGTGGTGCTGAGAGACGTAGTTGAGGCATATCCTGAAATCAGAGTTATCCTTATGTCTGCCACTATTGATACCAGCATGTTCTGTGAATACTTCTTCAATTGCCCCATCATTGAGGTCTACGGTAGAACCTTCCCAGTTGAAGGTAAAACACTGTCTGAGCATGTATTTTGAGTAATTGCTTTTATTCATTCGCTCTTCAATCTTGCACAGAGTAGAGGGGACAAAAGCTTAAACAGGTCACATGAATCACAGCGTATCCTGAGATCTGGTCTATAACCTATGTCGGCAAAGAAGTCAGAGAACATTAACTACTACAGAGTGAAATTTTTCTGTTTCTCTTAGAGGGTTAAATAGTGATAGTGATGTAACAATGAGTTGCTTCTACATAATGCATACATCTATTGTCTTGAATAAACCAGCCTAAATGATCCAGTATAAAAACTGCTGTGGAAAATACATGGGAAGAGCCTGAATGGACAGGCTGGCTGGTCAGAGGTGAGGAACAATGGGAGGGAGAGTGTGGGGAAGCTTGTAGTGCCATTGCCCATGCTGTACTTATTCTTTGTATAAATTGAGGAGTTTGGTTTCCAAGGCTGTCAGTCAAGCACTCATCTCCAGCACTAGCTTCAAACTGAGTCCTCATCCTGCTCTTTCGAAACTTTATAGCTATCTTTAGGAAGGGCCTGTGTAGAGCTATGGTTCAAATATGTCCCTCTAGTGAAGCTTATGTGATTGGTTGATGGGCATCCTCTATACTAACTTGATGGATCTGTCCCTGCAGAGTATTTTCTGGAAGACTGTATTCAGATGACTCAGTTTGTTCCTCCATTAAAGGATAAGAAGAGGAAAGACAAAGATGAAGAAGGTGGTGAAGATGACGATGTATGTTGGGCTTGTTTATATATGTAAATTAAATAAGCACTGGCTGGAACCAGCGCACCAACGTAATGCATGCATTGCTGTACTCCTTTCTTACTTGGACATCAATGAGGCATTTGTCCTGTTAGGGACAGAACACAATTTAACCAAGTTAAATTATAGTACTGTATAGTAAAATTTTTCAGATTCTCCTTTGAGTGTTAAATATTTGCAGTGTTTCAAAAAAGTATTGTTCCTACATTATTATACAAAGACTAATGGATGAGCAAGAGTAACTAATCAGGGGACAGAGGTAGTGGTCAGATGGCGGAACAATGGTATAAAATGAATTCCTATATAATTCACTGGCCGTGTTTTAAATACTGCAACATTGTTGCACTAAAGTGCTTTCAGAAACCTTGTAACTATTGAAATAGTATGTGGGATTGCTGTTGATATATTTAACTGAATTTTCTGAATGCTCCTCTAATTGATGTACAGTAAAAGCTGTTTTATACAGCACTTCAACTGGAAAGCTCTATAAACTGGCATTTCTGATCTTCATTGAAAGTCCAGTTGGTGTGTGGCTGGCAGGGGGTTGGGATGCGGCGCACAGATTCTGAGAGGGAGTTTGGGTGCAGGATGGGGCTTGAGGTGCAGGTGGGGTGCAGGGTGCCAGATCTGGGGGCTACTCACCTTGGGTGGCTCCCTGGAAGTAGCGACCTGTCCCAGCTGCTCCTGGTTCCCGGCCAATGGGACCTGCGGAGCCAGCGCTTGGGGCGGGGGCAGCACACAGAGCTGCCTCCCACACCTCCGCCTAGAAATAGCCAGGACAGATTACTGCTTGTGGGGAGCCGCCTGAGGTGAGCATCCCCCAGATCGGGCCCATCCTGCCCCCTCCTGCACCCAAACTCCCTCCCCCTTAGGTAACCGGCTTTTTTCATTTACTGGCACTCCCCATTCCTCCAATATGCTGGATAAAACAGCTTTTATTTGTATTTATTTACCTTATAAAGTTCCAGTCCCATTTTGTCACATCACCTGTGTTTTAAAAAAAATTAACTGATTTGTGAATTCAAGCTTACTTCTTTTACTGCAGTAGATATTGCAAGCAACTATGCCTACCAAGAATTTGTATTCCTTACATGGCTGTAGGTGATGGTATTTTCTGTAAAAAGCTACTGTCCTGAATCTTGTAATGACTAAGATCTTTTAACTAGGGCCCTACCAAATTCATGGTCCATTTTGGTCAATTTCATGGTCATAGGATTTTAAAAATAAATTTCATGATTTCAGCTATTTAAATCTGAAATTTCACTTTGTTGTAATTGTAGGGGTCCTGACCCAAAGGAGTTGTGGAGGGGTTGCAAGTTTATTGGGGGGGGTACTCTATATAGTTCCTAATTTTCCCCAGCTGGCACTGTAGGTCTGTCTTAAAGCAACAGAGGAGAGATCAACACCTCAGCAGAAAAAACTTAGTTGTAAAATCACAAAAAAATATAGTTAGAGGGTTTGCGCACAGGTGTAGAACCTGTACTTCTTGCTTCTTTTTTAGCTTGATTGCAAATTGACCATTTCTCCTTAAAAGAAACAATTTTTTTTCTTCAAACCTACATATTGGTATTTCCTTAAAGAAAAGCAGTTTGATGCTGTAATTATGGCTCCATTTGTTCTAATGGAGATTTAATTGGTTTGATAGTTTCCTACTCTTAAATTATAATTTTACTGGTTTATAATTCTGAAAAGAGAATATGTATAGAAAAAAGCTGGGGAACAAGGCCAGGCCAACTTGTCCTGTGAGCCAGGACTGAGCCTAGGACAGTGTTTCCAATCCATCCATCCCATTCATCTATCTGGTTTGAGTGGCCCTCATCCCCATAGTATCAGAGTGCCATCTGGTTAAAGGGTTTTTGTTTGTTCTCTACATCTGCAGGCCAACTGTAATCTTATATGTAGTGATGAATATGGTCCAGAAACAAAACGTTGTATGGCCCAGTTGAACGAGAAGGAAACTCCCTTTGAGCTCATTGAGGCCTTGCTAAAGTACATCGAGACCCTGAATGTTCCAGGAGCTGTGCTTGTCTTCTTGCCTGGCTGGAACCTGATTTACACCATGCAAAAGCATCTGGAAATGAATCCACACTTTGGTACAAACAGCATTTAGTTATTTTCTACTGTGTCCTTCCCTCAGAACAGTTACTGGATGAATGTAAAGATGACTTGACTGAAGGAGTTGGTCCTTGTGTGTCTATATAGGATGAGAGCTGGGTTTGAATAGATGGATGAGAGAAAGTGGAAGGAAGGTGTTTAGGTATGAAGCAGTGAATGGATAAGAGAGAGTTGAACTTTAATGTCTGATATATAACAGCTATAGTTGTTTAATCTCCCGGTGTTCATATTGTAGGAAGCCATCGCTATAGAATTCTGCCCCTGCATTCACAAATTCCTCGAGACGAACAGCGCAGAGTGTTTGATCCAGTGCCTTCTGGAGTGACCAAGGTGTGAAACTGTCACCTACACAGAGACAGAGTGTAGTATCGTTGCTCTCTCCTGTACTTTTGAGAGGAGCTTTTTAATGCTGGCATTCTATATGTTACCTTACAGACCGTCCTTGGCTCCTTGTTACAAAACATGTATTCTAATACAATTTTCCTGTTTTCATAGGTGATTTTATCCACCAACATTGCTGAGACTAGCATTACCATCAATGACGTTGTCTACGTTATAGACTCTTGCAAGTGAGTTCCCGATCCAGATCTCTGTTTTACACAACGTATTCTTTGTTGGAATGCCAAGTAGTTTTTGCGAACATGCAGTAATTCCTTGTATTGCTGTAGCCCCAAGACTGAGTTTGGAGACCTAATCTGCAGTGGTTGTGTGCTTCCCCAAGCAATCTACACAGTTAAACAACCATATTGGCGTATCTCTAAATTGTCCTTGGTCAATCGAATACCATGCTAATGGTATTTATATGGGTGTCAGTGGGATTCCTGTACGCTGTTTTCCAAATGGATGATTTCATACTACAGACCTTGGTGACCCTAGCCTCTGTCAGCGGGTGGAGATGGATGGCAGGAGAGAGATCACTTGATCATTACCTGTTATGTTCACTCCCTCTGTGACACCTAGCATTGGTCACTGTCGGTAGGCAGGATACTAGGCTGGTTGGACCTTTGGTCTGACCCAGAATGGCCATTCTTATGTTTAAACTCTCATTGTATGGTTGCTGGGGGAATATTAAACCTTCCTATATTAGTCTGTTATGCACTCTGACTTGATGTATGCACTTTGAGCATGTTATAGTCATGAATCACTAATTGCATTAGAGCTTTGAGCTGAGATTTAAACTTTTGGGAGAAGTCCGGGAAATACGGGTTCTGATGCAGTGAGTGGGGGCACTATTCTTTAAGCAGAAAGACTAGCACAGTTAACTTTTTTTATTCCAGTTTTGCTGCATTAAATGATACAGTGCAGACCTGCTTTGGCAATATTTGATCTTCATTGTTTTTACTACTTTTACAGACAAAAGGTTAAGCTGTTCACTGCTCACAACAATATGACAAACTATGCCACTGTCTGGGCATCAAAAACTAACCTTGAGCAACGGAAAGGGCGAGCTGGCCGAGTGCGGGCTGGATTCTGTTTCCATCTGTGCAGCAGAGCTCGCTTTGAAAGGTGAGGCTGTGCCTCTTCTTCTGGGACAAAGGGACATTTGGGAGCACTCCATAAATTACAGAGCATGCAGTTGTGACCTGCTTCAAACCAAGCAGAGGAAACAGATTAATGCAAAATCATGGGGATAAGATTGCCGTGAACAGTTGCATTTCCTCAGACACAGAATTTAGTTCCCGCTCTAGAATCTGTGGGTCCCCTTAGAAAACTGCCATGGAAAGCAGGGAAATTGTTAGAGATGTGACTTCAGGAGCAGTCCCCACTTGACTGGACAAGTATGGCCTAGCAGCCTGATGGAGTAACTGGGAAGAAGGAGCCCCATGCTTCACCCAGTCAGAGACTGTTGAGGCCCAAGGTATTGAAAAGAAAAGGGATTCTAGAATGAGATGCCACAAAAGACACCTTGATCCTACCAACCAAAAAGTGCATGCTTGTGTAGAGAGATGCTGGGATCCTACTCCTCTCTTAGAGAGGACAGCAGGTGTGGAAGGTGGTGAGAACCAGGTGAGGGGGAAAGACCTCAGAGGAGAGGAGGCAGGTAGACCGATGTTCCTTTTTCCCAACTCCCTGGCCAGAAGCTGCTAACACCTCTTTTTGCTGCCAAAATGTTATTTTTCTCCCACTTCCATCTGCTCTAACATTCCCAAACTGCTGAAACCTGACTCCTTCTCATTCCTATCTGCCAAACCTTTCCCCAAAGACACAGCCATGTAACCCTCACTGCCCAGCTGCAGGGGCTTACACAGCTGTCAGATTCTACTATATTTCACCCACTACCCTGCAAAACATCACCATACACCCATTCCCCTAGACAACAGCTGCAGGATAGCTGTATGTTTACAGTGATCGATGTTAAGAAATCTGTTTCTGAAGCAGCATGTAATAAAAACATTCCTAAAATCTTTGTTGAAGTAAACATTTAAACACATTATAGTATAATGTGATCATCTTAATTCATTATGAACTTCTGACAGCAAACTAGTTGCATGCTGTTAAAGAAATCATGGGGTCTTGTCAGAATTTAAGTTCAGCTTACCACAGAGAACATGGAACCCCAGGAATTACTGTGCTTAAACAGACAAATTGTAAACAGGAGATTGAGTCATGTATTTCCAATGGGGTCCCACAGGGATTGGTTCTTGATCCTACACTATTTAACATTTTTTTGGTCAGTGATCTGGAAGAAAATATAGCAACTGATAGTCTGTGGATGAGACAGATTGAGGGAATGATAAATAATGAAGAGAACAGGCCATTGATAGAATGAACAGGATTGCATGGTAAACAGGGTGCAAGCAATCAATTTTAATAGGCTAAATGTAGACATCTGAGAACAAAGAATGTAGGCCATACTTACAGATTGGGGAACTGTAACCACCATGATCTCTCTCTCCAAAAAAACCAAAAAACAAAAACCTCCTGCTTCCCAGGATAATGAGGAGAACATGAGCTCCCAGTGCAGTGCTGTGGCTGAAAAGGCTAATGCAATCCTTGCCTGAATTGGAATCTCTATTAGAAGTATAAGCTATTTTAGCTCTGTATTTGGCACTGGTGCAACTGCTGCTGGAATACTCTGTACGGTTCTGATGTCATTTTATGAAGAAAGTTGATAAATTGGAGAGGGTTTAGAGAAGAGCCACAAGAATGATTAAAGGATTAGAAAACATGTTTTATCATGATAGACTCAAGGAGCTCAACGTGAGATTAACAAAGTAAAAGTTTAAGGGGTGACCTAATTGTATAAGTACCTGCATGGGGAACAAATATTGAATGGACTCTTCACTCTAGCAGAGAAAGGTATAACATGAGCCAGTTGAAAATAAGACATAATTACTCCCATGGTAAAAAATTTAACCCTTGGAACAATTTACCAAATGTTGTGGTGGATCCTCCCATCACTGGCAGTTTTAAAATCAAGAATTGGATGTTTCTCTAAATTGTATGCATGAGGAATTATTTTGGGAAATTCTATGGCCTGTGTTGTACAGGAGATAAGCCTAGATGATTACAGTGATCTCTTCTGGCCTTGGAATCTCTGAAAGCCTAGCTTCATGCAGCGTAGAAGGAGAAAGACCGTTTGAACTGTGGAAGCAAGGGTAAGAAGTAGAAATGGATGGAACCATGTTCATTTGGGAGGCATGTTTATCCCAAACATCACATAGGATACTAACTGTTCAAAAACTCAATCATTTCTAGGGGTTAACACTTGAACTGTGGTCCTCAAGGCAAAGAGACTGAGGGCACTGTGTTAGGGAGAAAGGGGCCAAAGAGCTCCATCCCCACCACACCTCCATGCTTCTAGAAATAAATACTTGGCCTGTTTCCAGTAAGAGCACTCCTCCTTGTTGTTAACCCAACTGAACCAGGGACCAGCAGATGGTGTTGTGAGTGGAGGTGATAAAGTAGCCAGCATGGAAACTGGAAACAGGGTAGTGGTAATAGGCAGCCTGGAAGTAATTGACCTGCCTGAGGAATGGAAGACCTGTTCTAGCATTCAAGTTTGGTTGTGGAAAGGCAAGTAGATGAGAGAGAGAGAGGGTTCCAGTTGGAAGGGAAATGGGAATTTCTGAAGATAAGTACTGTTAATCAGTGCAGGTTGCAGGAAGTCACTGAGGGTGGATTGATGAGGTAACTTGGTGAATGTATTCATGTAGGAAGGCTAGGTTGCACTTGATGGGATGATCTGTATTGGGGATTGGGAATGCATATGTCTAGAAGGTTGACTTGTTTTGTTCTCCCCTCACTGTTTTCAGGCTTGAAACTCACATGACACCTGAAATGTTCAGAACACCACTGCATGAAATTGCTTTGAGCATCAAACTTCTGCGACTGGGAGGGATTGGACAATTCTTGGCCAAAGCGATAGAACCACCACCTTTGGATGCAGTGATTGAAGCAGAGCACACACTCAGAGGTACTCCTGTTGGGCCACAAGGTTTTTTGTTAGCAAACCCAGAGATGTGACATTTACAGCTTTGAATGGTTGAGGGTCTCAAGGTCAGTTGTAAGTAGCTTTGACATTTATATTGCTAGATAGACATTTATATTTCTAGGTTTTCTTTGGCTGGAACAACCTGATGTCTGAAGACCTCCTTTGTGGCTCTGGAATGCATTTTCTGGGTAGCAGTGAGTTTCTGAAACTGGAGCAGTACTTAGAAGAACACAAATGTTCCTCTATTTGACTTCCTAGCTTCAGGCTTGTTTTGTTACATTTTACGAGGATCTTGTGAAGCTGGCTACTACTGTATCTTCAGCTGTGAGACTCGTATATATGAGATGTGACTGAGTCCACTGCATTAAAGCATTTGGGAGACTGGTTCAAAAGAAGTCTGATCTAGGCTGATGGATTATGTTATAATTATTTTGCACTTCTATACTGCCTGGTCACCCAGTTTTGTGAGATCCCTTTGTAACTCATTGCAGCTTTGGATTTAACTATCTTGAGTACCATAGTCTCAAATTTTGCCACCTGACTGTTCATGCCCCTTTCCAGATCACTTATGAATATGTTGAAGAACACAGGTGGTCAATACAGATCCTTAGGTAGCCCCCACTATTTACCTCTCTCCATTGAGAAAACTGATTATATATTTCTATCGTTTCCTATCTTTTAACAAGTTATTGATCCGTGAGAGGACCTTCCTCTTATCCCATGACTGCTTAGTTTACTTAAGAGCCTTTGGTGAGGGACCTTGTCAAGGGCTTTCTGAAAGTCCAAATAGGCTATTTTGACTGGATCTCCCTTGTCTTCAGGCTTTTTGATACCCTCAAGGAATTCTGATTATTGAGGCATGATTTCGCTTTACAAAAGCTGTGTTGACTCTTCCCCAACATAATGTGTTTATCTGTGTCCAGTCGTTCTGTCCAACTAATTTTCTTGTTACTGAAGTTAGGCTTACTGGCCTATAATTGCCAGATCGCCTCTGGAGTCCTTTTTTGAAAATTGGTGTTACAGTAGTTACTTTCCAGTTGTCTGGTTACAGAGGCCGATTTAAGCAAAGGTCGTATATCACAGTTAGTAGTTCTGCAATTTCATATGAGTTCTTTCAGAACACTTGGGTGAACATCATTGTTTAAGTTCTTAAACTTCTCAATCTCTCATCCAAGTACTAATTAAATCTTTGGTTTGACTTTGGGCTTGTCTACACTGGTAATTTACAGTGCTGCAAAAAACACCCCCCTGAGCGCAGCAAGTTTCAGTGCTGTAAAGCACCAGTGTAGCCAGTGCACCAGCACTAGTAGCCACGCTCCCAGCGCTGGTAGCTACGCCCCTCGTGGAAGTGGGGGTTTTTTTGAGCGCTGGGGGCTCTCTCCCAGCACTCTATGACCACACAAGCCACGTTAAAGCACTGCCATGGCATCGCTTTAGCGTTGTCAGTGTAGACTAGCCTTAGGCAACTGCCAGAACCATCTTTGCTGATCAGTTAATCGTTTGTTTCAGAGCTGGATGCCCTGGACTCCAATGATGAGTTGACACCTCTTGGGAGAATCCTTGCTAAACTCCCCATTGAACCTCGTCTGGGCAAGATGATGATAATGGGCTGCATTTTCTAGTAAGTTCCTCAGTATCAATGAGGATTCTTGGCTGTCTTGCCCTGTGTTCTTGAATCTTCAGGCATCCAATAATGTCAAAAAAAATGCACCCAGATGGGCCGTGAATGGCACTGTGGGTGGTGGCGTGGAGGGGAAGGGGAGGAAACTGAATATTCATGAGATTAGGAGACAAATAACATCACTGAGTGTAGGGAGCCAAATATTCATGAGCTAGGGAGGAACTGAATGGCACCAGTAGAGACTAAATATTTATGAAGTGGGGGAATGGGACACTGAACAGTTGTAAGATCGGAGTGAACTGTGGTTGGGGAGATGTGAACCGTTAGCATTTGAGAGAAGAGGTGAAAAGAACCACGGGACTGAATATTGATCAATAGCGGTATGCGGGTGTTGGTTTTAATCATGAGGGGTGGTGTTGGAGAGCCCATTATCTAGAAGAGGGTAGTGAACAGGATTGTGAGAACAGATGGGGGAGGGGAAGAGACATAATATTCATGAATTTGCTGTGAAATTCCAGCCACTGTCATTTGATCTAATTAATGTCTTTACCCTGGGAAGAGCTTCTGTAAAGAAGTCTCTCTAAGAATAAGTACTGAGGTAATGAGGCCCATGTCCTTAAGCAGGAAGTTTTTACTCATGTCAGTGGGCCTGTAACAGCTGTTGGCAACAAGTCTAGGAACAAACCCAGTCATAAATACTTCTTTGGTTTTTGTTTCAGTGTAGGAGATGCTGTGTGTACCATCTCTGCTGCCACCTGCTTCCCTGAGCCTTTCATCAGTGAGGGTAAACGGCTGGGTTACGTCCATAGGAATTTTGCGGGGAACAGGTTTTCAGATCATGTAGCCTTGCTTTCAGTCTTCCAGGCCTGGGATGATGCAAGGTATGTTGGCTTAGCACAGAACTTGATTGAAGATTAAGGGTAATATTGGGTGAGCAACTATGTGACCTGACTAGATAGCCAAATGGCTGTGTTAAGAGTTTCCGTTTGTGGCACTCGTTCTTCTCTTGTACAGATCTTCTTGAGTCCAAGTGAGTCTGTCTTGACTGTTTCCTTTTTAGAATGGGCGGTGAAGATGCAGAAATAAGATTCTGTGAACACAAAAGGCTCAACATGGCTACACTCAGGATGACTTGGGAAGCCAAAGTCCAGCTTAAAGATATTCTTATCAATTCTGGCTTTCCGGAAGGTAATATTCCATGGAAGTAGTCATTTCAGTATTGTCCTCTTCAATCTTTGAGAGTTGAGGGATAGGTTTCCAACCTGTTGGCTGGCTAATAGCCCAATAATGGTGAATACACGGCATGTGGGCCCATGGTGAATTTGCCCCAGCACTGTTGTGCTGTTAAAGCAGTTTCCACCTGAGTGTTGTTGCATGCATTCTGCCTCTTCTAGCGGAAGAGCAATTTAAGGACTTGTCTATTTTAGTGCGCACATTGGGACTACGCTAATGAGCACTAGGGAACTTAGTGTGTGCCAGCAGGGTCCATGCAGACCAATCAGTGTGGAACACCCTAGTGCACACTAGAACTTACACCCCTCTAGTGTGAATTAATGCACAGTGTAAACAAGCCCTACAACTGCTTGTGAATTTAGCACTGCAATAGTGGTAAATTCTGGAGGGCACGGTTATGAGGAATTTGACCTTTTAAGTGGTAGTTGTCTTTTCAGAGCCATCTCCATGGTTTTGCTTCTCATACTTCTCTGCCTCTTACCTCTGCCATATATGCTCCATATTGCAGTGATATTCCTTCTAGATGAGAAGAGCTAGAGACTGCCCTTCCAAAATCACTTGGCATAGCTGTTGCATTATCCTAAGGGAATTACTCAGGGCATTACCTCCCCACAGGATCTGAACACTGCCTTTCCTGCTCTGTAGTTTTCTGGGCTTGTACTCAGATCTTCATTACATAGCATGTTAGCTTAGAATTCTTTATATTTGAGTTTTCATTTCCATTAAGCAGTGAGAATGTTACAATACATAGCAAAATCTCTCAGCTAGTCACCAATATGGGATTGAGCAAGACATGACTTAACACAGCCATGTGCAAATGGCAAGAAGTCAGATTTACTTTCAAATGGAGTCTATTCAGAGAGAAGTCCAAATTTAAGGAAGGTAACTATAAGTATCCAAATTAGGTTGAATTTATAGAGACGACGTCAACTTGAAATCTAGTAAATTTTAGTGCGTTCTGCATAAAATTAATAGCAATGGCCAGGTCCCTAGTGGACTTTATGGGGTCCTTGCCTCTCACCCATTTTCAAGGTAAAAACTTTGATTGGGGTAGGGTTTGGGACGATTTAGTGGATGTGCAGGTTTGCAAATTCAACACCATTAATCTGGGCTTGAATAGGGACTGGGAGTGGCTGGCTCATTACAGAAGCAGCTTTTACTCTCCTGGAATTGACACCTCCTCATCTATTATTGGGAGTGGACTACATCCACCCTGATTGAATTGGCCCTGTCAACACTGGTTCTCCACTTGCGAAGTAACTCCCTGCTCTCCATGTGTCAGTATATAATGCCTGCATCTATAACTTCCACTCTATGCATCCGAAGAAGTGAGGTTTTTACTCACGAAAGCTTATGCCCAAATAAATCTGTTAGTCTTTAAGGTGCCACCAGACTCCTTGTTGTTTTTGTAGATACAGACTAACACGGCTACCCCCTGATACTTGACACTTTGTTTGAGGAGTATGCTTGGGTTGGGGTCTTTGGGTTAGGAGTCAATGCAGAGAGTTTCCATTCTTGTGGTGGAAGAAAAGCCCTTTTTTTGAGGAGGAAGGTTTTGCAGCGTTTCCTAGAGATGGGACAGGTTCTAGATTCGATAATCTCTGGAAGTTTTGTTCCATGTTAAAAAGTTGATGGGAATCCAAAGTGTTGCTCTTCCTTTCATTTTCTTAATATCCAATAGTCTTTCTCCCTCTGCTCTCAAGGATAAATGCTACAATAATTCTCTTTCTGGGCTGGATGACCTAACAACCCCCAACCTGGGACTCCAGGTTTGTTGTGACAGGCAATGACACTATTACAACATCCAACTTGACCTCTTTGGGAGGTCCTATGTCTCCAAAACAAATGAAGAAAAAAAAAAAGATGTGATACAGCTACTCCTGGACAAGCTTTTATGTCCTTGTTCCTGAGTGTGTGGGAAGGGGAATGGCTTTAATTTGTAGTTTATTTTTCAGCTCTTTCCTCATTGAATACTAGAAAATGTGTGTTCAGTTTACTCATTACAAATACAATTCTTTAATGTTGTTGTGATGCAGCATCAAAATGCCCTTTTCTAAGGGCAGAGATGTCTTGAGAACCAATGCCTAAATAAATAGTTGAGTCAGTAAATGTTCAGATCAAAGATCCTGAATAACTTAGTTGCACTGCACTATGCGAGATCTGGAAAGTAGCCTGTTTTCTGTTCTGTCAACAGAGTGTTTGATGACTCAGATATTTAACAACACTGGACCAGATAACAATCTAGATGTTGTGATCTCCCTGCTTGCTTTTGGTGTATACCCTAACGTCTGCTATCACAAGGAGAAGAGGAAAATTCTTACCACTGAGGGGCGCAATGCACTTATCCACAAGTCATCCGTCAACTGTCCTTTCAGCAGCCAGGACATGAAGTATCCATCTCCTTTCTTTGTTTTTGGTGAAAAGGTAAAGAGAACCGTTAAATACCTTCTTTGATAAGGTTACGAATTTTTATGCCCATTCTTCATTTCAAAAGGAGCCTCTCTGGCACTGTTTTATTTCTTTAATGAAAATGTTAGTGCTAGTGAAACAGAGTGGATTGCAGCCCTGGAATCCTGTATTCCAAGGCTCTTCTGTTGTATGGCAAAAAAACCTGGAATTAGCCCTCTCCTCTTGCTGTTCCCTGCTCAGGGTCAGTTGATTCAGAATTCCATGTTCATTTATTTTATATTGTGCACAGTCCCCAAGTGTTCAGCGTGCTACATACTTTGTATTGACAAGTAACTGCTTTATAGAGTCAAGGAGCATGATGGAGGTTTAAGGAGCTGAACAGGGGACAGCTATGACTTGTGGCACCCATGAAGGTGAGGGAGAATAGCTTGTGTTTTGTTACCCAAAATGCATTTGAGTCTTTTGGTGCTGGGGAGGGGATTCCATCTCCTCTTCACTCCTGCGCAAAAAGGGGAGGGAGAGAGAATTATAAATTTGGGGGGATGCAGGCATTAATTCCTTGCTCCCGTCACTCTGGCAACCCAGGATAACAGGCTGCCTCATTGCACTCCACCCCAATATTTGCCACAACAGCCAGCAGTGACTGATCTCTAACCGTAACTGGGCTTGTTAATACACCATTGAAATGAATGGGGCAGTTCACATAGTCAGAGCCATTGTCTGTCTGTCTGCAGAGTTGGGCAGATGTCACTGAATTGGTTTATGCCAGATCCTGTTTTGAAGGTATTCTCAACAAGTACCAAGTTCAGGTTTTTGTTTATATAAACAAAAGCGTAGGTTTTTAGCACAGTTATGCAGGAATTTAAAAATCTGCAATTGTGGGACAGTTGTATAATCACCAGGAATATCTGGATCACTGACTATCCAAAGAACAGATTGCAAGCTTCCCCTAGAGTGCCCTACCAAAGTGCAGCATCCCAGATCGGTTGTATGGACTATCTTTAGGGTGAGAGGAGAGTTCCATCTGATGCTGGGGCATTGTGCTGAGATTACAAAAAACACCTCAAGTTTTGTCAAAGTGACACCTGTTCCTTAGGAACTGCATTGAGACCACAAAATTCATTTCACATGGACAATGAACAGCTTTTAAATGGTAATGAATTTGTGTCAACCAACCAAAGCTGGATTCACAGCATCTGTCCTGATCTGAGGAGCTCTCTCTCTTAATGGATGAGTAATAAATACAATCTCCCAGGGATTATCCTGTTTGTAAAAAATTCTGTTAGTTTCCATGGCCAGTGGAAGAAAGAGCCGTCTTAGTTCTTGAAATGGGAAACCATGTTCCTCTTCTACCTGCAGATCCGAACACGAGCTATCTCTGCCAAAGGAATGACTTTGGTGAGCCCGCTGCAGCTGCTTCTGTTTGCCTCAAAGAAAGTCTTATCTGATGGAGAGATCATTCTGGTGGATGACTGGTATGAACTTCCTAGTTGATCATGGATAACTGTGAGGAGAAACAGCTGGTAACACAGCTATAAGTATGTTTAGAATGGGAAATGAAGGTCAGGCCGTGCAGAAACAGATGAATTTCATCAGAGCATTATCGTTGGTGTGTGTAAGGATGGGGGAACAGTTTATTTTGGCAGCTCCTGTTTTTTCTGTAGATTATGTTCCTAAATTGAAAACATGAGGCACTGGCTGGATTCCACAAAAGCTGCTTTCCCTGATATCAGATCTGAATTAGAGGCGGTGTAGAATTCGGGTCACTGCCTCGTAGACAAGCAGGAGGAAAGATAGCCTCATTGTTAAGACACAGGACTGGGTCAGGAGTGCTGGCTCTGCTACTGACTTCCTGTGACCTTTGGCAAGTAATTGGGAAACCAGAGGTAAAAAGACAGTCTTTACAATGAGGTTAATGCCTACCCACTTCTCAGAGTTGAAGCTTAGTTCACTAACATTTGTCAAATTTGAGATTATGGGATGGTGAGTAGTTTTTGATGATATCTTTGTGTCCATAACAGAGCCTTGAAGAGCTCCTGTATTTTTGAGCCTGCTTTAACATTTTGGCATCTTTTATTCCCAGAGGGTAATGGAGTAGTAACTGGTAGTACCTGAAGCGTTCCAGGTCCAAAGAGCAGGGAGTCAAAAATGTAGCAGCTGTTCTAATTGGCTTCTGATTTCTCTCAGTGCTGGGGAATCTCGTATGTTGCCAGTCATACTTTTTTGGTTCCAGATGGCGGCATTCCCCATTGTTAGGGTGTTATCCATACTCTGAACTTTGAAGTTCTAAGTGTTTTCTGTGGTGGTTGGCACTAGACGCACTGAACACCTGCTCTGTGGAACATTGTTCTCTATAGCCTCTCTCCTGTAGGCTATGATGCTTTATATCTAGAGAGATCTTCATTTTGAAATCATTTTTCCTGCTCTAGGATTAAATTGCGGATGTCTCATGATGCAGCTGCCTGTGTCACTGCCCTACGTGCAGCAATGGAAGCTCTTGTTGTTGAAGTAACTAAAGATCCTGAAATCATTAGCCAGCTGGACCCAGTGAATGAGCGAATGCTGAATGTGATCCGCCAAATCTCCAGGCCTTCAGCGGCTGGCATCAACCTCATGGCAGGCAACACAAGGTTAGCGCCAATCGGTTCATGTATACAGCTGGATCCTTGGAGTAGGAAAACATTCCTGGTAACTTGGAAAGCCTAAACATTCCGAAGGCCAAAATGTGTCTGAACTCCTATGCCAGCAAAAACTCCTGTTGTGGGATTTAGTTTGGAAGCAGGCTGCCTGATTTGGATAATGAGTGTTTGAAGTTTTTATATACTCATATTTTCAGTGAATCATAATGTCTGAAAATCTTCCTAAGAAACCGTGCAAGCAGTGAAGTTGCAGGTTGATGGAGGATGACAAAAGGAGAGTAAATGATGGCTCCTATAGTTAAGAGTTAATGAGGTTTGGTGTGATTGGCTATCCTGTGATACAGAATGTACCAAGGATCTTCTGGATTTCACAAACGAATTGAGGGGGCTGCTCTACTCATGCATGATTTTGAATTGTTTGGGAAATGCACACCATCACATACACAAAGTATACTGACTGTAATTCCTTCCCCAGGCCACATATGTCACCCTCCCATTACTAGCAGAATTATAAAAAATTATGAATAGTAGTTTCAGGAAACTGAAATAACATAACTTTTAGGCCCTGAAGTAGAAATCTTTCAAAAACCTGGGAGAGTATGGTTAAACTATAGCAACTTGGTACGCACAGATGGTTACTCTGCAGAGAGTAACCATTTCACTGGCCTGCAATAAACTTCACACCCGAAGACTGATCTTGGTATGAAGTGTTTGAACAAGTTCATTTTAATTTAACTCTACTGTCAAATTCAGAATATGGTACAGGTCTGTCGCATCTTACACTGGGGTTACGTTCCACAGTCAATGCGTAAAGCGAAAATCGCATATTGTCAAAATTACATTGAGTGTAATGGTGGGCAGAATTGCCCGCACTACAGGTACAGTATTAAAATTATTTTTCTTTTTTTGTTTTTGCCGACTGCGTAAAGCTGAAATCGTGCATGTTAAATGCGTGTAATATGTGACAGACCTGTAGTTGTAATCCAAGAGGTCATGGTACCCTGGTGTGTACATCATATGGCTTGAACATTCTGGCAGCTGTAGAGTTGATTTGGATTTGCAGTGGTGGGCATTAACTTGTCTACTGAATTTTACATACTCTGAGCATGTGTGATTTCCACCTACTTTAGATTGCCTGCAATTTCATACCCTTCACATCAATTTGTGTTGCTCATTATACAAAACAGATTTAAGATGTAAAGATGACTTTTCCCAAATCTCTGGAGATATAGTAATGGTTGAACTGCAGGCAAGGAGAGAAATGTATTTGGTTGATAGTGTTTGACTTCTCCATTCCTACCACAAATACTCTTCCTGAAGAGATCAGTGCATCATTTCTTGAGTGCTTGTCTATTCAGACTGTGTGATGCTAGGATTCCCCCTTGGTCCTAATGGCTGCCTAAGAGCAGAAAACACTACTCTAACATTAGTCAGATTCAGTTTGGGCAAAGCACACATCAGGGTTGGGATTTCTCTTGTAGAGAATGGGTGCTGAAGCTCCTCATCCAGTCTGTATAAAGAATGATAGAAATCAAAGAAGTTCTCCAGACTCATAAACCACTATAAACTGTACCTGTGTTGCTCAGCACAGCAAACCATTGACAACAAGAACCACTTTTGCGGTTTTTACAAAAATATCTGAAAATAGTTGGTCTCAGTCCACACAAGTCTCACCACTTCTCATAATACAATACCTATTTGTGCTTTTCCATACCACTGGTAAACATGGCTGTGTATGGGGAAAGGGAGCCGTAGAACTCTGTGATGTATACAAACGAAAGTTCTAACAAAGAATCTTTTCTCTGCTTCAGTATCAGTCCTAGTACAGCTGCTGAAGGGCTGCATTGGGGGGGGGGGGGGAGGAAGTTCCTGTTTCAGTATCCTTTCTGCTTTGAGGAACAGGCTGACTCTCTTTCCCCTCCACCCCACCCCTTCCCTAACTATGTCAAGCACATCCTATTTCTAGTCTGCTCTTCCATCTCCTGCAGGCTGTTTCCCATTATTTTCTCAAATGCTGGGTGAATTTCCAGGGCTAAATGTTAATGACTTCAGAGACTTTAATGTTCGTTATTCTGCTGTTATATAAGCAGAACAGAAACTGTGCTTTCTGTGTATCATTGGACCATTGTTAGCAGTAGCCTCAAATAGAAATGGCTGAACCACTTTGGTTGAAATTCAGCCTGAGGCAAGTGGCTGGCATGGAAAACTTCAGCCCCATAATGGGACTTTGGCAAAGTTATAAACAATTGAAAACAGTCTCTTATAGTAGGACATGTCAGGCAGCCCTGCCTCTAATAACCTGTTTCATTCCTTATTTCTGATGTAGATAATTTAATAAAAGTGAGGGAGACTCAACTGTATGGAGTATAGGTAACTGATCAAAATGAGGGACCAACTTCTATTTTTTCTTAAACATACCTACGAGGGGCAAAATAGAGAGCCCAGCACTTCCCATGTAAGCTGAAAACTGCCACCTCTTCCTATGAGTGGTTATTTTTGACAAAGTCCACATCAGTGGACAATTTTATCTCCGCTTTAGAATTTTTTCAGAATGGGTGTGGTCCTGGACCAGATGAGATCACTCCGGGCTGCTCTTTAATGAAGCTTTACAGGGAGCAAATGTCTAAGTTGGGTGTGGGATTTGAGCATACTGCTCTGCTGCATAAGAGAAGTGGGAGTTTTTATGTTTTTGGAACTCTCCACTCCGATGGTGATGAAAATATTGAATCCTATAAAGTTGTGGGTGTTAAATTAATTTTTTCTTAAAACTTTTCTTTCCTAGGTTTGGAGATGGTCCTCGTCCACCCAAAATGGCTCGATATGACAATGGAGGTGGATTCAGAGGACGGGGAGTTAACCAGCGTGGCTCTGGCTACAGAGGTGGAGGCTATGGTGGTGGAGGCTATAACTCGTACCGAGGTGGCTCTGGAGGAAGAGGATACCAAGGTGGTTCTGGGGGAGGTTATAGAGGTGGGGGGGGATATAGAGGGTCTGGGGGAGGGTATCGAGGCTCGGGTGGAGGATATAGAGGGTACCAAGGTGGTGGGAATAGAGGTAATTATGGAGGTGGGTATGGGGGCCAAGGAAGGGGGCGTGGTGGTTATTGAAATCCATTGAAGTCTTTCTTGTACTCCAAAAAAAAATGTGCATGTTTCCTTCTGGAATTTCTTTGTTACTAATACAGAAGTCTGTTTGTCATTCTACTTGTTCACAGTAGCTTGAAAAGAATTGTTTAGGACTACTGGTGATATTATGTAAAATAGTCCTTACTACAGAGTACCACAGTCTGTATACTTTGTTCTTAATAAAGTGTTCTGTTCACAAGACGTAACATGTTTTGTCTCTGTATGATGATTGGATTCTGGACTTGAGCATGGCTGTTTCCTTTTAGGTTTAGCATTTGTCTATAGGAGGTATGAGAAATTTGGGAGAAATGTCTCTTTATTGTCTCCAGGGTGTAAAAGAGCATGTGGGACAGATAGCAACAATTCTTCAGAATTGCAAGGGTTACTAGTCGTTGCTGCTTCAGACCATGATTGCACTGAATGGACAGAAGAGGAGGTTTGAAATCCTAGGACTTTGTTAGCCAATACGTAATGAGATGTGGAATACACTACATTAATAGATATTATGAGCACAATATTAATATAATGAACCCCATTATATGTGTGTTGGGAAACTACATTAAGTATTGTGCTCTCCCCACAATTCTATTCACCCATGTCAAATATCCTACTACATTTGTCAAAGCTGAAATCGGCTTTACAATTAGAAAAATAGGAAACATGGCAAAGCAAAGATGCATGAATGCTTTGTATCAAGTTCAGTTAGGATTTACTTTCATGGCTCATCAACACATGGAGTGTAATATTCAAAACAAAATATAGGAAAGTACAGGGAGATACCAAGGACAAAGCTGGCACAAACTAGTGGGTTAAACTTTAAAGTGATGTGTAAAGAGTTGTAACTTGTAAAATCATTACTACTAGCTGAAATGTATTATCTTTGAAGCATATAGCTGCAAGCATTTGCTTCCCAGGAAGGTATGCATGTCTCCTTTTATTGTACTGCTTTGTCTTTAGACCATATATTTAGCTAAATTGGATTATCTGGTCTTGAACACTTTTAAGAATGATCCTTGAGTGTAGCCAAACAATTGGCTACACCTTTTAGTCGATAACTTGGACAGCTGATGTGAGGGGAATCTCTTCCTTTGCTTTAAATGCACTGTGCAAATAGGCCCTGCTGCAGTGCCAGATGACACTGTCCCCTTTCACTGCAGATTTACAGCAATTTAGGTTGTCCACTGGTTGGCTACTAGTATGTGCTGCCTTGCTCTATAGAGAACTGCCTAGTGAGGTAATAACATGGGTTAGGTTTCTCTGGCTCAGATACAGGAACCTCCAAGGGAAGTGTTTGAGGTTGATGTAGAGATGTTTGCCGACTCTGAAATTAACTCGGAAGTATGAAAAACCCCATTCATCTAAACGGATATTAACTTACAATGTTGACAGGTAAGCAGTGAAATAACTTGTATGATGAGAGGATTTCTGTTATCTGCCCATTCTACAAGGAGTGGCAGCGTTTTGGCACTATGAGTAAGGACAAAGGATCTGAGAGTCCAGTATGTATCTGACCTGCTGCAAGGGGGAGCCAAACTAACTCGGAGGGGCAAGCATAGGGAATCCAGCAGAACTCCTAGGTGTGTTTGGATGCTAATAAATAGAGCCAAGGCCAGAGAATGTGATATATCATGCTTGTAATCAGGTGCTGTCTCAGATGAAGAGCTATGGACAGAACTTGAGTGTTACAACCTTCCCCTTGCCCCCACCACCCCTGATTTTAGGGGGGTTAATTCTAAAAGAAACAGCCCCTCCCATAAGCCACAGAAATCCATTAGACAGCAGCACAGTTCAGTAATTACCAACCTGGGCTGGATGTAAACTGGTAATGTATTGCTTAAAGACTTCATTCCATTACCAACTATCTGAGCTATCCACTCCTATTTTTTTCCTCTAGTTTACTGTATGGTGCTCCTTTTTCTCCCTATTTTTGATTTCCTTAATCTTAGTATAAGGTGTAATATAGCCTATTGTACTAAATTATTGCACATGTACACTGAAACAAATATGCAGAAAACTATATTTTGTAATTAGATGTGTATATAAAACAAACAAAACAACTTTAAACTAAAACAGATATATATTTTGCACAACTTCTATCCTCGCAGCTACTGAGCTTGTTAAGTGATATATGAATATTGCTAAGAATTCCCTCAAGGTTTCTTTTATTAATAGTATTGGGAAGTTCTTACTCCTGTTTTAGCAAGGTGGGAGAAGGCAGTGGGCTGATCTCTTGTGAACCACCATTGATGATGTAACCTATTGTGGACTCAAACTACAGGCAATGAAAACTAAATTTAAATTAGTTGTCTGACACTGAGAAAATATAAATGTATATAATGGGGAAAATTCTATATAGTACAGCTTTCTGCAGCCCAGTGTCTCCCACAATTCTGCTACTTATAGGCTATTCCCCCATTCCTATCTGCTGGTTTCAGAGGCAATTAAAAGCTGTATCATAGCCTGTGCTAGACGCATTCCCTTTCTTGACCGGAGGGCAAGATATTGCCTCCACCCAGCAATCAGTGATGGTTCTCTCTGCTCCTAACGTTGTCTTTTACATTTTTTTCATTTTGGGGCATTAAATAAGTAGCCTTCTTTGTTCTCTCCTCCTCTTGGACCAAGTATTTAGAAGCAGGTGGCTGAAGCCACACAGTCTCCACTGCAGTGCCTCTCTGCTGAGCTCTTCTTCCTCCTTTCAGGGATAGCAGAGCAGCTGCACAAGCACCGCAGTGGCTAAGCCTAAAAGGCTCTACAGAGAGCAAATTATGCCCTGCCTGTTCTCGGTCACCTGACCGTAGTGTGGCTAGGCACAGAGTTTGGAGTTGGACAGGCATGTTGAGACTCCTATCCTTTCAAGCAGCTGTGATTTCATTCCAGAAATGCCCAACTGGCCAGAAAGAGCTGAACAGGAGACCTAAGGATGCAGATTTCATTCAGCTGGCCCAGGGGCTAAGTCCTGAACTTTGAAACCACGTTCAAAAAAGTGGAATCTACAATCCAGATCCAACCTAAGCAGGACCTCTAAAGTAAGCCTCAGAGTAAATACCTCCCTTCCAAATTTTCTCTTTAGATAGTGATTCCACTGCATTCACCTTTTTGAAGAAATAATCTGGGAGGAATGGGTGTCTCTTGAAAAGAGTAAACACACTAACAGGAGGTTCTGATTCTTTGGCGCTTTCCGCTTGTAGAATGCTCTCTGATGTACTTAAGATTGATGCTGCTATAGCACCTCTACCAAAAGATATGATTATTCCAACTGAAGGGGACTTCTTCCCCAAGGATCCAGTGGACAGCAAGGTGGAAGACCATCCTTAGAAGGGATTCTGATGCCTCCTCAGAGCATCTCTGGCAGCCACAGGCTTTGCTTGAAACACAATGTCCTAGCTAAAGGACTTTAAAGCCCTTAAGGGCAGAGACCTACTGGACTTCATATTCAAGAAAATCTCCCAAACAGCATTGGTAGCAGATGCTTCAATGGATGCTATAAGATTTTTCTGCCCGTACCATGGCATCCAGCTCAGCAGCCAAGAGACGCATGGCTTCATCCCTGTAAGGTAGATACTCACTCCAAACAAATCCTGTGCTCCTCTGAATTCACAGGACCTCCCCTGGGAGAAAAATTAGACAAAAGTCAGTCCCTGCCCTCTCCAATTAGTGCTCAAAGAACAGACTACAAAGCTACTATCAGACACACTCCTTTTTTCCACCTTCCTCCCATAGGTTCCAGAGGAATGATAACACATGTTAAGAGAGAACCTTGGAACTGAGGGTATGTCTTCACTTGATTTATCCGGGATCGATATATCGCGTCTCATTAAGATGGTAGCGGTAGCACAGTCGACGGGGGAGCCACGGCCGTCGATCCCGCGCTGTGTGGACCCCAGGTAATTCGTTCCAAGATACTTCGACTTCAGCTATGCTATTCACATAGCTGAAGTTGCATATCTTGGATCGATTTCTCCCCCCCCCCCCCCAGTATAGACCTGCCCTGAGAAGTGATCAGAAAACCTAAGGGTGGCTTCCACGACCTCCATGAGTTCATTATGACAATGAGTGTGCCTCCACCTAGACCTCAGTTTAGAGGCAGAAATTCTCAATTTCCAGATGAATATCTTGCTTTTACCACACAAGTAGATGCAAGAGAGGGTGCACCAGGGATACTTCCTCATGCTAAGGGCCCTGCCCCCTCACTTCTTCATCCAGCCTCCCATAACCAGTAACCCCACAAAGCGTTAGCAGGTCTGAAATGAGATTTCCCATCTGGACATAGGAGTGATGGACATTCCCCCAGAAGAACACTTCTCAAGGTTTTACTCCTCCTCCTTCGTTGTTCAGAAGTGCACTGGAGGAGTCAGGGCCATACTCAACCTCTTCAAAAAGAGATGAAGAAAATTCTGCATGCAGTCCCTAGCTTTGATAGTGACATCCCTGTCTCAAGGCTACCTCCTAACCTCAGTGGATTTGGCAGACTCAACCTCCACATTCCACCACAGGCTTTTAAGATTTGCGTAATGGCACAGATCACTACAAGTACGGCACACTGCCGTTTGGTCTCTTGGTCCCCAGGGATTTATGAAGATGCTGGCAGTGATCATGGGCAGACTCAGATCCCAGAGTATTCACCTGTATCCCTTTCTGGACGAGCCCTGTCCCACAGCACGTAGTGCCACGATCCAGACTTTGAATCTTCTGCAAGCACACAAATTTGTGATAAACACAAAGAAAAGTTCCTGGATTCTGTTGACAAGGATTATTCATCTGGATGTGGAAAAACACGTTAGCGACACTGATCTGTCAACCACCACTCAACTGATTCCAGAAGATCCAGGATCTGATATCCATGATGGACCAGTGCATGAACCCAACCATAGCTGTGCGGATTCAGCTACTGAGCTTCCTGGTCTCATGCACCGGAATCTCCCCAGGGCAAGGTCACACATCAGGTGCCTCCATGGCCTTTCTTCTGAAAGTATGAGACCAATCCCCAGAGCGCATACAAAATCAGGTACTAGTCTGAAACCAGATTTCCTCCCGGAGATGGGCAGTCCCGGACAAGTTCCACAGAGCAGTCTCCATATGCCTTCCAGACACTCAGGTTCTTACCAATGCCAGCCTAGACAAATGGGGAGTACATATGGAGCCCAGGGAAAGGAATCATAGCATCAATCTCTTGGAGCTCAGTGGGTCAAACCAGCTGTTCTGAGATTCCAGAGCCACGTGGAAGGCAACTACATCATGGTGAGTCAGACAGAATGATAATGGTTGCATACATAAACAACTGAGGAGGGAGAAGCAGCGTTGCTCTACATGTAGAAATGATGGAGATAAAAGTGTGGGCAGAAAAGATTCTCTGTTCCATAAAAATAATCCACATAAAAGAGGAACTGAACCAAAAGGCAAACTAGCTCAGCCATTACCATCTCAACAACCCAGAATTATCTTCAATCTGATCACACAGATGTTCGGTTCCCTTCAGCTGACCAGCTTGCCAATCACAAGAATGCAAAGTGGCCGAAATACTTCACCAGGGAAGCAGATCCAAGTCTATGGGAACAGATGCTCTGTCAAACGGATGGCCTCAAGGCTGACTATGCACGTTCTCGCCCTTCTTTCTCATAGGGAAAATGAGCCAAAAGATGCGGCGAGAAAAAGCAAGGGTGATGTTAACTCTACACTGGGCATAGAGACCCTGGTTCTCTGACATGATAGATCTAAAGCTGAAACCACCATTGCAGCTACTGGTGAACTCAGACATCCTTTATCAAGGACCATTTCTCCATCTGGATGCAGCTCATCTTTATGTGACAACCTGGCTGTTAAAAGGGATGTGTTAGCCACACGTGGCATATCTTCCAAAGTGATGGGGATTATGCTGTCTTCTATGAGGGGTTCCACACTAAAATCCTATTTCTCCAGCTGGACCAAATTCAGCAGTTGGTGTCAAAAGCACGGAGTAAAAGATCGTGGGACTCCAGTTAATTTGGAATTTCTTCAGAAAGGAGAGGATAAGAGTTCATGCCAAGCACCGCAGCTTGCTAGGTGTCAGCCCTTCATAGTGTACTGGTTTACACTATCCTCTGGCTCCCTGGCCAATAAGCCTCAGGTATCCAGGTTCCTCATAGCATTTTCACTGGCCAGATCAGCTATCAAACTGATTTTCCTGAAGTGGGGCCTAGCACTGGTGTTGAAAACCCTAACCATCCATCCCTTTGAGCCTTGGACATAGCTGTATCACCATGTTACCTCTCCATCAAAACCTGTTTTCTAGCTGTCGTCACAATCACCAGATATGGCTGCTAGTTCTGGAACTCATCTATGCATGAACCTTATTATGTGTTCCATGATGGTAAGGGTGGTGCTAAGAATTTCAAAAATGTTCTTGCATAGGGAGAATTTACCTTTCAATGTCTCATAGGAGACTGTCCTCCCTTCATCCTGTCCAAAGCCACAGCCACTGACTGGGAAGCTATGGCACACCTTGTATGTCAGATGAGCACTAAAGATTTATATCAAGTGTACAGAATCCATAAGGAGATCAGGCTCTCTGTTCGCTTCTTTTCACCCAGTATGCCAGGGCCTTAGGGTATCCAAGCTATCCCTGGTCAGATAAATCAGACTATGTATTGTGCAGACATACAAGGCGTGTGTGTGCTGGTCCAGAAGGAATTGATGCCTATTCCACAAGACCCTATGCAACCTCTTGGGCCAAAAGAGCATGTGCTTCCACCACAGGGGTCTGCAGAATAGCGACATGGAGAAGGGCTAACATTTATTAGACACTATAGAGAATCTTCTGTAGAGGCTTCCTTTGGCAAGAAGGTGCTACAGACTGTAATCCAGTAATAACCTTGCTTTTTGAGCAATCCTGAAAATGTTTTTCCTTTTCTTCATTTGTTCTCTTACCCCTCCTTACTCCTGTCCACTGCTTGCTTTTTCCCATAGGTAGTAGAATTGTGGGAGATGCTGGGCTGCAGAATGGAAAATTTCCTACCTGATCGTTTTGTCTGCTAGCAACATCTCCAACGATTCTACCCACCCTGGATGGCTTGTCAGCTGAGGGTGAACATCTTATTTGGCTAGCTACTTTCCAAGCAAGCACTTACTGTACATAGTTATTTGGTTGGCATTGGAATTATTGTTACTAATTATTTTCTACAAGTTTTGACACTGCTTTTGAATGAATCATCTGGCAGTAGACTGGAGAAGAGGGTGTAGCTAGCACAGCTTTGAAATGCCTCTGCAAATTACAGCCAGGAGAGAAGTAGCCCATATGTAGCAGAATTGTGGAAGAGACTGCTAACAGAAAGAAAATTACCAGGTAAGAGATTTTCCATTATCTACATTTTCTCGCGCAGCTCTACTGATAGTAACCACAATAGAAGGGTCACTGTGAATAAGTTAGCACTGGCATTTTAGCCAGAGTTGTCTAATCCTACTCAGAGTAGGTCTGGATAATGTCTATGTAAGGGTGTTCTACATTAGTGCTCAACTGTTATTGCCAATGCAGTTCTACCAGTGGTAGTAACAGTGGAGACACTAAGGATCAGACTACTGTAGACACAGGCTGTTGTTCAGTGTTCTAAAATGATCTTTCCTAGCCTGCTGAGAGGAAAAATATCTGTTCCCAGTTTAGACTATTAAGTCAAAGGACACACACTGTAACCCAGGACTGAAGGTGTGTGTTAGAGTTAGATGCTCTAAAAGTTAACAAAGCGCACAGTAAGGGCAACTCTAGTCATTTTCCATAACATTAATTCAAAGAAGCATTTAAGACTAACAGTCTTCAACTTGGAGTACTGTTGCTTTAATCAAACAATTTTTATATACCAAAACATAAATCAAATGCATGTTTAACTATTAACTACGCTGAGACCCTTGATATCATCTATTGTGTTACTACTCATCTCTAGGCTCAATTCATGCATTAGTTTGGAAAGCATATCTTCCTCTGCATCGCCCGATGCAGTAAATTCCAGTATCCCTCCTGTAGTAGAGAGTTGGTCCATAGGCTGAAGGATGGTCACTCCATAACCATTGTTACTATAAATGTGATTATTTTTCATCTTCAGTTTAGGGACAGGAACAACCTGTTAAGGATTCAAAACGAAGTAGTTTTGAAGGGTGCATTGTGCTCTTACACACTTAAACATGGCATAAAAGAATGCTTGCACTGTTCACATTCAAAAGAAACTCACTTTCCTTTATAGTTCTAAGTATTCCTCTCAAAATGACAATGCCTTATCTCTGATTTTTAGATTCTCTCATAACTGTTAAAAGGAGCAACCTAATTCAAATCTGAAAAACCTTACCAAATACATTTAGTACTAAAGTAGTTTTAAAAGTTAAAAACTACAGTTTCAATTTATTGAAATTTGATCTAACATCCTTTGAAGCTTCCCACTTTCTACTGTTACTATATTTAAGCAAGTATCTTTCCCAAAGTATAGTATAAGTAGTAGCTTGCAATCCATTCACCTTAGCCAGCTCTGCTGCCCTAGCAGCAGTTCACAATGGGACTGAAATTATCAATCTTCCATTTTCTGACTGAAATCCTAATACAGGTCTGTAGCCTCTTACGCTGGGGTTACGTTCCGCAGTCAGTGCGTGAAGCGAAAATCCCTTAAATCACCCATAAAGTACAGTTTTGTGTACCACTCTGTACAGTACTATGTATCGTATACAGCAATGTACAGTATATAATAAAGACTACATATGCAAAATATAATTTTAAAGTATTTTTAATAACAGATGGAAGAATGAAAGAATAAAAAATGAAAACAGTACAGTACAGTACTGTAAACCTGAACAGTCACCAGTCATCCTGGATATTCTTGCTAGTCTTGTACTGTACACATTCCAATGATTAGTCTTCCTCTTCCCCTGACAACACGATCATTGAATCACCAGGCTTGGGTGACGGAGAACGAGTCGTAGACGAAGTGGTTGGCTCTGGTTCAGCTTGAGAAGTTGATTGTGTAGGCTCTGCTGTTGGTGGTTGTTTTTTCTTTAAAAACATGGTGATTGGCAACTGTCGCTGTTGTCTCTTGAGCTCCTCAAACATTTCTTGGTACAGTCTCAAATCATCCGTAATGCTACGTGTGATTTTTGAGGCTTCGTTCCATAGAAGGATCATATTCAGAAATTAAATCATTCAAGTGTTTCGCTGGTTGGAACACTTTAGAAAATGTATGAAGATTCCAACTTGCTGGCTCTTCCTGTTCGTCGTCATCTTCGTCTTCTGTAGACTATTTTATCGGTTCCTCTAACTCTTAGTCAGTGTTTCTCTATGGCCCTCAATTAATTCCTCAACTTCTTCGAGGATGTCGATGAAGCCATCACCACCCACTTGCCTGGCCACCTGAACAATGAGTTTCACTTCTTGGTCGGAAAACCCTTAAAATCATTCACACAGTCTCATAGGTTTCGCCAACATGCATTGACTGTTTCAGGCTTGATTGCATCCATTGCGGATTGCATCACTTATATTGAACAGGCAATGTTGAAGGACTTCCAACACTCCAGCACATTAACATTGGGATCATCATCCATAGCGGTAAGGATCCCTGAGACTGTAAGCCTCGTGTACGTGGCCTTGAAACAGCTAATGACGCCTTGGTTGAGAGGTTGGAGGATGGAGGTGGTATTGGGGGAGAGAAAGACTACTTCAACGTCGTTACGCGCAAACCGGAGTGCCTCAGGGTGGCCAGGAGCATTGTCTAGGATCAGCAACACTTTAAAGTCAAGTCCTTTCTCTTCAAGATACTGCTTGACCTCCAGAATGAAACAATTCTGGAACCAATCCAGAAATAATGCTGCCGTCACCCAAGCCTTTTCATTTGGTTGCCAGAACACAGGCAGGAGATTTTTGTTCTTGCCTTTTAGGGCACGGGGATTTATTTATTTTTATATGGAGGTATACCTATCTCATAGAACTGGAAGGGACCCTGAAAGGTCATAGAGTCCAGTCCCCTGCCTTCACTAGCAGGACCAATACTGATTTTGCCCCAGATCCCTAAGTGGCCCCCTCAAGGATTGAACTCACAACCCTGGGTTTAGCAGGCCAATGCTCAAACCACTGAGCTATCCCTCCCATTTGCAGCCCTGTAGAGCAAGCCCGGCTTTATTAAATGCCCAGTCGCATTGCCACAAAACACTGTCTTTAGCTGCTTTGAAGCCAGGGGCTTGTCTTTCTGATTTCGAAATGTAAGTGCAGGTGGGCTTTTTTTTTTCCAGACGAGCCCGGTCTCGTCAGTATTAAAAAGTTGTTCTGGAAGATATCCCCTTTCCTCTATGATTTTCTTTAATTGTTCGGGGTAGGCTTTTGCAGCCTTCTCATTGGCAGATGCAGCTTCACCAGTAGTCTGCACGTTTTTGAGGTTGAAGCGGTTCCTAAAACCGTTAAGCCAACCTTGGCTGGCTTTGAATTCCTTCTTATCAGAAGGCTGTCCCTTTTCAGTGGGAGGTTTGAACAGCGCATAGATGTTAAGAGCCTTTTCTCGCAACATGTTGCCATTGATAGGCACACATTTACGGTTCATGTCTTCCAGCCATAAGTTTAATGCCTTTTCAGTCTTCTCTAAAGTCTTATCACACACTTGGCTCGTCACCTTAGCAGTTACTGGAGCACTTGATGCCACAGCTTGACGAATTTCTCTCTCTCGAATCTTGATGGCACAATTGCTAGATTCGTGCGGCCGTATTTACGTGCCACGTTGGCGATGGACATACCGTCTAAGTCCAACACAGCCAGTTTTTCCTTCAGCGTTGGAACAGATCGCTGTTTCTTCGGTTGAGCACCAGATGAAGTAGGTGGCTTGCGTTTAGGGGCAATGTTATACGAAAAATACGAACCCTATCTTTAAACAGTACAGGTACAGTAGAATCTCACTCAGCACGGCGAGATGCGCACAGTATGAGAGGCACAGGGAGACTGAGTACTGCAGTGGGAACAGCAGATTTGCTTCTCCCATCTCACACTCGGGGGCATACGCACTATTTAAACTTTTTTGGCCAACCCTCCAGGGTTATTATAGGGGAGAACCTTATCACAGGCCTAAAGACATGCTGTTGCTGTCAAGTCCCAAAGCAAAAAATATTTTAGTGGGAACAGCAGAGTCACGTCTCATGCTGGTGGAATTGCCCGCACTCCCCCCTCCCCTCCCCCTGACCGCGTAAAGCTGAAATCGCGCATGTTAAATGCACGTAAGATGCGACACACCTGTACTGCTCAGCAGTTTGATAGCACAGCTACACAAGACACAGGACCTATTCCATGTCCAACTCACTATTTAGTACAGATACTGACAAGAGAACATTGTGAAAAACTGTTTTGCTGAGAATTTAAATGTCAGGAAATTGATTTATTTCTTATGTATGTATGCATTTATTCCTTATATATGTATTTTTCCTCCTACACTAAAACCCATATTGTAATTGTCTCAATGATTACCAGATCAGTCTTGCTCAATTTTTTTTAAATGCCAGTTCCTACAAGCTCAGCCTGGTACCTGAAGTGAGTGATTAACCATTGGAACAAACTACAATGTGAAGTGGTGATTTTTCCATCTCTTGATGGCTTCAAATCAAGATTGGAGGCTTTTATGGAAGATATGCTTTAGTTCAGTCAAAAAATTTGTAGGGTTTCACACAAGAGTAACTTGGTGAAACTCAACAGCCTGTGATCTACAAGTAGTCAGAGTAGATGGGACCATTAGTTTAAGTTAAACTATGAAAACAAGCTGTATTGGCTCATGGGCAAAATGCTATTACATGTACAATTGATGAGCACTGCCTTCTTGTGCAGATCTATAGTTTTGTTGGGTTTTTTTGTCAGACTAGCCTGTTAGCACATAGTTAAGTCTTACAGATGGGAACTAAAATGTGACAGAAGTTGACTAAGAGGATCTACAAAAAAAATCATGTACTCAGGGTAAATTCTTAACTGTTGAGTAGAGCAAGTGAGATCATGTGCAACAACCAGTCGAAGCAGTAATAAAGAGAAACTTCTTCACACCAAGGCCTTCACTTCAGTGGAAAAAAAGGTATATTGCTAATTCAAGTTAGCTAACCTGAGGTACAATTCTAATGCAGGGCTTGTCTGCACTGCAGTGAACTTGAGTGTGATGGTGCTTAAGTTGAGTTATCTGGCCCATTAAGAGGTATAAGCTCAATTGAGCTCAACTCATTAGCTGCTCTCACTACCTTTCTGGAGAGTGAATGAATGCAAACTCCACTCAAATGGCAACCTCTACTGATTTCCCACAATTCCTTTGTGTACCCAGAAAGGAAATACGTGTTCTCCCACAATTCACTGGGAAAGTCATGGAGCAGCTCATGTTACTGCAGCACAAAGAACCACAGAATATGACCTCAGAAATCTTAAGTGCCACACATGAGTGAGTGCCGTGCTAGTGTGAACACAGAAGCTCGAGTGTTTTGCAATATGGCCACTCACTCAAGCTAGGCTAACTCAAGAAGTAACTTGAGTGTAGATAACTCAAATTAATTCTGCAGTGTATAGTTTTCACATGAGTAAGGCTACGATTTAGTCATGGAGGTCGCGGAAGTCATGGATTCCATGACTTCCCAAGACCTCTGTGACTTCAGCCTGCAGCGGCTGGGAGCTGCAGGGTACCCTCGTGGGCGGCAGAGGGACCCTGGAGCTCTGAACAGTCCCCACAACTGCCCAGCGACTTCCAATTTTGTCGTGGATATTTTTAGGGTTTCCGTGAATTTTTCTTTATTGCCTCTGACCTGTCCGTGACTTTTACTAAAAATATTAATGACAAAATCTTAGCCTTACATATGAGGTAGCAGATTGAGTTTAAAAACTATAGTGGATCTTGGGACTGCCTCTCTTTCCCCTTAAAAAACACCCCTTCCATGCTGCCTCAAAAGAAGCCCATGCAGCAGGGACACTCCACCAATCCCCCACAAGAAGCCTGGGCACAGGGACCCCTTCCAAGACAGCCCTTCCAACCACCACCACCACCGCCGCCCAGCATACCAGCCTCTCACTTTCCTAGGTACCAAATGCTCTTACTCAGAGTTAGCTCTCAGCGCCCCGATGCATAGCACTTCAGTAACTGCTGTACATTTGGTGTCTAAAAAGTTGAGAAGTGTGCTGGGACACTAGCGGTTACCTGATAGGATTCACGAAATTCCACACTAATGGTTGGTAGCCAAGGACTTAGCCACTGGATTCTTGAATTAGAAATTTTAACTAAAGAAATGCAATTTTTACAATAAACATGATGTTCCTCATTTCTTTAGCTTCCACTAACTTCTGCATTTGCAACAGTACAGCTATTACTTTATAGAAGTGTCAGTTACAATTGCTAGGAGAACACAGCACAGTTACCTTAATGTTAATTCCACCTAGGGCACCCTGTGAACTCTCACTGGTTTTGAAGTTATTGCAGTGGTGAATTTTGTTACCCTCCAAAATGGCTGTGCTTCCTGGGTGAAGCTCAACACCAGCACCCTGTACATTAAAACAAAAAAATTAAATCCTGAAAGTAAGGATTGCCACAGGAAAAGCATTCAGCGTACAGTCAAGTATGTAAAAAGTGGTTCTGCAATTTCGTATGAATATAAGATGTCAAAATTGGTCCACTGCAATTTATTATAGTGAGGAATGGAAACCCATAAAACTATGCAATTATGGGACCTTACAACTCCTGCTCACACTGGAATGAAGGGTGGAGTGGAATCACTATTCATTGCTTAGCATTTACTACTTTAAAATTACATCTTCAGGGATATATTTTAGTCACTACATCAGTGTTTTACATGTAAAAAGTATCAAGCATGAAAATATTGCTTAATAATTCTCAATTTGGTTTTTAATAAGTAGGAAAGCAACTCCCAGCTAACACTTAATTCCATAGGTGAGGATAGCACTCTACCCTAGTAACACCACAAATAAAAACAAGGCTGCTGCCCTGAAGAGTTTAAACAAATTAGCTACAGAAAATTGGAAGTTAACTGAAAATTACATGTAAGTTTTCAAAACAGAATTTGAACTTGAGGTATTTCCACTTGCAATTCAACAACAGTATTTGTCCTGTTTTTTTAAAAAAAGCTTCTGTATGCATGTTAACATTTTATACTTGCTTGTATATTAAATTTATTTTTTGATATTCATGCAGACTCACCTGAGCTCCAGTAATCTCACTGTTTGTAATAGTCAGAGAAGCTCCAGTAAGCACACAGACTCCTGTTCCTTCACATTTCAATATACAGTTTACAAAAGTCATATGACCAGATTCAACCACCACAATACCATCAACAGTCCCCTGTTGTACTAAAGTGAGGTGCATTAGTTTCACATTTTGGGCTTTGGATACCACAAAACTCTCATGAGTAGGCTCTGAAACTATCACAATTTCTTCTGGCTTTCCAGCTCCTAGTTGAAAGAAGAAAAGCACTGTAAACATTTATTTCCACACTATATGTAAAGCAGCGAATACCTTTTTGCTGTTTGATTAACTGTTACAATGTTTGGGTTAAAATGAGTATTTCTCAGTGAGGTGTTTTGTTTTGTTTTTTTAAGTACCAAATTAATTACAACGAATGACTTGCCTATAAAAAAAACGTTACCTACCTTTCATAACTGATGTTCTTAGAGATGTGTTGCTCATGTCCATTCCAAGTAGGTGTGTGCGTGCTGCGTGCACGATTGCCTCTCTAGTCCCTTGAGAAAGCATCTAACCATGGGGTTAGCAAATACTGACCGCCCCGCTGCACCTGGGTGGAAAGAGGAAGTAAGAGCCAGATGCACCTTGATCGCTGAGACTGCCAGCCCCTGCTGCTTTAAGTAGAGTACCTAGCCCAGTATAAAGGGGACTGAAGACTGCGGCAGAGGGGTGCCCTTCTGCGAGGACCAAATAGAGAACCTTTTCTGCTTGGCCAGATAAGTGGCATGAGTGGAGGGCTTTCTACTGCCAAGGAGAATCTCCCTCAGTGAATTGGAGCATTGAAGCGCTAACGAGTTTAGCCATGAAATTCCCACGCTGTGAGGTGGAGGCTGGGGTGCTGGAGGTGGCCGTGGTCCTGCGTGATGAGGTCCGGAATCATGGGCAAGGCCGTGGGCATGTCCACCAAGAGGTGTAACAGAGTGGAGAACCAGTGTTGGGGTCATGCTGGCTCTGAGAATCAACAATGCCTTGTCCTGCTGGATTTGAGGAGGACCTTGTGGACGAGAGGGAAAGGCGGGAACACATACCACAAGGCACCCCGTCCACGAGAAGAGAAAGGCGTCTGTGATCAAGCTGGGGCTGTGGTTCAGAAAGGAGCAGAACTGCTGGCACTTCCTGTTGTTCCGTGTTGCAAACCGGTCTAACTGGGGAGACCCCCCACCTCTAGAAGATATTGCTGACGACATCCAGGCAGAGACACCATTCGTGGCCATGAAAGGATCTGCTGAGGCGATCGGCCAGTTCATTTTGTGAGCCTGGCAGCTATCATGCCTCCAACTGTATTGAGTGGGCGATGCAAAAGATCCAAACCTGAGGGCGTCCTGGCACAGGGGAGAGGAGCGAGCACCACCGTGTTTGTTTATATACAACATCACTGTGGTGTTCATAGATTCTAGGACTGGAAGGGACCTCGAGAGGTCATCGAGTCCAGTCCCCTATCGTCTGTCAACACCGATACACATTTGCCTTGGAGATGGGCCTGAAATGTGTGGCAAGCTAGACACGCTGCACGCAGCTCCCTGACAATGTGCAGCGATAGTTCCGCCTGGGACCATAGACCTTGAGTCCTGAGGTCGCCCATGTACACGCCCCACCCCAGCGCCAATGCATCTGAGACTAGTAAGAGCGATGGCTGAGGTTTGGAGAAGGGTACTCAAACTACTTGTGGATCGAGCCACTAGTGGAGGGATTCGAGAACCTGAGGAGAGAGCGTGACCAGTCTGTCTAGATGGTCCCGGTTCAGCCTGTTCTTTTGAGCCAGCCACACGTGAAGGGGACGGAGCTGCAACCTTACATGCTGCACCACATAAGGGCAAATGCCATATGTCCGAGCAATTTTAGTCCATCGTGGTGGGGAACCAGTGGAGACCTTCTATGATGGTGCTCGTGGCCAGAAAACAAGACTTGGGCAGGAACGCCCTGGCCTGAGTGGAGTCCAAGAGGGCGCCGATGAATTCTATTCTCTGAGTGGGAATTAAGGTCAACTTCGCCATGTTGAGAATGAGACCGAGGCCTGAGGAACATCACACCAAGTTCACGTGTTCCTCCACCTGGGCTTGAGGTGAGCCAGTCGTCTAAGTACAGGAAGACTTGTATCTGATGCTTTTGAAGAAAAGCTGCCACGACTGCCATGCACTTCAACACCTAGGGGGCCGCTGATAGGTCGAAGGGGAGGACCGTGAACTGGTAGTGCGTGTTGCTGACCATAAATTGCAGAAACCTTCTGTGGAACAGAATTATGGAGATGTGGAAGTACGCGTCCTTCAAATCAAGGGTGGCGTACCAATCCCCCAGATCCAGAGAGGGAATGATGGAAGCCAGGGAGACCATCCGGAACTTCAATTTCTTTATGAATCTGTTGAGGTTTCGCAGGTCTAAAATGGACCTAAGACCACCCTTGGCGTTGGGCATTAAGAAGTAATCTGAACTCCAAAAGAACCTCCTCTACCGCCCCGAGTTGTAGGAGCGTTTGTACCTCCTGTACTAGAAGTTGCTCGTGAGAAGGATCCTTGAAGAGGGACGGGGAAGGTCGGTGGGAGGGAACAGAATTGGAGAGAATATCCCAATTCTACAGTGCTCAGGATCCAGTGGTCTGAGGTTATTTGAGCCCAGACGCTGTAGAAAGGAGATAGCTGGCTCACAAAAGGAGAGGAAGGATCCAGGTATTGAACTGGTGCTCTGTCCTCGGGCACACCTTCAAAAGTTAGCCTTTGAGCTCAAAGGCTGCTTAGCCTGGCCCTGGCCAGAGGAGAACTGAGATGGGCATCTCCTGTTACTTCTGCCCCACTTCCTGCTATAGTTCTGGCAAGGAGGGGCAGAGTAGAAGTATGAGGCAACGGTGTGTGCAACCCCATAAACTTGAGGGTCACCCGCGACTCCTTAAGGGTATGAAGCCTTGAGTCTGTTCTGCAAAGAGGCCAGAGCAGTCAAAGGACAGGTCCTAGATTGTATTGTGGACCTCATGCAGGAGCCGAGACCTGCAGCCAAGAACTGCGTCTCATGGCTATGGCAATGGCCATATTGTGGGTGGCAGAGTCTGCTGAGTCCAGGGCAACCTGAAGAGAGCTCCTGGCAACCACCTTGCCCTCCTCCAGGACCCCCCCAAACTTGGAGCAGAAGTCAGCTGGGAGCAATTCCTGGAATTTGGCCAGAGAACTCCAGGAGTTATAAGCATAGTGGCTCAGGACCACTTGCCGGTTCACAATGCAAAGCTGGAGCCCCCCGGTGGAGTAGACTTTCCGACCACAGAGGTCCAGCTTCTTCACATCCTTGGACTTGGACATAGGCTCCGGTTGCTCCTGCTGCTCCTTGTGGTTAGCCGCCTCTACCACCAAGGTCCTAGGCTGGGAGTGGGCAAAGAGGTGTTCGTATCCCTTAAATGGCACAAAGTATTTACACTCCTCCCCCTCGGCAGGATGGCGGTGGGTGTGTGCCACGCCACCTTGGTGGTATTTTGTATAGTTTTAATGAGGGGCAAAGCCACCCTCAAGGGCCCTTCAAGAGCCAGAATGTCCATCACTGGGTCCGTGTCCTCAGAGGCCTCCTCTGCCTGCAAGTTCAGGTTCTGGGCCATCTTCCTGAGTAGGTCCTGATGGGCCCTGGTGTCCATACCAGGCAATGTGGTGGAGGTCTCTGCCACCACATCATCTAGGGAGGACGAGGACGATGCCCTTGGTGGCATTGGGTCTTCCTGACCCTCCAGCTCACAGGGATCCACCTGCCTGAAGGCCCATTGAGCGGAGCAGGTGGCAGCTGCAGTACTGAGTGCCACAGCCGCTGTGGTGCCAGTGCCCATATTGTACCCAGTCTTGACTGTTTGTTCCGTCTGGGCTTCCGCATCCTGATCACGGGGAGGCTCCCTGGTGACAGAGGAGGTCGATGGAGGCATCCAAGCCTCTGATACCATCGACAGGGACCTAGAACTGGGCCCTTGGGCTTGGTGGTAGGCCCATGGAGTCCAAAAGGGCCACCAAATCAGCCCCTGCCACTGCAGCAGCCAGGACAATATAGGCACCAGCTGCCCCTTGTCCTGCCTCGGGCGGTGCTGGGAGCAGGCCTGGCTATGCCGGGATGTGTAGGAGTCCACCTCTGAGGAGAAGTCCGAGCCTGACCAGGATGGTGCAGACCTAGACAGTGCTGGGGAATGCTACTGCATCATAGGCTTGCCCCTATGACGGACGAGCGCCGGAACTACTGTCTGTGCCGGAGCACGAGCTGGCGGGGCAGGAGACTGTGCCGTCATGGTGATCAGGTCCCTTGGTGCCTCAAAGGTGTCTGGCATGAAGGGAAGATCCAGCTCCTCCTGCACTGGGGAGTCCACCAGGACCAGACTCGACGGATCTCCCCAAGAGGCCAGAGTCCATAGTGCCAGCATAGACAGACCCAAGGTTGGTCCGCTGTCTTAGTAGGGGTGTGCCCCATGTCCACTCTCTTCTTTTTGTGCAGCACTGAAGACTGAGTGGTGTCTCATACTGGAGCTGGTTCTCAGTGCCGGGAATGGCGGTGCAGAGGCTCCTTAAATGAGTCCTTTCTCGGTGCCATGGCCTCCTGCACCGAGGCTGGCGCACTACACACCAAAGTGCCCAACCCCGGGTCCGACATTGTCTGGGCTAGCTGAGGGCAAAGGGCTGACTTCATCAAAAGGAGTTTCAGCTGAAAGTCCCGCTCCTTTTTGGTCCTGGGCTTAAAGCCCTTGCAAATTTTACTGTTGGACTGTGTCCTTCGCCCAGGCACTTGAGACAGGAGTCATGTGGGTGTCCCTTGGGCAGGAGCCTGAGGCAAGAGCCGCACTGCTTGAAGCCCTGAGACCTTCCCAGAGATGGGACTGCGAGGGAGGGGTAACCCCCAACATAAACTTAACTAACTACAACTTTACAAACTATTACAGATAGAGATGAGAAGAGAATCCACTCTAGAGAATCACTTGCAAACGCAAGAGAAAAGCTGCTCCAATGACCATCACTGGTGGTAAAAAGGAACTGAAGAGGTGGCGGGTCGGCAGGGACCGCCATGAACGCACCACTCCGGGGGGCTCCACAGCCGACATAACGGGTACCACTAGGGAAAACCTTCCAATGATTGTGCACATGGCGCGCACACACCTACTTGGAATTGACATGAGCAATCATTCGAAGAATTTAAGTTATCCAAATTTGTTCCCTCTCCAGATCTACTTGTTTCATTGCATGTGCCATGTTGCATTGAACCAGGACCTAATAATGATACACATTTAACATGCTGGTAAAATGCCAAGTGAAAATAGCAGAACATTATTATGCTTTCCTCAGTCTTAGTTCTATAAGCCTGGTGCTCAAAACACAGAAGTTCTGAAGACATGGAGAAATAAGTATCACTGTGGAGACAAATTCTGAGAACTCTATTTGTTAACGCAATACGCAGCTGCAGTGCTGTCTGTTAACAATTGAACGTGACCCATGAAGCAGTAGCAGAAGAGATTTTTAGAATCCACCTTACTGCTCCATTCTAGAAAATGTATCCAGAGCTTGGTCTCACACAAACAGTCAACTTCTGCAATGTGCCCAAAGAAATGAAACTTCCTTCTTCCTGTTCTGTGAAGTTCCACCAGTGGAGATTCCTGAGGATTTAAAGAATATTCAGCAGAGCTCCTATATGATTCATATTTGGAGTGTATTTTGCTTCCAACACCACTAGATATCTGCGAGCTCCCGGCACCAATGAATGACCTTAAAAGATCTGCCTCTATATGAAAAAGGTTCATGTCAGAGCTGATGTTATTGGCGTCCGAGACTTCAGTACTCGTAGAAGTCATAGGCATAACAGTCATGGACCCTGATCTGTTTTGAACTGACTTTATTGTGGAATTTATTCCTCATTTTCTTGGCTTTGAAACTAAAAGAGGTCTACTCTATTCAGTCAAAGGACAGCTGATTCAACATCAGAGTCAGGGTTTGAGCTTTTAAAGCCTCTTTGATGAGGATGGCATAAAACCTCTGCTGCTTACTGGTGCAGACTTGAGATTTGAAGGCTCTGCACACAGTGCAGCAGTTTGGGGAACAGGCTTACTGTAAGCAGAACAAACAGCAAATGCATGTGTCTGCCTCAAGGAACCAGGAGAGAAATGACATAAACTGCTTAAATTCACCTTTCTTATCAGAATCCTTGGAAGTGTGATCAGCAGGGATCAAAAATCCTAGAACTCTAAGTCCAAAATAAAAATAAAATGTGCAAGGCAACAACCGTTTTACCCAATGTACTAAGTTATAGTTTGGGATGAAAACAACAGAAGTCAATTGAGAGGGCTGGGTCTGCATAGCCTTTTGCAGTCCATGCTATGAACATCTGCTGCTATGAGAGGACACTGATGTAGCCTTAAAGAAACTAACTGTTCTCAAGTTCGAATAGGCCGAGGCCACCGCAAAGAACCTTAACTTTATTTCTCTATTCTGAGTTTTCTGACCATAATGTTACATTAACCTATTTTGCATTTAAAATTTTTTCTATTTATACAGTAAAGCCTGTCTTAAGTAAATATCTAAGGGATCAGCAAAGATTTGTTGAAGAGATGTTTTGAAGTGGTCTGATACTGTTGCCTGTTAGTGATCTTTAGCAGAGAGTTCACTATTTAGGTAGAATACATGATACTGTGGTATAAGTGTTTTAGTGATGGTTACATTATTTACACTCATAAGTAGCTCCTCAAAGAGCTTGAAAGAGAAGGTGATGGAATCTGGTTATACTGTGGCATAAAACAGGCAAGCCCATTAAGGCAAAGTGCCTGATGTAATTGAGAACTTGCTCTGATCCAGTAAAATCAAAAATCCAAACTAGGAACCCAGGAACAGGTATAAAGCAGCCAACATTAAGAGCACGGCTACACTAAGAGTTTACAGAGGTGCAGCTGCACTGCTGTAAACCCTCTAATGGAGCCTGTTCTAAGCCAACAGGGGAGAGCTCTCCTGTTTGGCTTAACTACTCCTGCCCCCGTGAGTGTCAGAAGCTATGTCGGTGGGAGAAGCTCTTCTGCTGACATAGTGCTGTTCACACCAGTGCTTATGTCAGTGTAACTTATGTTGCTCAAGGGGATGATTTATTCACATCCCTAGGCAACATAAGCTTTGCCAACATAATCTGTAGTGTAGTCATAGCCTTAGTTTCCTTTCTCATGGATGTTTTGAATGAATGACTGAATGGTTTAAGACATATCAGGAGCCAAGGGTTTGTGCATGCATGTATTACGGACTGTGGCAAATTGCTGGCACTATAATGATGGGTCCCGTGCTTTCTCCTCTTGTGGGGGTTCAGGGCAATGTTTCTCACCCCTGAAGTGGGGTATCAACTGTCCAACTAGTGTCCCCAAAAAAAGGGAGTGGAGAGGGAGGGACCCAGACCCGCCCTCTACTCCAGGTCCCAGCCCAGGGGCCCTAGGGATAGCGGTGAACCACTTGAACTAGCAATTCCTTCCCCTGGGCTACTTCCCTCTCCGGCCCTTCAGCTTGTGGGGCTTCCTGCCCTCTCCCCACTTGGGCCAAGTTTCTCCCAACCTCTTGTGTCTGCAGAGTCCCTCTGCTCTGCACAAGCCAGGTTTCCCTTTACCTAGGGTCTTGGTCTTCTGGCCCACCACAACACTTCTCCAAACTGCTCTCTGCTTCAACTCCTTCAAACTGCTCTCCTCCAAACTGTTCGCTCCAACACCAAACCACTCTGCTTCAACTCCTCCAACTATCTGATTGAAGCAGGGGTTTATCAGGTTACTGGCTTCAGGTACTCTAATTGGCTTAATTCGTTTCAGGTGCTCTAATTAATCTGTAGCAGCCCCTCTTCCCTCTACAGGGAATAAGGCTCCCATCATCCTGGGGCTTACATATCTCCCATTTATCACTCTCCTGCTGTCCTCTGGCCGTGCTATATCACAGGACATATTTAGTCCTGGCGGATGAGACAAATAGGATCTAGGAATAGACTTAATTTCAATACAGCTAGTTTGATGAAGACAAAGGTAACAAGCATCTGAGTTCATACTGCACAGATGGCCCATGTTTTCCAGCATACACCATTCTTGAGCATTCATTAGACCTATCTGCTCTGAAGACTCCTAGGATCACAGAGACATTTGTTCACCTAAAGCAAGCAAAGCAGAGAGGCTGCCATTTCGGAGACCAGTGTAGACAGTCGCTCAGAAGCATGACACGAAGTTACAGAGCTAGCCAGCTTGGGTAAGCCGTAAGAGGAATACTTACTAGCATATCTTCTGTTTCTCATCCATTTTAAATAAACCCTCCTGAAGAGAAGGCCTGACTAGATTTAAGAAAAACCAGTCTAGGGAATAATCTGGAAGGTTGAATGGGAGTTTAGAACTTGAGTTGTCCACAACTGGGATGCAAGAGGAAGTTTAAGTCACCTGGATTGTTGCCAAATAACTTTACATAATGCTATTGCTTAATTATTGCTTATTCAAGTGTGACGCTAGTGCAAATCTATCAAGTTGTGGATTGACTAGGATCTCAGAGATATCTTCTAATCTAAGGGCTTACCAGATGAAAGAGTACTTCTAGATGCAATGTCATCACTTTAAGAGGAAGTCAGGCAAGTGCTGAAAGATGAGATGGAGAGTACTTTAAAAATAAACTGTTACGGGTACCAAAGAGTGGAAAAATCTGTTAATGTCAAAAACAGATTCATTCTTTTTCCAATTAAAAGGACCTAGAGCTTCAATTTTGCACCTGAAATCAGTTGCAGGTGTACATGACAGAACTGAAGTTAAATCATTTGTGCCTGACATTTTGCACTTGCACTGAGTGTATATGCATGATTGGCACGCCAGTTTAGATCCTATTAAAAATTAGGGCCAAGACGTCATCTTCTACCAATACTAAATGCATCAATACTATTGGTGTTGGCCAAGCTAAGGAAATTTTTTCAGAAGGCTTCAGTGAAGAGGGACATATACTTTGGGGCTATTTATTGAGTTTTGGTTTTAATTTTCAGTTTCTTGGTTGAGTAACCTGAAGAAAAAAAAATCTAGTTGCTAACCTGTCAAAAAAGGATATAAAAAGATTTTAGTCCTCACATTTACTACTTCCATATTCACTTGTTAACTAGGAATGCTGCCATTCATCAACAAGACTACTACATTACTGGTTTCTTAACAATGAATAAGGCTAAGATTTAGTCATGGGTATTTTTAGTAAAAGCCATGGACCGGTCACGGGCAATACACAAAAATTCACGGCCTCTGACATGTCCATGACTTTTACTATAAATACCTCTTACTAAATCTTAAAGGTACCGCTGATGGGGAGCGGTCATCCCGGGGGGGGCTGCTGCTGGGGGGGGCTGGGGCCAGCTCCAGCACCGGCTGCACCGGGGACGGCTGCTGGGGGACACCCGGGGAAGAGGCTACTCCGGCCACTTGGGGACCGTCACCAGCAGCAGCTGCACTGGCCATCCGGGGCCTGCTGCTCAGGCTGTCCCCAGGGCCACTCCACCAGCGGCTGGCTATGGGGCTACTCCAGGAGGGGCCAGCGTGGCTGTCCCCGGGGCCACCTGAGCAGCTGGCCCTGGGGTCAGCCACATTGGCCCCCACAGAAGTCAGAGGTCATGGAATCCGTGACTTCTGTGACAAACATGGAGCCCTAACAATTCTTACTGAATTAATATATCACTACATTCCTTATATACTGCATTCAGTTGCACAGTATTTTTACACCAGGGTGACTAGCACAACTTTTATTCTGTCTGTTTTCAGATTCAGTGTTACTAATCCCATTAGAATTCACAGTGGGTTCCCCACTGCCTCCCTATTTACTTGTAGTAATTGCTGATCTGAAGGACTGCTTTATATAGTTACAATTTGTAACGTTAAAAGTAAGTAGAATGCATTACTGACCTTGAATAATAATATCCTCAGTTAACATGGAGAGGTTTACAGCCTTATATTCTCCCGGGAAAATGACCACACTATCGCCACTGTAACAGCTATCCAAAGCCATGTTTAAATTATCATGTTGAAGCAGTGTCTCAACAGAAAAATCCTTAACCTGTAAAGGAAAGAGGGAGCAACAACTATTAAAACACACAAACACCATGAAACTTTTGAATTAACAGACAATCTTTTGAAATCTGCTGCACTGTTATTTCTTCGTGTCATTTACCTTTGCAGAGTTCATTTCAAACAGCAGGATTGCATGTTGTATGTGGAGTCCCATGTTCCTGCCCATCCCAATCCCCTGTGGAACATTCTCGAGCTTGCCTGGCTGCAGAGAGCAGCATAAAGGGAGTGACAAAAATGAACCTGCTCCTTTCCTGCCAGCTGCCCTCTTTTCCATAGCTAAGCTTTTTCCTCCATGACACCCTGTCTGATCTCCAGCCCCCTCCTGCTCTTTCCCCCTGGCCTTGGGGATTAGTTGCTCAAAACAGAGTAGCCTGCATGTTTGGAGTCATTTGGCTAAACTGTGGCAGCTGATCCCCACCAGTAGTTCCCCTTCCATGTTCTGTTGCAAGAAGAAAATCTTCACCCCATGTGGAGAACAAGGAACAATACACCTGGTCCCATGTCCCGGAGGAGACTCCCACCATTGCTACTCCCCCTTGACCCAAAACTCTTCATTGGAGGTGCTCAGAATGGAGTACTGGGGAGAGGAAACTCAACCCTCATGTGAAAGGTACCAGGTAGATGGTCTTTGAGAGCTCGAGAGGAGGGGAAAGAGATATTAGGAAGCGAATGTGATATGGCTCAGTGCCCGAGAGTGTGTATGATGGATGTATATATGTCATAGGGTGGCTGGCCCTGACTCCCCTTATATCTACCTGTGACAGGATTCTTTAAGGAGAGCAAAGCCATCTAGGCAGCTAACTAGCTAAAACATACCTGGGTCTGATAAAAGGCTCAGTTGGAGGGAAGTGCTCCCAAAGACTCTAGCACAGTGGTGGGCAGCCCGTGGGCCCCATGCGGCCCACCAGAGTAATCCGCTGGCAGGCTGCAAGACAGTTTGTTCACACTTGCACGGCCGCCTGCAGCTCCAAGTTCGCCATTCCCGGCCAATGGGAGCAGCAGGAAGCAGCGGACAGCGCGTCCCTGCAGCCGGCACCGCTTCCCGCAGCTCCCATAAGCTGGGGAACAACGAACTGCGGCCACTGGAAGCTGTGGGCGGCCATGCAAATGTAAACAAAGTGTCTGGCGGCCTGCCACCGGATTACCCTGACGGGCTGCATACGGCCTGCACGTTGCCCACCACTGCTCTAGCAGGAGGATAACTATGGCCTGTTCGCCTCCAAGCTGACACGTGAAAGGAGTAAAAAAGGGGCCAGCTGGCCTGAAGCATAATCCTGCTCCAAGAGGAGCGCTGTGGATGTACTCCTCATCTGAGAAGCATGAGTTTGTTTTGCATGATAACCCAGCTCTGGGATGGGTGCTAGGAACTCCTGAACTTGGAAGAGGGTGCTTGTCAGCATTAGCCCCCAGGTCAGAAGAAGGGTTGGAGTTAAGGGGCTTAATGAGATGCGGCTTTTTATACTCTGTAAAATAAGTTAATAAAACATCACAAAGAGTGTATCTTGTTCTGTTCCCAAGTCTGAGAAAATCATTGCATGACCTCAACAGAATAAGAGGGCAGCAGGACTGCAAGGCCACACCATACCCCAAGTGGGCATGCTTAATGGCATCTACCTGTTACAATATACTGTTGGCATAAAGGAAGAAAAAGTAAATGATGAAGGGAGGAGGAGGAGGAGAAAGATAAGGGGAGGGATTAGTAGAAGGAACAAATCATAATTGGGGCCCCTACCAAATTCACGGTCCATGTTGGTCAATTTCATGATGATAGGATTTTAAAAATTGCAAATTTAATTATTTCAGTGATTTAAATCTGAAATTTCACAGTGTTATAATTGTAAGGGTCGTGACCCCAGAAAAAGGAGTTGTGGAGTAGTTGCAAGGTTAGTGTAGGGGAGGCTGCAGTATTGCTACCCTTATTTCTGCATCTATCAGCACATGGTCATAGATTCCTGGAGTAACAGTACAAATGCCTTTCATACCAGACAAGGCGGGTGAGGTTATATCTTTTATTGCATTAACTTCTGTGGCTGAGAGAGACAAGCTTTCAAGCTTACTTAGAGCTCTACTTCAGGTCTGGGAAACGTACTCAAGTGTCACAGCTAAATACAAGTGGAACAGATTATTTAGCATAAGTAGTTCATACATATTTCAAGGGACCATTCAAGGTGAACAACCCTGCAGTGATAGAGAGGAAAGGAAAGGCAGGAGGGAAAGCCAGCTGGGGGAATTTTTAGTGCGTTATAGATTGTTGTAATAAGCTATAAATCCAGTGTGTCTACTCAATCCATGATTTTTAGTGCCTTGCAAAGTTATGAATTTAAGCTCCCAAACTCATCTTTTGAAAGTGTTGTGAAGGTTTCCTTTGAGAATGAAGACTGATAGGTCAGATACAGAGTGATCATTTTGTGAAAAGTATTCAACCACAGGTGATAGGGTGTTTTTTGTCTTTTATCATGTTCCCGTGTAAGTTCACTTGAGAGCATAGTGCTTGTCTAGCTTCACCAACATATTTGTTATTGGGGCATTTAGTGCATTGGATGAGGTACACCACATGTTGTGATTGGCATGTGTAGGACCCAGGGATCTTGAAAGGTGCGGGGGATGTTGATCACTGTAGCAGTGGAGATACGTCTGCAGGTTTTGCATCTCTTGTTGTGACAGGGTCCGGTGCCACTTTTGAATTGGTATGTTTTGGTCTATGGGGAATTTGCTTCTGATTATGAGCTTGGAGAATTGTTTGAAGACCAGAAGAGGAGTTTCAAGAAAGATATATCTTTCAGGATGGGGTCCCCATCAAGTATGGATTGTGGTGGTTTTGATGGTACCTCCATGTGGGTTCCAACATTGAGTGTTAGGTGACAATTATGGGGGTGTGGTTAGAGGAGGGTTTATTTCTGTATTGAAGCATGTTCTCTCAGGGTATTTGGATGACCTGTTCCATGAAGCAATCTACTTCTCTGGTGGAGTGTTCTTGTTTGGTGAAGGTGGTTTTGCGTGAATTGAGGTGTATACCCAGACACTCTCCTCAGAGCATATTCTGTGGTATCTGAGTGCCTGGCTGCAGATAACAGATTTCTTGGTGTGTTTGGGGTGGTTACTGGATCTATGAAGGTAGGTATGGTGATCTGTGGGTTTCTCATATATGGTTGTCTGTAGGGTTCCACTGTTGAAGCTGACCAGGGTGCCCAGGAAGTTGATGCTAGTGTGGGAGTGTTTCAGAGAGAGTTTAAGGGATGGGTGGTGGTGGTTGAAGTTGTGGTGGAAATCTATGAGGGAGTTTAAGTTGTTGTCCAGATGATGAAAATATCATTGATGTATCTCAGGTATATCATTAGTTTCTAGGGCATTCATGCCAGACAGAAGCCTTTGAGCTTTAGGATGTTTATGTAGAGACAAGCTTCTTGAGCGGGCCATAGGTCCCAAGTTTAAAGGTGCTCTAAGAGAGCCTCCCTAAGTGAGGAAGTCTGGTGAACAGTCTTCAAATGTAGAGGAGCAGAAGGAAAGGTTATTCACTTTGTGCAGTGAACTGCAGTTCTTTGAGATGTGTATCCCTGTTGGTGCTCCACTTTAGGGGGCAGTGCATCCCAGCGCCGTCGATCGGAGATTTATGGTCTCACGCATGCGCAGTTGGTGTTTCGTGGTGCTGTTGGTGCCGCATGTAGTGCACGCATGACCTGAGCCCCCAGTTCCTTCTCTACCACAGGGTCCTCACTGTGAATGCCGAAGTAGAGGGGAGGTGTGTGGGTAGTGGAGCACCCATAGGGACACACATCTCAAATAACTCCAGTTACTGCACAAGGTGAGTAACTTTTCCTCCTCCTTTGAGTAGTGTCCCTGTGGGTGCTCTTCTAAGGGCTGCAGGGACTTTGGGTTCGTTCGAGTCATTGAGATAAGTACTGTGAGACCCACTATGGCATCAGCCCTGGAGTCCTGTGTGACTGCATAGTGCTTTGCGAATGTTTGGATGGAGGCCCAAGTGGCCGCCTTACAGAGCTCTAGTATTGGAACGTTATTAAGGAATGCTACTGAAGATGAAATGGACCTAGTAGAATGTGCTCTAATGTGCTCTGGTAGTTCTGTATTCCAGATATGGTAGCATGTTTGAATGCATGAGGAAATCCATTTGGATAATAATCTCTGAGTAGATATAAAGTCTCCTTTCAAGCACTCAGTAGTAAAGATGAAAAGTCTAGGGGATTTCCTGAAAGGTTTGGTTCTTTCAAGGTAGAACACTAGCGCCCTTCTAATGTCTAGAGTGTGTAGGGCGGCTTCTGTTGGAGTACCATGAGGCTTAGAGTACAATGTCGGCAGGTGAATAGATTGGTTCATGTGAAATACTGAAGTTACTTTCGGTAAGAATTTAGGATGTGGACTTAGCGTGATCTTGTCCTTGAAGAATGTTGTGTAGGGGCACTCATGGCAGATCCTCCAATCTTGCTCATCCTTCTGGCCGAGGTAAGGGTGCCCAAGAAGGCTACTTTCATTGATAAGTGGAGTAATGAGTTGGTGGCTAATGATTCGAATGGTGGTCTGGTGAGGCATTTCAGTACCAGGTTGAGGTCCCATGTTGGTGTAAGTCATTGAACATCTGGTAAACATTTATGAAACCCTTGAGGAAGCATTTTGTAGTTGGGTGTGTGAACGTCAAAGTTCGATCTCTCGGTGGAATGCTGAAATTGCCGCAAGATGGACTCTGAGGGAGCTCATTGTTAAGCCAGTGCTTTTCAGCTCCAACAGTTGTTATAAAATTGATGGTGGTGGTGCTGAATTGCTTGTCAGGTGTCTTCCTTGACAACAGGTGGAGAACCTCCATTTTTAAAGGTAGGGTATTTCTCATAGTCAATTTCCTGCTGTTTAATAACATGTGTTTAACTTGTTCTGATCAAGTTATTTTGTCGTGGTGGAACCATTCAGGAGCCATGCCTGTAGGTGGAATATCTCCAGGTTCGGGTGGAGAATGCGACCATTGTGTTGAGTCACCATATCCAGTCAGCAAGGGAGAACTCGCGAGGTGTATATTGCTATGTGTAACAGGTAAGGAAGGATACCATGCCTGCCTGGGCCATGTCAGAACTATAAGGATAACCTTGTCCCTGTCTGCTTGTATCTTGTATATCACTGGTATCAATGAAAACACATACATGAGTTGTGCCTCACATTTGATGAGGAAGGCATCCCCTAGTGACCGTAGTCCCAGTCCTGATCTTGAGCAGAACATCGCACATTTGCGATTCATCGGGGATGCGAACAGATCGATGGTGGGAGTGTCCTACCGTTTGAAGATTGAACTCAGGACTTCTCCATTCATCTCCCATTCGTGATCTTGACAGAAGTACCTGCTGAGCATGTCTGTTGTTGCATTCTGACAGCCTGGCAGGTAACACGCTGAGATGTTTGGAATTGGTGCATACAACATAACAAAGTCTCATGGCTTCTGTGCATAGAGAATGTGAGCAAGCACCTCCTTGCCTGTTGATGTAGAACATGCAGGCGATATTGTCGGTCATAATTTGAATGGATTTGTTCCATATACGAGGTAGGAAATGTCTGCAGGCATTGCAGACTGCTTGTAGCTCTAGCAAATTGATGTGCAGTTAAGTCTCTCCCAGAGACCATTTGCCCTGTATGGTGTGTTGACCACATGTGAGCACCCCAGCAAATCAGTGAGGCATTTGTGGTGATCACTGTTGTCGGGGGTTCCTGTTGGAAAGGAATATCCATACAGACATTTTGTGGACTTGTCCACCATTGTAATGAGTTCTGGACACTTTGTGGAACTCTGAGATGTTTCTGTAGGTTGTGTTTGCTTGGTATGTATACCGTGCACAGCCAAGCTTGTAGGCATCACATATGTAATCTTGCATGTCATACCACGAACATCATGGCCGTCATGTGTCCTAGTAATTGTAGGACAGTACAAGCCCGAACTTGAGGACTGACTTGTACCTCTGAGATGAGGTTTGTGAATCTGATAAGGGTTAATGATGCCTTGGTTTTTATGGCATCGAGGTGTGCCCCAATAAAGTCTAGTTGTTGTACCAGGTTTATGGATGATTTTCGTTTGTTTATTTGTAGAATGAGCTCCCGGAATAGTGTGGTGGTGGATAGGTCGAATGGTAGTACTCTGTATTGGAAGTGTTCTTGTCCTATCGTTGATGCTGGCATTATCATATGGTCGCTGTTGCCTGTTTAAGGAGTCTCTAGGCTCTAATATGGTTGGTATCTCCTTCTCTTTGCAGGGTGGGTGTAAATCCCCCAGGTGCGGACCGTGGCCCAAGAGACCTTCATTGAATGAAGCACCTCGTCCATCTTCTGAGAGAAAAGTTATTCCCGGTCGAAAGGTAAGTCCTCTACTTTTGTCTGGAGTTCTTTTGATGTCCCTGAGGCCTGAAACCATGAGGCTTGGTGCGTTCCTACAGCTGTCTACAATGCTGCCTGAAGGACTGTTTTGGATATGAGCTGTCCCTCAGTGACAATGGCCTGCAATTGTGTCTGTTTTTTCCTCTGGGAGTTCAGATGTGAACTGGGCAAGTTTTCCATAGTTGCTGTAGTCGTATTTGGCCAATAGTGCTCAATAATTGGCCACTTGAAACTGAAGGGTGCAGGAGGAATATACTTTGCGTCCGAACAAGTCAAGTCTTTTGTGTTTTGTCATGGGGTGTAATCTTGAATTGTGGCTGTTCATTACGGTGATTTACTGCCTTGACAACTAGGGAGTTGGGAAGTGGGTGCGCAAATGGAAAAGTCTGCCCCCTTGGATGGTACATAGTATTTTCCATCTGCTCGTTTGCAGGTGGGCAGAATAGAAGCAGGTGTCTGCCAGACGGTCTCCACAGGATACAAGATGGCCTCATTGATGGCACTGGCAATTTTGGAGGTAGATGCGGGTTGCAGTATTTGTACCAGCTTGTGCTGCTTTGTCTTTACCTCCTCTAGTGGGATGTCGTGGCTTTGCAAGACTCTTGAAACTGTTTTAAAGTCATCTGCTGAGGCTAGCAGTGGGGGCATAATCGCCTCATCTGGGGAGGAAGATGAATTGTGTACAGAAGATGTCATGATCTGTGCCCATCTCTGTGTCCTCCCCCTTCCTGTGTCTCCCAGGGTTGTGGTGTGGGAGATGTTGGGTTAGAGCGCAGTTCGCGTCTATGCACTGTGGACAGTCTAGAAAGCTGAACCCTTTTTGAGCTCCACGGTTCCCAAAGCATCGGGAAAGCCATAGGAGGGTACATCCATGGGGGTCCACACCATGGTTGGTTCATCTGGTGTCTTGGACCCATGTGGCTCCACGTTGGTCAGTGGACCTTAGGTGAGGAGTGACGTAGAGATAGGAGGTACTGTCCCTGCATCTCCTCCTCCTCATCACTGGAGAACTGTGCTATGTCTTGTGGGCTGTGATCTCCTCTGGAGCCTGTGGGGGAGCCCTTGGCACCGAGGATCCGTAAATGTGGTGCAAATGAGATTTCTAAGTCTCTCTGGTACAGCGGTTGGTGCTGATTTCTGAGAAGTCGTTGGTGCCATGGGTGTTTTACCTTTCGTTGATAAAGTCGCTGCCGATTGGTGGTGGTGTTTGGCCGGTCCCATCAGTGACTATTTCGTGGTGTCTACCAGTGCCGACTGAGTTGTCAGTGCTGGGTGTGGATGCATGGTGCCTGACCCACTCAGTGCCGAGTCCCGTACCGGTGAGCTCGGTGCTGTGGAGGAGGCAGGTTTTCATCAGTGGCTCAACTCTGTTTCTTTTGCTCTGACCTTGGTGGTGCCGGAGGTGCCTGGAGTGTCATAGGTGCTCACTGGAGAGTAAGATGGCATCGGGGGTAGCAACCTTGCAGGAAACCGCCTCTGTTTTCATGGACCTCTCTGCAGAGATGTTTGAGCCCTCTTTTTTGGTTTTTCAGAGGGTAGGTCTCCTTTTCCATCTTAAGGAGGGCCCAGAGAGAATGTCTGCTTGTCCGTCTCAGGCTGGAAGGACTTCTCCATCAAGATCACTTTAAGCCGGACATCCCTGTCCCGTCAGGCTCTGGCTTTTGGGTTGCTGCAGTGGGGCATTACTGGGGAATATGCCCCTCACCCAGGCAGCATATGCATAAAGAGTGTCCGTCTGAAATGGGCACGGCATTGCAGCAGGAGCCGCATCGTCTGAAGCCTGGAGACCCCGGCATTTTAACTAGTGATGATTGACTAATTAACAAGGAAAAAAAAATTAACACTGACTAACTATCTCTATAACAACTTTATATAAATATTTATCTAAAAACTATTTAACGGTTTTAGGGAGAAGTGCTAACACTGCCCCTTTGCTCCGTCTTCCGCCGAGGATGGTTGAGAAGGAACTGGAGGGCTCAAGTTGTGCGCGTTCTACACACGGCACCAACAGTACCGCAAGACTCCTACTGAGCATGTGCGACCTGCGTGGACACTGCTACCATAAATCTCTGATCGATGGCGCTGGGTCACACTGCCACCTAAAGTGGAGCACCCACAGGGACACTGTTTAAAGGAAAAAAAGGGTATTCTGTTGTACATCTGAAGGTCTTTCCACCAATTTAACAAGGTGAGGATTTCTTGCAGGACCATGACCATCAAGTTCATGCAGTGTCTGCTGGATGTCCAATATGACTACAGCTAGCTGGAAATTTTCCAACCAAATGTTTTTCCTTCCAAAAATGCCAATTCATCAAAAGCCAAATATTTTGCAGAAACATGTCAAAATAAACATATGTTCTGAGACAATACAGGCACGGTTTCGATGGAAACTTGCCTGGTTTTCTGCCAATTCACCCGCCTGCTTTGGAGTCAGGATCCACAACTTCATGGCAACCCTGTTATATGGACTGCCTAAGGGTCACAGATCCCAGGGCTTCCAGACTCCCACTTAGCATGGGGAGCAAGCTGACCCTGGGGGCTGGAAGCCCAAGCTCTATCCAGCTGAGGCTCTCAGGTTTAGGCTCCCAGGTCAACAGCAGGGAACTTGGAAACCCTGCAAACTTCCTTTGATGCTTTTTTTTCTCCAAATATTTGAGGTACTTATATGCCCTCCCCCATTTTAGTAGTATATCAGCACCTCACCATTTTTAATGCATTTACCCTCACAACACCCTGTGATGTAGGGAAGTACTGTCATCCCCATTTTTACAGATGGGCAGCTGAAGCACAGAAAAACTAAGTGGGGAAGACCATAAGGAGAAGGACACAGATGATATACCCAAAGGGCACTAGATAAAGAGCTACAAGAGACCCCATCTTGGCCACAGCCAGGTGGCAGTTCCTGCAAAGCAGGCAAAAAGGAACAAAAAATTCTATATCTGGAACAGCTGATCAGGCAGCAACACACCTCCGAGGTCTCACTTTGACAATGAACAAATGTATCTCCACCCAAATCTGAATCTTGGAGGCAGTTTCCCACTTCTCTGGAGAATAGTCTCCATTGACCACAGAGAAGTGGGTAAGGGATGTAGTGCAGTTAATCCCTGAAACAAAGGGCCCCCATTCCATCACTTCTTCATCCAATCCCCCATCTCAGGCAATCTCATCAAATGTGAATTGATACTAAATGAAACCTCACTTAGACATCCCAGCAACAGAGAAGTAGCCCTCAAAAGATTCTTAAGCTATATGCTATTCATCATCCAAAAGCTTACAGGAGGGTCAGAGCATTCCTGGACCTAAAATGACTCAAATGGATGAAAAGAATGAGCTTCTGCATGCAAACTCTTGCTGTGATGGTAACATCCCTGTCCCAAAGGGACTTCCTCACCTCAGCTGACCTAGCAGCTAGATGCATCCGAAGAAGTGAGGTTTTTACTCACGAAAGCTCATGCCCAAATAAATCTGTTAGTCTTTAAGGTGCCACCAGACTCCTTGTTGTTTTTGTAGATACAGACTAACACGGCTACCCCCTGATACTATGTCCTTATGTCTGTGCCACCGCTGCCTACTCAGATTTGCTTATGACACAGATCATCCCTGTACAAAACTCTACCACCATTCAGCCTCTCTTCTGCCCTCAGGATCTTTTACATTATACTGGTAATGGTCATAGCCAGACTTCAATCTGAGGGCATTCACCTGTATCCCTTCCTGGACAACATTTTAATCAAAGCTCCAACCCGAGCAGCAGACCACGCTGCCACACTTTGGATACAGCAGTTGCTTCAAGAACATGGTTTTGTGATAAACACCAAGAAAAAAACTCTGATCCCTTCCACAAGGATAGCTCTGGGAGTGGACATAAACATTACTGAGGCAAAAATCTACCCATCACTGGACAGATTCCAAAAAATCCAGAACCTTACATCTAGGCTAAGAACATAAGGCCATCCGTACCTCAGTGTCTCCAACTACTGGGTCTTTTAGTTTTGGGTATATGTCACCCCATGGACAAGATCCCATTTCATGTGTCTCCATGTGTTTCTCCTCAAAGTATGGACCCATTCGCTGGAAAATATACAGGATCAAGTACTGGTCCCAAGCCAGGTATTGGATTCCCTCAGATAGTGGGTAATCCCAAAGATTGTCTGCAAGGGTCTTTTCATATGCCTTCTAGACCCACAGGTGCTTAATAGATGCCCACTTAGGGGATGGGAGCATACCTGGGACACAGAACAGCACAAGGCACCTGGAACTCCATAGAAGGGAATCAAAGCATCATTCGCCTGGAGGCTCCATGCTGTTAAGCTCACCCTATGAAGATTCCAGAGGGAAAGGGATTTGAGCAGGTCTGTCTTCATTTACTTACTGAAGGCAAGGCTAGAGAAGCTGTGCCTACTTCCAGAAACCCATTAAGATCCTGAGAAGTATTTTTTCCTCCTGAATGAACAAGAAGTATTTTTTTAAAAATAACTTCCCCTGTAATTCTTTCCTAATTCTCCAGAGGCATAGGAAGCTTACTCAGATATGCAACTTCTTTTACTGCTGTTATCCAGAACTTCAAAGAGTTTTAGACCACTGAATGGTATCTTGCTCAGTTCAGTTCTGGAGTGGTGTCCACACCTGGAGGTGAGGCCAAGTATATCTCTTAGCTATGGTGGAACAAAAAGAGGCAATGGAAAGGCCAAGACGGACAGATTCAAGGGACAAATATCTCATGATGGCAGAATTTCTGGATGAACAAAAACCCAGGGGGGGAATGAGTGAGACAAAGAAACCATCTGAGAGGAACAGAATTAAATGAAGCCAGGCTGCAAGAACTTGGGGTGGTAAGACTGGATAAAGCAGCAAGAATCACTTTCACAGGTAGAAGGCTTCTAGCTAATTCAAACACACATGAAGTTCCCTCTTGTGGAGACAGAGCGTCTAGCTTCATGACCTTTTTCCATGGCTGTGGTGTCCACTGGTCCCTAGAGCAATAAGTAATAATGGACACCTCATCTCCAAAACACACAGAACAGTCTCTTAACATATGAGCCTGTGACAGCCTATCACTAAGGGGTGTGAGATACCCTTTTCTAGGACTATTGCTGGCCATGGCAAAGTGGAGCTACTGCCCTCCAAGCCAGAAAAGACACATCCCCATGAACACCCTGCTGCACATCTACTTCTGTCAGCTTGTCTAATGAGCTCTATGGTTAGATGTCTGCTGGAGGGAGAAGGAGAGAGAAAATGTGGAAGTGTGGGGGAAGGAATGCCAGCAAGCCACAGTAGCCAAGGTTTTCCGCAAATGCTCTGCAGTGGAATGACAACAAGTTGTTTCTGCAAAGAGAGGTAAAATAAACAGAGCTTGTTGTGCCATTACTAGGCTTACATATGGGGAGTTTTAACAAAGCTTATCACCAGCTTGCTACTTTTCTGAATGGGTGTGATCAAACCACTAGTCCATTTCAGACTAATGGATTGCCTATTAGAAATGTATATTCTCTCTCATCCCACGGCCTGAGAGGATTCTATGCGACCACTTCAGTTAAATCAGGAAGTAAAAGTTTAGAGGTCACTTCTGAATAACTATCTCCTTCAAGACAGCTATGTACTAATATCGCCTAGGTCATTTGGCCTTGGTTTTGTTTAGCACACTTAGTCCTTCTGACTCACATAAAACATAATGGAAGTCTTCCTCACCATTTCTGCTGTCATTGTTTTAGCTACAATATGAGTTACAGCTTTCCCATCATCTCTGTGTCCTCTCCTACGCCTCAGTATCCTTGGGGTCAGAGGTCCATGAGCTCTGTAATTTAGACCAAAATCTATGTACTACAATTAGTTTTATACAAAGCATTTCTCACGGTATGTAAAATTGTTTGACTTTAAGAAGTTTTATGCTGAATTTATTAGATTTTAACAGATATGCATTTAAACAACATCTTCATCCGTGACAAACATAACCGACATCTCCAGCATCACAAAACTTTCAGTGTTAAATGCAAGATATGCAAAAGCAGCACATTTGGTATTTCCAAGTTTGTTTAGACAAGTCACTCACCACTTTGCTGCCATCTCCAGAATCCTAAAAATTAATATATTTAATGAATTTGGCTTTAGGGTCCTGGGCTTTGACCCATGTTTGAAAACAAACATTGAACTCTATTTAAACACTGTTCCAAGTATAATCCATTCAAAAAGATTGTCTGAGTGACCAGTACAGGTAGGCCAAAAAATATTTTAAGGCCATTTTCAAAAAGCATCTTCTAGCCTAGATCAACAGTTTGACTCCATCTTTTGATACAACATAATTCCTTTACTAAACCAATCCCCAATGAAAAGTGCATATGGAGTGTCCAAACAAAAATTTACCAAAAAAACCCGACACATTTCTTAAAATGTAGGCACATCTTAAAGTGTGGTTATGGTTAGAAAGGGGACTCTTCAAATTAGCTATGCTTCATATTCTTTCCTCCCTCAGTATAATAATCCACTTCCGTTTTACAAAGCAAAGAGAATTTAAATCTGCAAGAGATGCAGGGCAAGGAGGAGGATTAGAAGGCATTGGAGGTGGGGGGGGGGAGGCAGGACAGAAACAGGCTTGTTGGGGGAAGGGAAGAAAAGCAGGAGCAAAAAAATGTCTGGAGCCACTAGACTACACTCCCCAGCAGAACCTGGAACTAAACCCATTATTCCCAAGTCTCAACATTACTTTGCTATCTAGGAAATTGCTGTGAAACCCACTGAAAGTATCTCTCTCCAATTCCCATCTACTGGCAGTCCCACACAGAAGATAAACTGCCTTCTATTGCTATCAGCTGTGTTAGCTCAAGTGGTAGAGAGCTGTGCCATGAACCAAAAGATCCCAAATATGCTGTTGACTGATGTGGGGGGTAAATCTGTTCCCACATAATGGAATTTGTTTTTGAAATTTAAGTTTAAAAAAAAAAAAGACTTTATTTATTTATTTAAACAGTAGAGTAGGAAAGTCAAGCACTCAGAAGTTAGAAAATGTTAAAATTAAGTTTGCCTGTGCAGCCTTAATTCAGCTTCCTTGTGCATATGTTATGGTAGAGTTTAATTATGTGTGCATGTATATTTTTTCCCTATAGAACTCCTGCCTCATTAAGTTCACAGGACAAACTGTGCTGTAGGAATGAATCAAGGTTGTGTACTGAGTGAGACTGTTGTAGGATTGCTGCCTCATTTGTTGCAGAAGTTGGAAGATGTGTAGTGAATGAGGCAGAGAACTACAGGAAGAAAAAGATGATCTTATCATTAGGGCAGCTGAATAACATTATGGGAACTGAATTCTATCCCTGACGCTGCCACAGAGTTCCTATGCGATGCTACGTATGTCACTTAAAGAAAACTTTTCACAGGTGGTCCCTAATTGTGCATTCCTCATTTTCTAGGTACCTGACTTGACACATGTGGGTTCATTTGCGTTAAGTGCTAGGCGCATGCAACTGAAGTCAATGGGCACTGTACTTTCAACATATAAAGTGCTATAAAATGCTACATACTCTAAAAACCAAGCTTCAGGCTTCTCAAATTCAGCACTCAAAATTAACTGACACTTCTAACAATTTTGAATTTAAGCTTTGTACCTCAGTTCTCTATCTGGAAACTCGGGATATCATCTCCTCACCTCTCAGGGGATGCTGAAGATTAATTAATTAATGTTCATAAAGAACTAAGATACCTCAATGAGAAAAATACAGAAAACACATGAGCAAATTAATAATTCTGTTCAAATTCTGCACTGAGTGGTGTGCAGTAAATAATGATGAGGATAGAAAGAAATAGTGAACCATCTATCCTGTCCACTGAATGAGGCAGGGATCCCATGGGAAAAAGTGATAACATAATTAAAGACTGTCAGAGAACATATGCACACCAGGGCCTGAATTAAGGTTGCCTGTGGGCAACCCTAACTGGCATTTACCAATTTTTGAATGCTTGACTTTGCAACCTTCTTTTAATGTAGGGTTTTTAATATAATATGGATTTACAGTACATATTTTTATACAGTGAAATACTGCAGTTCAGACAGCATCTGGATAAGGACTGAAATATGCTGATAAACTAAAGAAAAATGGAAGGACAAGGATTTTTCTAAATTTTAGTGATTTAATAGTTCCACTGGAGAGTAAGTAACAATCAGTTGGTTACCTTAATGTAATAATTCCACTAGGGAGGATATCCGTCTCAACTACTGGCAGGAAGCTTTTAAATTCATAGTTTATAATTAATTACAGTGCTAGTTAACTTCTATTAACATTTAGAAAGGACAAGCAAGAAATTATGTTTAGAATGGATTTTGTTGTAGAGCCCTAAGTATGAACTAGTAACTATAGAACAGCGGTTCTCAAACTATGGGGCACACCTGGGAATGTGTCACGGGAGGCACAAGCTGTGAGCACTTTTTTTTTTTTTTTTTTGGAATTCCAGCTGTCAACCCCAGGTGGCTGGGGCTTGGGCAGCAGGGCCATGCACAACCAGGAGGCCAGGGGAGGGGATAAAGAGGACAGCCGGAGGCCTGCTATCCCAGGGCTCTCCTCACCTCCCTCCCCCAATCCCTCACCAGGATGTAATCTGGGATCTCCTCCTCCCCCACCACCACCAATACTTCACCTGGAGATGGTGGCAGGGCTCTGGTTATCAGCCCTGGGACAGCAGCAGGGCAGAAGTAAGGGTGGCAATGGGGAGCTAAGTCTGCTGTGAAAAGTGATATTGACAAATAGCACTTTTAACATTACCACCCTTTCTTCTGCGCTGCTGCTGGCACAATGCTGCCTTCAGAGCTCGGCACCTGGCCAGAGGTATATGTACTTGTGTGGCAGGGGCTGTAAATGACTACAGACACAAAGAAAGGGGCCTCAATCAAATAAGTTTGAGAACCACTGCTATAGAAGTTACCTGAGGCGAAGGTCCTCCCATATTTTCAGCAATCCACATAGCATTACTAGTTCATAGTATTTTTTCCAACATTCAACAGCTTCTTCTGCTGTAGGTTCTTCTTTAATATTATTTTGGTACTGAATCAATTCCAAATGCATGTTTTTATACTTCTCCAGATTTTTTCTAAAACGTTGACCAATTGGAGCAGGAATAGTTCCATTCTCAATATCACACCAACTGTGAAAATAAAATAAAAATGTTATACTTCTGTTATAGGGCGTACAGGCCCCATGCTGGCAAGGAGGGGGTTAATGAAGGACTCTGGACCCAACTGGCCCCGCGTCATTACACCTGCAGCAGATGTCAGGTATGGAGAGGGGAGTTAAAAGAAGTCCCAGCTCAGTGCGGGGCTGATCAGGAAGGAAAGCAGAGCTCTGCTTCTTTGCCAAGGAAAGCCTGGTTTCAGCCAAGAGTCAGATACAGCTTGCTGTCTGGATGAGCCTCCCAAAGGATGAGATGACCAGGCCAAGTAAGACTGACCAAAAGACCTGGCTGCATGGAGACATGCCCTAAATCAGGAGTCTGAAACACGTGGGCTGCATGTTATTTCCTGCGGCCCTCCAAAAGCGCCAACTTCGCCAGCAGCCAAGCTCCCTTCTCCCCCCTCGTTCCCCTCCCCCCCCCCCCCCCCCCCGGTGCGCTGTGTGTCCCTGTTCCTCCGCCTACCTCCCAGCACTTCCTTGGCGGCACTTAGGACTTTCCGGGGGGGAGGAGCAGGGACGCGGTGCACTCGGGGGAGGAGGCGGGGCGGGGATTTGGGGAAGGGGTTGGAATAGGAGCAGGGAGGGGGCAGAGTTGGGGCGGGGACTTTGGGGAAGAAGTTGGAATGGGGGCGGGGAAGGGGTGGGAAGAGATGGGGTAGGGGCGGGGCTGCTTGAGACCCCTGTGATAAACTGTTTGTTGGGGTACCGGGCATCATCGCCCAGGGATCTCTCTATTAAGGGTTGTGGACACCTAGGGATCCCCCCCATTGCCCAGGGGTCTCTCTCTTAGGGGTGCTGGGCACCAAGGGGTCCCCCCCCACATTACCATGAGGTCTCTCTGTTAGGAGTGCTGGGCACCCAGAGGTCCCCTCCCCATTGCCCAGGGTTCTCTCTGTTGGGACACTGCACAGTGTCTGTGATTAAGTGAAAATTTTCTGTAACATTTTTATAATTCCTAGGCGAGCCTCAGTTTCCCTCTCGACTTTGCGCTGTGACCGGGGGGGTGGAAAGGGTTACACAGTGCAGGAGAGAGTCGACGCCTATGGCGGGCCACAGGAAACGGCCTGCAGGCCACGTGTTTGAGACTCCTGGTGTAGATCATCAGCAGTGTTACTGACCACATAAGGAATAGTTACAGGTGTTTATATTTATTAAAACCCCTCTTCGCATTACAGTTTTAAAAAAGTTACTACATTGACTTTTAATAGCGTACTATATTACTCTTCATTTTTTTTCATTTTTGACTATACTTTTGTATCGTTGTATGAAAAGGTTTCAGTGATGTGGCCCTCGGGCCAATGTACTAGTCCTCATGTGGTCCTCGTGGTGAATTGAGTTTGAGATTCCTGCCCTAAATAGAAGGGCAGGATCCTGCTGAAGATTCCTTGGATAACTCTCTTTTTGAGTTCATAGCATTCCTTTATTTTTGGACTTTAATACCCCAGAAAGGGTAGGACTCAAGTGTGCCTTAGCTGGAGGGCTAAAGCACCAATGCAGTAGACCCTGTGAGAGGTGGCAACTGACTGTTGGAGACCCTATGATAAGGTGAATAGTGCTCCAATGTACCATCAGGAGATCCCTCACAGCTTTTTATATTTTTTTATTTATATAATAAAAAAAAAACACCACCCCACTCTCACACCCCTCACTCTCTTTTTTGGGATAATATACTTACAGTTTAATTCTCTCTTCTACCAGTGCCGTATAGGTCTCACAACTTTCATCGTCATCCCAGTCCCTCCAAAGGAAGTCGTAGAAAAACCTAAAAGATATATTGACATTACAGGGGGTCCCCAGTATAAGTCAGGGTTGCGTTCTTGAAAAGGGCAATGGATACTGAAACGACAGATACCAGGGAATTTAATTTTTCCCCATAAGAAAAAATTGCCTGCCCCCCCCACTCCTGCCCCACCTCTTCCCGCCCACTTCTGCCCCCTCCTCCGAGCACACCCCATCCCTGCTCCTCCTCCTCCCTCCCTCCTGAACCCCATGGGAAGCACCCAAAGAAAAGCCCTGCAAAAGGTGAAGCGACAGCTATGTGGATCGGAACACGTTCCCCTATTGGTGAGCGACGGATTCAAGAAATGACAGACAAGGGGGAGACTTATACCGGGGACCCCCCCTGTATGATACTGCCACCACATTTGTCCTTGTGTGAGAAGCAGAAAAAAAAAAAGCTTCCATATGTTTTGGCAATCAACCTCATAACTTTTTACTGTGGTGATCTCAAGTTGTGAAAAACATTTTCACTTCATAAAAAACTGCAACACCGCAAATCTTATTTCCCCGCAAGAAAAATCTGCTTAATTTCTGCAGTTTGATTTCTCTCTTCACCTCACCAACAACCTTAGGTAAAATCTCAACAGCACGTCTATAAGTTCATCTATATGGTTGTTTATGGCTGTCCAAAAGAAAAAATGTAGTTACCTACCCTTCATTTTTCCTTCTCTGAAATGGGCACCTGGTGCTCCATAATTTGTTACAACTAGGTTACTCTTCCTCATCTTCCAAGCCTTGTGACTAAAAAAAAATAAACTCCACTAGCTTCACAATGTAGTGCTGGCAATTAGAACTGATAACAGAAGTGATTGCCTCTCTCTAACTCCCCAAGCAACTGCTCATGCTAAAATGATAAATTATGAATTCCGATTATAATACAGGGAAATGGAAGAAACTGCTTACAGCAAAGAAAGATCCTAATATGAGGGAATCACAAGACTTCTCCATCTCTCCCTGCAGGAATATTCCATAAAGAGAAAAAAGGAAGAACTGAGACATTTCCCCTCCAACTGGAAACGAATGCAAATTAGGTGACAACCTGGGAGAGATCTCACAGAGCACCAGATGTCCACTTAAGAGAAGGAAAAGTTACATGTAGGTAGGTAAATTTAACCTGTCTTCATCATGGGCACCTGGTGCTCAGTAATCCATTACAACTGGGAAGTTGCCAGTAAAACGTATCTACATAAACAGGAGGGAAACTTGAAACATCAAGAATGAACCACAAGGAAAAAACAACTGCTTGAGGATAGGTTTATTTTGTTTTACTTTTCTTCTGCCTTCTCTGAGCATGTGAAGTGGTTTATTGAAAGAAAGCCAAGAGAGAGCCTGCAGCACCTTCTGCCCAAAAGTTATATCAAAGACAAAACATCTATTTAAAACAATAAAGGAATGCACTCAAGTCCACATAGCTATACTACAAAATTACTTCAAAGCACTATGCTATTCTGTCCAGGAAATGGACATATGCCTGAACTTTTACAGGAGGAGGGGGATCTTTTATGAACAAACTGTAGGCCTGACAAACTCCTTAATTTATCCATCTAGGACTAGTGCCTATAATGCTTTTGTTGCAATCTTCCTTAGGTCATCCATCTAATATTAAAATTGCATCCAATTTTCTTCAAGAATTAGTTTTATGTAAATAGAATTTGAATATCTCAACATCTAAAAGCAAGTAACTGATTCTCTTAGTGGTGAAAGAACTTAGAATACAAGGAAAGCAAATAGATTACAATGTTCAAGTGGAAACTATAATTTCAGGGGACACAATTCTGGTGCAGGCCTGAAAATCATTTCATCTGCAAAAAAACTGCACAGAAAGATTCCAGATGGATAAAGCCCCCCAAACTTTAGACTTGATTACCCTTGCGGTCCCCTCTAGCCCTATGGCTCTATCAACTAACTCTCCTGGCCAATGTAATTGCGAACAGGTAAAATGTTTTAATAAGTATGGGGAAAACTCCCCCATTTGTTTAGGAAAAATTAGATTATCTGAAACATTAAACTATTCTACTAGTCTCGTAACAGCATCTCTGCAGAGAGACAGCTTTAAGGAATTGGGAAATGTGAGGGTGTTGCAAAAAATGCTAGAATTGGAAGGAATATGCTACAAGTAGCCTATCATTGAGACCTGAACCTTCAGGAAGATTGTGTCATAGTTTGAGCAAGTGCCTATCTGGAAGGAACTCCAATACATGTCCTTTCAAGAGCACCATGAGAATCAAGTTCTCAAAATCCTTTGAAGTTGCCAGATTTGTGGACAATTTCTAGATTTCACTAGGATGTTCCATGAGCTCTCCTGAATATTCATGCTCTAGAAGGCAAAAACTTCAATTTCCAGGCCAAACACTTCATGTGCTGAGGTCTAGAAGTTTGAGATGATCCTGAAATATGTTTCCACTTCCAGGAAGTTTGAAGTGCCTTTTTGGTCACGTACACTAAGGTATCTTACTGAAGGCCTGAATTAACCTTTTCAAAAGACACAGCAACCCCCAATTTACTGGGCTATCCATCTTAACTGTTGTAAAGATTGCTGTTTCTGTAGCTATAGCTTTTGCTGCTGCCTCAGTCTGACATGCTCCTTGAAGAGACAGAGGAATGCTTTAAAAAAGAAATGATAGAAAGAGTTTATAAAGGGGGAGGGAAAGCAGAGATGAACATGCTCTGACTTTAAAGCCTTACTGAAGTGGTTTTAAAGCTGTGCAACAGAACTCTCCTTTCTTAATGCTAACATTTTAGCACAGGATTACAGCCATTTGGATTGTCCATTGAAGTTGTCAAGCTAATGGTGTAAGCAACTAACCACTCAGCAATATCACTTGAATGAAAATCGTTGTCAGGCTCAGTAAAGTGGCAGGCTAGACCAGTTTGGAACACATGAAAGGAAACTGGAAGAGAGAAGCTCATCCCTATAGATTCCAGCTCTTTTGATTGTCTGTTATTGGTATAGGCAGGATGCTTGCAGTAGGGGCTAGGATGCTCTGCTGCACTCATAAGAAAAGTCAGCAACAGTGGTAAAAAGGCAAGCTGAGTTAGGCCACGCTGAGCTAAGGGAGGCCAGACAGAAAACAGGTCTACTGACAGGCTACCAATATGGCCTAGATCACTCTGCATCCTGCAAAATACAAAAATCAAATCAAATTGGGGGCAGGGAAAGAGAATGCAGTGGTAATACAAAGAACCATACTAGGCCATACTGTCACACTTGAGAAAGCCAGGGTAATAAAGGGCTAGCGGGCATCAGCAGGTTGGACCAGGCCACTCTACTGACTTGCTGAGGAAAAGACAGCAGAAGGAGTAGTAATAGGGTGTAGGGAAATGCAGACTATAGAATATGCTTCACAAATCCATATCTGCACAACCCTCAGGCTGCCCCAATATAATGGTAACTGATACCAAATACAGAGAATCTGAAACATCTGAGTGCTATGTTGTTGGGGTTTTGTTTTGTTTTTTTTAAACGATGTTTTCATTTTCAAAGCCTGTAGAAGTCAGAGCTTAAGCACAAGAAAAATTGTCTAATGCTCTAGACAGTTGGGCCAAAAACACCAGGTACACTGGCAAACTGAAAGCAGTAGGCAAGTCATGCTCCCAGGTTGTTCCTGACCCTGCTGACTTACCAGCCTCTTGGGAACATTCCTAGAACCCATACTTCACCACAGTCAGATGAGAAAAATAAAAAGCTAGGGGCCTCTGGCTTGTTGCTTCCAAAATGCCAGGTCCTGTTGCAGAATTTCCATTCCAACCAGCTTAAGGCTTGCCTGTCGGATGTCTGTAGAGTGGAGTGAGTAGGTGGTGATCACAGCTAAGACTGCTACACTGCCATGTTTCCTCCTCAGTAATAGCTTTCCCGTACACTCCTCTTCTCAAAAATCCTCTAAGACCTGGTCTACACTACAAACTTACATTGGTATAACTACATCACTCAGGAGTGTGAAAAATCCATGCCCCAGAGCAATGCAGTTATACCAACCTAACCCCTGTTATAGATAGCGCTAGGTTGATGGGAGAACGTCTCCTGTCTACCTAGCTTCCACCTCTCATGGAAGTGGAGTTTCTCCCGTCAGCATAATATCTTCACTAAAGCGCTACAATGGTGCAGCTGCACTGGTGTAGCTGTGCCACTGCAGCTTTTTAAGTGTAGACCTGCCCTAACCTACTAGGGGCACCAAGAAGAGGAAGAAAAAAGAAATATGCACAATGGAAGTAACTCCTGCTTAGAGATGAGTCCTAAGAGAACCTCCAGGTTCTTTGAGCAGAGGCAAAACACTGGGGTATTAGAGAGGCAATCACTACACTAGGGGTCGGCAACCTACAGCATGCATGCCAAAGGCGGCACGCGAGCCAATTTTTCCAGCCCCGCTCAGCCCACTGCCGGCCTGGATAAACGGAACCCTGGCTGGCAGCAGGCTGAGCGGGGCCAGCAGCCAGGACGCCGGCAGGCAGGAGCCGGCGGGTCTGGGGTTCCTGACGCCGGCCCCTTGCCAGCCAGGGTCCGGCCATCGGCCCCGCTCAGTCTGCTGCGGCCTGCGATACCAGCCGCCAGCCCCGCTCACCTCGCTGCTGGTCTGGGGTTCCAGCCACCCGGTCCCCTGTATTTATGTGCCCGTGCTTAATTTGAGTTTTCGATGATTTACCTTCTAAAAAATTCTCCCATGTCTCGCACCCCCAGAAAGGGCATCTCGCACCCCCAGGTTAAGAACCACTGCACTAAACTGATAAGATCTGCATTTTAATTTAATTTTAAATGAAGCTTCTTAAACATCTAAAAACCTTGTTTACTTTAAATACAACAATAGTTTAGAGTTATAGAGAGAGACCTTCTAAAAACATTAAAATGTATTACTGGCACGCGAAACCTTAAATTAGAGTGAATAAATGAAGTCTCGGCACACCACTTCTGAAATGTTGCCGACCCCTGCACTACATTGTGAAGCTAGAAAGAAATAGCAAAATATTTTCAAGTTGAAATGACTCATTGAAAGAAATCCTTTTCTGCAAACAGTTTGTTTCTACACATTAACAAGCATTTTGTTAGAAAATTCCTGACTGGCTCTACTCAAGATACAGTACTGCAAACCTTAAAAACACCATATGGTTGGCACATTAAGATAAAAGGGTCAACACCTTTTAGAGTAAAAAAAGCAGAAGTGGTAAGGCAAAGCACCAGAATCCAGATAGGGCTGCTGAACCTCAGGTCCAAAAGCTGTTCCCTCCTGGACTAAGTAAATCCAATCACATTGCAAGGGGTTTTTGGGCCATTAACTGGACTGCATCAAAATACTTTTTCATCCTTACCACTTTTTAAACTGAGACTTTTGTTTGTGAATACTCTTACACTATTAATGAAGCAAAGTAAATCTTTCTAATCTGTCTAATTTAGGTACAGTTCCTCAATTAACATTTTAGCATCTCTGAATGGCAAAAATACAGGGGAAAAGGCTAAATACCTCACAACGTCCAAAGCCTGGGCAATATCAAATACTACCATATCCTGCCCCTCGACAGGGTAGATTTCCAGCAAAGGTACACAATGCTCCAGTTCATCCAAAACATTATCAACAAGCTCTCTTGGAATATTTGCAATATTAGAGGAAAATGGTTCAGCAACAGATATAGAAGCTTTCAAGTGAGATGAGGTGCTCTGAGATGGTTTGCAAGTAACCTAAGACATAAGAAATGTATAGTTACAAAATGTTTTTAAAATGTCTATTTCTTTGTTAGTATGATCCTGCAATCCTGCCACACACACAGTTCTTATTAACCTTCATGGGAGTGCCACCTGTAGAACTGATCCATACTAAAAATAATTAGTGAAAATGACATCTTCCTTTAATTTTACCTTAAAGCAGTAGTATGATTTTAAGAGAAAATGATTAGTTTGCTACAGAATAGGTAAACTGAAAATTGAGTTATTTTTTAATCTAAACACTACAGACAGCTGTAGAGGCCAGTATTTAAACCTATTTATCACTCAGGGTGAGAATTTGCAATTTCATATTCTACTTATCTAGTATGTTAAGCTCAGTTTGAGGTTTTGTTATTTACTAGGTAATCTCTTTGATCTGTTTGCTATCACTTATAATCACTTAAAATCTATCTTTTCGTAGTTAATAAACATATTTTATGTTTTAATCCAAACCAGTGTGCGTTTGACTAAGGTGTCTGGGGAAAATCTCAGCTTGATTACCACAACTATGCATGGTCCTCTTCACATTGAGGTTAAGCCCATATATAATGGCCAGATTTGACCAGGGCAGAACGAACAGTACTGCTCTGGGGTCTTAGGCTGGGAGGCTAGTGATTAGAGAGCTAACGTTATGGATAGCGTCTCCATATTCGTGAGTGCTACAACCTAGCAGGTGTTCCTGCACCTCTGATTACTGCACACTCTACCAGGGCACAGGCTTCATCTACAGCGTTCCTGGCCCAGGTCTCTACTCAGGAAATCTGCAGGGCGGCAATGTGGTCCTCCATACACACTTTCTCCATGCACTATGCGATTACCCAACAGGCCAGAGATGATGCGGCTTTCGGATGAGCAGTACTCCAATCAGTGGACAACTCCGACCCCGCCTCCTGAACTTGGGCTTGGGAGTCACCTGATTAGAATGGACATGAACAAGCACTCGAAGAAAAAAAAAAAACCGATTACTCACCTTCTTGTAACTGTTATTCTTTGAGATGCGTTGTTCACGTCCATTCCAGGACCCACCCTCCTTCACCTCTAGCCAGCAAGAAGGAACTGAAGGGGTGGCGAGTCGGCAGGGCCCTATATTGAGCACCATGACTCCAGGGGGCGCCCAGACTGACCTGACAGATGCTGCTATGGGAAAAATCACCCGGCCATTGTGCACGTGCGTGCGCACACACCTGATTGGAATGGACATGAACACTACCTCTTGAAGAAGAACAGTTACAAGAGGTGAGTAACCGTTTTTTAAGTCCTCCATTTGTGCATGCTTTTGGAACTAGATGCATTCACTAACATTTTCAAGTGCAGAAAAGGACATACTTTGAGCTATTGTGTGTGGTAGTCAGATTGTAGAAAATACCATCTTTGTATACTCTGCCATTCCATATTCCTGAGATTTGTAGAGAAGCTAGTTGGAATTTGATCAGTTCACATACCTATCATTATTCCATTGTGGCATCTTGGATAGAAATCCTACAGCCAGCTTTTTTGAGAGGTAACTGTTGGTCACTCACCTGCAGTGTGGGATCCTTATGGACAAGCATTGGAAAAGAGGTTATTTACCTTATGGAAAGTGGACTTAGAGATGCTTTGGTCCTCAGATCTCATGACCCTACCCTTCATCCCCACTGATTTGGAATCCTTATGCCAGGGAAGTCCCACAAAGAAGCTAAAATCTTGGAATGAGATTTTGGTAAACAAGTGAATTAGAGGAAGCAATTTTCCTCTTTCCCCAGTTTCATTCTGGAGATGTGTTGGCTCTTGCTGAAGACTGCCATGCACTTGGTGAAGACTTGAGGTGCTGCTGACAGGCCGAACAGGAGGACAGTAAATTGGTAGTGGGTACTGTTGACCACAAACCTGAGGTACTTCCTGTGGGGCTGAGTAATTGTGATATGAAAATGTGTCCCCTTCAAGTCGAGGGCGGCATACTAGTCTGCTGGATCTAGTGAGGGGATGATGGATGTCAAGGAGACCATGCGGAACCTGAGTTTCTTTATGAGCTTGTTGAGTTCTCACAGGTCCAGGATAGGCCTAAGGCCGTCTTTGGCTTTCGGTATTAGGAAATACCGGGAATAAAAGCCTTCGCCGCGTGTTCCTGAGGAACCTCTTCCAGTGCCCCTAACGATAGGAGCGACTGCACCTCCTGGATAAGGAGCTGCTCATGAGAAGGGTCCCTGAAGAGGGACTGGGAAGGAGTGTGGAAGGGCGGGAGGGCACAGAATTGGATGGAGTATCCCCTCTCTACCATGTGGAGCACCCAGCGGTCCGAAGTGCAGGACCATGCATGGTAGAAAGGGGACAGTCAGGAGAGAGAGGTATGGTGGGGTAGATCCAGTCTCTGATCTGGTGCGCTGTCCTCAACCGCACCGTCAAAAGGCTGGTTAAGTGCCAGAAGGCAGTTTGGATTGGCCAGAGCCCTGGCCTGAAGACGGTTGTGGTCTCCTCCTGTTCCTCCTCTGAGAACCGTCCTGGCAGTTCTGGTGATGGAATCTCGGCAGAGGTTGCAGTCTGAAGTGTCTCCGCTATGTGGCGGGAGTGTGCAGATCCAAAGACTTGAGGGTTGCTCGTGAGTCTTTCAGGCTGTATAGCCTCTTGCCTGTCTTTTCAGAAAAAAAGTCACACCCTCAAATGGGAGGTTCTGAATAGTCTACTGGACCTCATAAGGCAGCCCCAAGACTTGGAGCTCCTTCTCATGGCCACCCCAGTAGCCATAACCCTAGTGGCAGCATCTGCACTGTCCAATGCAGCCTGGAGGGAAGCCCAGGCGACTAGCTTCCCCTCCTCCACCAAGGCCGAGAACTTGGCTCAGGAGTCTGAAGGGAGGAGCTCCGTAAATTTGGCCATCGCCGCAAGGTGTTATACTAGTACCTGCTGACGATGACCTGCTGGTTCGAAATACAGAGCTGCAGACCCCCAGTAGAATAGACCTTTTTCCAGACAAGGTCTAGTCGCTTAGCCTCCCTGTTTTTTGGGGAGGGCCCTTGGAAATCCTGTCTCACATGGGTTAGCAGCGTCCACAACAAGAGAGTCGGTGTGAGTGGGAGTATAAATGTTAGTACCCTCTGGAGGGCATGAAATAACGTCTCTCATTGCGCGTGGCAGTGGGCAGCAAGGAAGTTGGGTCTGCCACAGGATCTTGGTAGTGTCCACAATAGTCTTAATCAGTGGTAGGGCAATACGAGAAGGTCCTGAGGGGGTGAGGATGTCCACCATGGGATCAGCCTCCTCGGCCTTAATGCCCAGACTCTTGAGCAGCCCTTCGCAGCAATTCTGCAGCACCCTGTTGTCCTCAAGCATTAGGGCTACGGCTGTACCCACCAATGCCTCATCTGGCAACGATGAGAAGAAAGCACTTATAAAAAGCGGATGCTCCCTGCCATCCAGCCCCAGGAGATCCCGCGAGACTCAGGGCAGCATTGGTGCTGATGGGGCGCTCGCCGGCACCGGGGCTGTAGACTTCGAACCCGGTGTTGGCTCTACCATCATTAAAACCCAGGGAACCATTGACAGAGCCAGGGCCGATTCCCCCTGTCTGAGCCGACGAAGGTGGCGGGCCCATCGTGGTATCTGTGCTGGAGCTGTCAGTGCCTGCGACGTAGTCAGCGCCGAAGTCAGGTGGCTCAGCGGTGCCGATGCTGCGGCTGGAGGTGTTGGCATATGGGCTGGCGCTGAGGCAAGCTGCATAGACTATGGCGGGATGAAGGTGGCTGAGGCCACAGAAGATGCAGCAGAGCCTTGGTGAAAGGCCCAGGAGGTCCAGAATGGCCACGGTGGTGGATTCTGCCACTGCAGTGGCCAAACCCGGGGCTCTCTCCTGTCTCTCCCGGACCTCGATCTTTGGCTCCTACTTCTCCTTGATTGGTAGGAGTCAGACTCTGACTTCCAAGGTCTCTAAGACTGAAGACCAGGGAGGAGCTGAGCCTTGGTGCCTCGAGCGTCAAGAGCTCGGGGAGCAGGTAGGCTCTCTGTTCGAGTGGGCCGGTGCTGAGGGACATGGAGAGGGGGAGCGCCTGGACATCATAGCTGGCTTCCCTCTTGAGTGCGCCAGGGCGTTGGGCCGCCAACACTGGAGGTTCTTCCCTCATCGGGGATGAGAATGGCTCCGTAAGGTACAACAGGTCCCGAGCAGCTTCAAAAGCTTCTGGCATCTAAGGGAGCTGTAGCTGCTGACCTCTAGGGACCAGTGTCTGTGGGAACTCAACTGCCTTGCCTGGGCAGGAGTCGACGCGGCCCCAGTGAGGGATCGGAGTTGTGGCCCACCTGGAGTCTCACTTCTCTGGACTTAGCCGGAGGTGACCGACTGTCCAGCTTCTTTTTCTTCTGAGGCAACGTTGAGTGGGATCAGTGCCTGCTCTCAACCGGGCCTCATGAGGTGCCAGGCCGGGACCGAGTGTCCCAGGACCAGTCTTTTCTCGGAGCCAAGCTTAACAACTGTGCCGGGGCGCTCTGCGTCAAGAATGACATGTTAGGAGCCAGGTCCCCTGATCCTGGGTCAGAATGAAGGCGTACAGCTGCCTCCATGAGGATCACCTTAAGCCCCTGTTCCTTTTCTTTAAGAATTCTAGGGCAGAACTCGCAGCAGATCTTACAATGATCCTTTTTGTGACCCTCCCCTAGGCATCGTAAACACGAGGAGTGTGGATCGCTTTTCGGCATGCGCTTCACCCAGGCCACACAGTTTTTAAACCCCGGGGACCGCAGCATACTACGGCTCCGGGGAGTCAGAATGGGAGGGACCCCCAACAACTCTAATAATAAATAAGGTAACTATATACAGAGAACTGTAGAATGTGCTTGCTAAGCAAGGGCTACAGGAAGTTCTAGCCAACTGTCACTGGCGGTAAGAAGGAACTGAAGGGTTGGCAGGGCCCTATATTGAGTGCGATGAAGGCATGACTCCAGGGGGTGCCCAGACCTACTCGACAGATGCTGCTATGAGAAAAATCTTCTGTGCATGCGCACACACCTGACTGGAATGGACATGAACAAGCACTCAAAGAAGAATAGTTAAATTCCCATCACTGTATGAAGATCTGAAAACACAGGTGTTTGAGAACTTCCTAGAAACATTTGAAAAAACTCTGATGATTAGTGTGCAAGATGCTGTGAGCCTTGCTTATTTTTCCATTAAACTTTAAAAACCGAAGTGCTTTATTTTAATTACAACTACTCAATCATAAGCCGGTTTGTTTATAAGCCAACCCCCCCCAAGATTGATAAGTAAAAATGGAAAAATTTGTATAACCTGCTCATAAGCCACCCCTATAATTCAGGGGTCAGCAAACTTCGGCTCCCGAGCCATGAGGTAAGTCACTGGGGGGTGGAAATGGTTTGTTTACCTCCAGCGTCTGCAGGCACGGAGGTAAACAGTGTGTCCTGGCGTGCCAGCTGCTTACCCTAATGGGCCAAGACAGCAACTGGTGGGGAAGTTTTTTGGGGAGGGGGGAGAAGCTGGGAGTCAGGGGAGTGACCCCTGTTACCCCTCCCCACATGACCCCACCCCTAATCTGGGACCCTCACCCTCTCCCCATCCCATCCCTTATCTGGGGAGGGCCAGGGGAGGATGTCTCTGACCTGGCTAGAGCTGCTCCTGCAGGCTGGGCAGCGCGGCCCCAGCAGGCTGGGCAGCGCGGCCCCAGCCTGCTCCAGTGGGCCAGACCGGGCAATGCGGCCGCATGATGTTCCAGTGGGCAGGCCGGGTGGCACAGCCACAGCCTGCTTCGGCAGGCCGGGCGGTGCAGCCACAGCCTGCTCTGGGGGGCAGGGCCGAGTGGCATGGCTGCAGCCTGCCAGCCCTGGAGCTGCAGCTGCTTTGGAGGCTGGGGCGAGAGCAGCATAGCCAGAAGCAGAGAGAATCTGGCCCCGCCTCTTCCCTTCTGTTTCTACTGGCTGTACTGCCTCTCCTTGCTCCCTCTGTTGGGGGGAAGGGCTGTGTCCCACCTCTCCCTCTCCATAGCCGTTCATAAGCCGACCCCCTTCTCTGGTGCTTCCCTTTTTTACTAAAAAAAAATTTGGCTTATGAACGAGTATGTACGGTAACTACAATGAAAAAATAAAAAGGAAAATTACTTCAACAAGTATTCCAACAAAAGGTATAAGGACATTTTCAGAATTGATGAAGAAAAGCTCTGGATTGGTCTTCCAGACTCCAAGCCATTTTTCTTTCATCTTCAGTTTCTCCAGAAGATATTTACTCATTGCTTTATTGGCATCTTCTGCCTATTACATGAACAAAGAAAAAAAATTCTCACCTATCTTAAAGGTACTGCACTTTTAATTAAAAATAAATTCATATAAAACTTCACATTAATCCATAAAACATGATACATCACTCTAAGGCAGTGGTTCCTAAAGTGGGGTTTGCAGAATGTTACAGGGGGGTTGCCAGAAAAATTTCCGTAAGGGTGGGCAGAGGACCCCAGGCATTGGAGGCAGCAGGTGGGACCCAGTTGCAGGGCAGACAGCCCAAGCCCCAGGAAGAGCAGGGCTGGGCAGTTGGGGCTGGCAGCCTAAGCCCTGCCCCCATCAGTGGGGGAGCCAGCAGTGGTTCCGGACTTCCAAGGGCTAGGCAGAGTAAAGCAAGCGCATCCATCACACTGAGGAAACTTAAACTTAAATCCCTGGAAATATTCCTTTTTAGGAGGGGATCATGAGATTTCACAATTTAGTGAAAGGGGTTTGCGGACTGTTAAAGTTTGGGAACCACTGCTCTAAGGGCAGCAGAGAAGGAGGATATAATGGGGAGGAGGGAGAAGGAAAGAAAATAATGGGGGGGGGGGG
>NC_048305.1:54590444-54591934 GCF_013100865.1 Trachemys scripta elegans
AAGAGAGTACACTCTCTTACAGGAAAGAGAAAAAGGCAAAAAAAGGAGTGAACCGGGGGGGGGGGGGGAGAATACTTTTAAAAAAAGCTAACGGACAATGTTAAAATTAAACAATACACAATTACTTTAAATCAGAGTGCTGTGAGAGACTGTATTGACAAATAACCAAATTCCTAAATTTTATTACGCTGCTACTCTTAAGGGAAAGAGGATGGATTTTAAATAGCTTTCCAGCTTATCAGAGGCAGCAATTATAACTAAGGCTTGGTCCACACTGGGGTGGGGGATTGATCTAGGAAATGCAACTTCAGCTACGAGAATAGCGTAGCTGAAGTAGACATTTCCTAGATCGAACTAAGTTTACTTACTGCGGGTCCACGCAGCGCAGGCAAGCTCCCCTGTCGACAGCGCTTCCTCCTCTTGGCGAGCAGGAGTTCCGCAGTCGACGGGGGAGCGCTTCTGGGATCAATTTATCTCATCCAGATGAGACGCGATAAATCGATCCCAGAAGATCGATCTATACCCGCCGAATCAGGTGGGTAGTGTGGACCTAGCCTAAGAAAGGAGGTAACACTATCTCAAAACAGCACAGTGGGGAATCACTGAATAGCTTTTCAATTAATTCTGTCAAGTTAAGCTTTAGAATATTGAAGCTTATCAAATGACAATACATGGGAAGATTAAGACTGTACATACTATGAACCACCATCCTTTTTTTAATAAATGCCAGTTGAGTGACACACGACATAGTTTAGGGTGGCGAGGTTATTTCATATCTGTGAGGTGTGCAACTTTTCCCAGAGGTTGGGAATTTATTTTATTTTACAGAGGAAAAAAAATGTCAATTTCTTTCACTAACTAGGGTGACCAGATCACACAAGTCAAATATCGGGATGCGGGGGGGAGGGTGATGCGGGGGGTGGGCGTGGCGGGGGGGCAAAAAATAAAAATAAAAAAAACACCCTTCCTCCACAAGTGCTGGAGGGAGGCCCAAGAGACACAGGGGGAACGCGGGGCCAGGGTGAGTGAGAGTCCGGCCTGGCCCCAGTGCAGGCAGGACTCAGTTGGGTGGTAGGGAGAGGAGGGGGGCGGCCCGCGGTGCCAGACAGCGGCTGTTCTCCCCCCCTTGGGCAGCGGGACTCGGGAGCAGCCACTGCTGCAGCTCCCATTGCCGCGGGGGGAGGAAGCGGCCAATGGCCAAGCTCGGCGGCTGCGGCTCTGGCGCTTGGGCTGGAACCCCCTGAGCCTGGGCCTGCTGCGGGGACCCAGCAGCGCGCACGCTGCGCGTGCCCAGTCCCTGGCCAGTCACGTCTGGGCTGCTGCCCAGCTGGTACTATCCCGCGGCAGCCCCGGAGTGGGGGCAGCAGGCCCCAGCCCCCCCGTCCGGCTCGGGTCCTGCAGGGGAACGAACGGGGCTGGGCTGCCGATGCCTCCGCCCCGGGGCCGCCGCGGGATAGCACCAGCTGGGCAGCAGCCCAGACGTGACTGGC
>NC_048305.1:54592321-54670979 GCF_013100865.1 Trachemys scripta elegans
GGGGAACGAACGGGGCTGGGCTGCCGATGCCTCCGCCCCGGGGCCGCCGCGGGATAGCACCAGCTGGGCAGCAGCCCAGACGTGACTGGCCAGGGGCTGGGCACGCGCAGCGTGCGCGCTGCTGGGTCCCCGCAGCAGGCCCAGGCTCGGGGAGTTCGGGGGCACCAGAGCCGCAGCTGCCGAGCGCCATGGCCACTTCCTCCCCCCGCGGCAGTGGGAGCTGCAGCAGCGGCTGCTCCCGAGTCCCGCTGCCCGGGGGGGTGAACAGCCGCCACCTGGCTCCGCGGGCCGCCACCCTCCTCTCCCTACCACCCAACTGAGTCCTGCCTGCTCGGGGCCAGGCCAGACTCTTACTCGCCCCGGCCCCGCGCTTCCTCGGAGTCTCCCGGGCCTCCCTCCAGCGCTTGCGGAGGGAGGAGGAATGGTGAGCCCGGGGAAGAGGCGGGGATTCGGGGAGGGAGCCAATCGGGGGAGGAGAGGGTGGAGTGGGGGCGGGGGAGGGGTGCGAGCACTTCCAGGCTCCGGCGCATTTCCTTGTTTGTCCAGTGTCCCAACCGCACGTCAGTCGGGAGGTGGGACAAACAAGGAAATAGCGGGACAGTCCCAATAAAATCAGGACGTCTGGTCACCCTATTCACTAACACCATTGTGAAGTAGACTTGACACAGCTACTAAATAACATAAGAGACAAGGTGGGTGCCATACTATCGTTTATTGGACCAAATTCTGTTGACAAGAGATACAAGCTCTCAAGTTACACCAAGCTACTCTGCAGGACCTGTGTAAGCTGGAAAGCATGTCTCTCTCACCAACAGAATCTGGTTCAATAAAAGGTCCCCCATCTTAGTCTCTCTCAGATCCTGGAACTAACAGGCCCAGTAAACACCCTGGCACTCTGCAAGGGTGTTCTCTAACTTTACAGATGCCCCTTCTTGGATTTTTATTTTTCTTCCCAGCCCCTCCCCTTTCCATCTGCCATTTTCTCCTCCCTTCCCTTCGTTCCGATTGCTCTCCCCTCCCCTTACATTCTTTACTCCGCCTCCCGGGGGCAGCGTCCGGAGGGTATGATCGCACGGTCCCTTATGTGGATCTTCTCGTTGGCTGGAGCTGTTTACCGTCAGAGGGCGGGCCCGCGTGGGGCTGAGCGCGCCTCGCCTTTTCGGATACCTTGTAGAGCCCCCGCCCCAGAAAGGAACCCCTCCCCTCGCAGGCGGCTCCAGGGAACTCCCCACCTGCCCCGCCAGTGCTGCGCTCAAGGGTACGGGCCCCGCTCACCTTGCAGCCCCGCAGCAGCCTGTCGCAGTACAAGGCCACCTTGTCCCGCCCTGGCACGGCCCCCAGGTGGGACGGGTACTGGGCTGGCAATGGTTCGGCCTCCGCCTCTTCTTCGCCCTGGCTGGAAAGAAGCGGCCGCCGGCTCGGCCCAGCGCTGACCGAGGGCCCGGCAGGCCATGAGTGGGAGCTCTCACCCGAAGCCGGTTCTATCTCGGCCGCCCCTTCCTCGGGGCCACTCGAGGCCATTGCTTCAGACAGCCACGCGCCTGGCGGGCCGTTACCCGCCGAGCCGGAACTACAGCCAATGAGCGGCTGGCGCGGGACACCCAGCCAATGGGGTACCTGGCTCGTGACCACCGACCGTTAGCATGAACCCGCCTCTTGTGCTCTGCTCTTCTCTCTAAGCTAACCGCGCGCACGAGCGAGGTTCCTCATGCGCGTGACGGGGCGGGGCTTCAATGGCTCTTCTTTACGTCTCAGATTTCCTATCTCGTGCCCCTCCCCGTCGCAGTACGGGGGCGGGGCCGGGTCTTGCTCTCATCCGGGGAACTGGGGGTCCCGGGGGTTCAACCACCTTCCCTCTTTTTGGCCTCCTCCCACTGATGAGAGCCTTCCACATAAGCCACTCCCCCCCACAGTCCCTTCTATTTGTTTGTGGCAGGAGTGTCCCCCTTGTTCTGGCGGCTGGTTGCGTGGCCTGGTGGCTGCTCAGCCGCCATGAAGCCCTTAGGAGTAGGGCTGGGTAGCAGAAGGGTTTTGTTTGTAACCTGATTTACGCTCTGAGGTGCTGCCCCCCACATGAGGTGACTCCCTTGGGTTCGAGGGGAGGAGGTAGATTGGAACACCAGGTGCCAGTATGCACTGCTTCATTGCCCACCAAGCAAAGCAGCCTGCTGGGGGGCCTTCTCCCAGCATGCCCTCTCCTCCCGTCTACAGCCTGAGCCAAGTGGCTTATGCGGGTGCCAAGGCCCAGGCCTGGTCTACACTACGGGTTTAGGTCGACTTTAGCAGCGTTAAACCGAATTAAGCCTGGACACGTCCACACAACGAGGCCCTTTCTTTCGACTTAAAGGGCCCTTTAAACCGGTTTCTTCACACCACCTCCGACGAGGGGATTAGCGATAAAACCGGCCTTTGCGGGTCGGAATTGGGGTAGTGTGGACGGAATTCGATGTTATTGGCCTCCGGGAGCTATCCCACAGTGCTTCATTGTGACCGCTCTGGACAGCGCTCTCAACTCAGATGCACTGACCAGGTAGACAGGAAAAGACCCGCGAAGGTTTGAATTTCATTTCCTGTTTGCCCAGCGTGGAGAGCACAGGTGACCACGCAGAGCTCATCAGCACAGGTAACCGTCATGGAGTCCTCCCAGGATCGCAAAAGAGCTCCAGCATGGACCGAACGGGAGGTACGAGATCTGCTCGCCATATGGGGAGATGAAGCAGTGATAGCTGAACTCCGTAGCAGTAAAAGAAATGGAAAAGTATTAGAAAAGATCTCCAAGGCCATGAAGGACCGAGGCCATAACAGGGACACACAGCAGTGCCGCGTGAAAATTAAGGAGCTAAGGCAAGCCTACCACAAAGCCAGAGAAGCAAACGGAAGGTCCGGGGCAGAGCCGCAAACTTGCCGCTACTACGCGGAGCTGCATGCGATCCTAGGGGGTGCAGCCACCACTAACCCAACCGTGTGCTATGACTCTCTCACTGGAGAAACACACAGGGAAGACGGTTCTGGGAACGAGGAAGATGACGATGGAGGTACTGTAGGTAGCTCACAGCAGCAAGGAAGCGGAGAAACCGGTTTCCCCAACAGCCAGGATATGTTTGTGACACTGGACCTGGAACCAGTAACCCCCGAACTCACCCAAGACCCTCAGGGCACACAGGAGACCTCTGGTGAGTGTAACTTTGTAAATATTTGTAAACATTACAAAAAAAAAGCAAGCAAGTCTGTTAACGTGTATGGGGATGGAGCGGAAATCCTCCAGGGACATCTCCAGAAAGCTCTCCTGGTTGAAATGGGGTGATTTTATTAAGGGGGACATTCAGAGGCGCCCGTTCCTGCTATTCGGACCAGAAATGTTCCCCGCTGTTAACCACGCGGTGGGGGGGAGGGGTGAAGTGATCATCCCAGAGAATCGTGTGTGTGGGGGGGGGGAGGGGGTGGTTTACTTGTGTTTGTGCCGCATGTTAACCGGGAAACCGCAGCCCCCTCCTTTTACATTGAAACCCCATTTTAAATGGACAACCCAATTCATCCTTGAGATGGGAAATGCGCTGCTGTTTGCAACCTTTCCCGCATGTTAAGAAGGTTAAATAAGCCAAAACACTGTGGCCTACGATGGCTGCCTGCAAGCCGAAATATGCGACCTTGTAATGAAAGAGTGTACCCATTGTTCCCTAAAATGTGTCTTTTTTAACCACCTCTCCCTTCTCCTCCACCAGCTGCAAATGTTTCTCCTTCGCAGAGGCTCGTGAACATTAGAAAGAGAAAACGTAAGACGAGGGACGAGATGTTCACGGAGCTGCAGATGTCCTCCCACGCTGATAGAGCACAGCAGAATGCGTGGAGGCAGTCAATGTCGGAGATGAGAAAAGTCCAACATGAACGAGAGGAGAGGTGGCGGGCTGAAGACGATAGGTGGCGTCAGCTTGCAGACAGACGGCAAGAGGCAATGCTCCGTCTGCTGGAGCATCAAAGTGATATGCTCGAGCGTATGGTTGAGTTGCAGGAAAGGCAGCAGGAGCAGAGACCGCCGCTACAGCCCCTGTGTAACCAACAGCCCTCCTCCCCAAGTTCCATAGCCTCGTCACCCAGACGCCCAAGAACACGGTGGGGGGGCCTCCGTCCACCCAGTCACTCCACCCCAGATGATCGCCCAAGCATCAGAAGGCTGGGCTTCAATAAGAGTTAAAGTTTTAAAATGCAGTGTGTCCTTTTCCATCCCTCCTCCCCCACCCATCCCTGCTACCTTGGCAATTATCCCCCTACCTCTGTAAGGAACTAATAAAGAATGCATGAATGTGAAAAAACAATGACTTTATTGCCTCTGCAAGCGGGAGGGGAGGGGAGGGTGGGGTGGGGTGGTTGGTTTACAGGGAAGTAGAGTGAACCGGGTCGGGGGGGGGGGTTGGAGGGTTCATCAAGGAGAAACAAACAGAAGTTTCACACAGTAGCCTGGCCAGTCACAAAACTCGTTTTCAAAGCTTCTCTGATGCGCACCGCGCCCTGCTGTGCTCCTCTAACCGCCCTGGTGTCTGGCTGCGCGTAATCAGCGGCCAGGCGAGTTGCCTCAACCTCCCACCCCGCCATAAATGTCTCCCCCTTACTCTCACAGATATTGTGGAGCGCACAGCAAGCAGCAATAACAATGGGGATATTCTTTTCGCTGAGGTCTGAGCGAGTCAGTAAGCTGCGCCAGCGCGCTTTTAAACGTCCAAATGCACATTCCACCACCATTCGGCACTTGCTCAGCCTGTAGTTGAACAGGTCCTGACTCCTGTCCAGGCTGCCTGTGTATGGCTTCATGAGCCATGGCATTAAGGGGTAGGCTGGGTCCCCAAGGATCACGATAGGCATTTCAACATCCCCAATGGTCACTTTCTGGTCCGGGAAGAAAGTCCCTTCCTCCAGCTTTCGAAACAGAGCAGAGTTCCTGAAGACGCGAGCATCATGTACCTTTCCCGGCCATCCCACGTTGATGTTGGTGAAACGTCCCTTGTGATCCACCAGGGCTTGCAGCAGCATTGAAAAGTACCCCTTGCGGTTTATGTAGTCGGTGGCTTGGTGCTCCGGTGACAAGATAGGGATATGGGTTCCGTCTATGGCCCCGCCACAGTTTGGGAATCCCATTTCAGCAAAACCATCCACTATTGACTGCACGTTGCCCAGAATCACTACCCTTGCTATCACCAGGTCTTTCATTGCCCTGGCAAATTGGATCACAGCAGCCCCCACAGTAGATTTGCCCACTCCAAATTGATTCCCGACTGACCGGTAGCTGTCTGGCGTTGCAAGCTTCCACAGGGCTATTGCCACTCGCTTCTCAACTGTGAGGGCTGCTCTCATCTTGGTATCCTGGCGTTTCAGGGCAGGGGAAAGCAAGTCACAAAGTTCCATGAAAGTGCCCTTACGCATGCGAAAGTTTCGCAGCCACTGGGAATCGTCCCATACCTGCAGCACGATGCGGTCCCACCAGTCTGTGCTTGTTTCCCGGGCCCAGAATCGGCGTTCCACGGTATCAACCTGCCCCAGTAACACCATGATTTCCACATTGCTGGGGCCTGTGCCTTGTGAGAGGTCTATGGCCATGTCAATTTCCTCATCACTCTCGTCGCCGCGCTGCAATCGCCTCCTCGCCTGGTCCGGGTTTCGCCTTGGCATGTTCTGGCTCTGCATGTACTCCAGGACAATGCGCGTGGTGTTCATAGTGCTCATAATTGCCGCGGTGATCTGAGCGGGCTCCATGATCCCAGTGCTAGCTATGGCGCCTGGTCAGAAAAAAGGCGCGAAAGTAGTATCTGATGGACCAGGAGAAGGAGGGCGGGAGGGAGGGAGGGCCGAGTGACGACATGGCGTACAGGTACAGGAACAGGGAGAAACACAAACAACTGTCACACAGAATGGTCCCCCCAAAGATTAAACTGGAAACCCTGGGCTTAGCAGGCCGTTGATTTCACGGAGGAAGGGGAAGCAAATGAACACAGAACAAATCTATTTTTTACATCTTAAGGTGGCAGCCGACGCTGCAGCATGAGTGACAGCCATACCAGTATGACGATGACGGGTACCAATCATAATATGCCATCATCTGCCAAAAGGCAAGGGGCTGCTGCTGTGTAGCAATGCAGCCCCACGTCTGCCAGCCCCACGTCCGCCAGCACCCAGCATCGCCCTCGGCCTCTTCTGGGTGCTTAGCAGACAATATTGGGCAATTGGCAGAAAATAGTATATTATGACTGGTAACCGTCATCATCGAAACAGTAGCATGTCTGCCCAGGTGGCCATGATTGACAGCCATACCAGTACGACGACGACGGGTTCCAGTCATAATATACCATCGCCTGCAAGGGGCTGGTGCAATGCAGCACTACGGCTGCCAGCCCCACGGCTATCACTCATGCTACACCGTCTACCGCCAAAAGGCAGTTAGCAGCTGCTGCTGTGTAGCAATGCAGTCCCACGTCTGCCGGCACCCAGAGGACATATGGTGACGGTGAGCTCAGCTGAGCTGAGCGGGCTCCATGCTTGCCGTGGTATGTTGTCTGCACAGGTAACCCAGGTAAAAAGGCGCGAATCTATTGTCTGCCGTTGCTGTGACGAGGGGGGAGGGGCCTGACGACATGTACCCAGAACCGCCCGCGACACTGTTTTGCATCATCCGGGCATTGGGATCTCAACCCAGAATTCAAAGAAAAGGCGCGAACCGCTTCTCGGCTCGAGCTGTGGCGCAAACGTAGTATCTGACGGCCTAGGGGAAGGAGGGAGGGGGGCCGAGTGACGACATGGCGTACAGGCACAGGGAATTAAAATAAAGAACGGTGGCTGTGCATCAGGGAGAGACACAAACAACTGTCACAGACTGGTCCCCCCCAAAGATTAAACTGAAAACCCTGTTGACGGAGGGAGGGGGAAGCAAATGAATACAGAGAAAATCTATTTTTTACATCTTAAGACGACGGTGCAGCGTGACTGATAGCCCTCGGCATCTTTCTGGGTGCTTGGCAGCAAATACTGGGCGGTGTATGACGATGGTCTTCAGGCCTATTGTACGAGCTGCTGCTCAGGGAAGACTCTGCTAACGTGCGATGACCCGACTTGTAATAGGCCGGCTAACAGTCATAATACACCATTTACTGCCAAAAGGCAAGCCCCACGGCTGCCAGCACCCAGATCGCCGATGAAGGCTACCAGTCTACTGCACCGTCTACCGCCAAAAGGCAGTTAGCAGCTGCTGCTGTGTAGCAATGCAGTCCCACGTCTGCCGGCACCCAGAGGACATATGGTGATGGTGAGCTCAGCTGTGCTGAGCGGGCTCCATGTTGTCTGCACAGGTAACCCAGGTAACCCAGATAAAAAGGCGCGAATCTATTGTCTGCCGTTGCTGTGACGGGGGAGGGAGGGGCCTGACGACATGTACCCAGAACCGCCCGCGACACTGTTTTGCATCATCCGGGCATTGGGATCTCAACCCAGAATTCCAAGGGGCGGCAGAGACTGCGGGAACTGTGGGATAGCTGTGGGATAGCTACCCATAGTGCAATGCTCCGGAAGTCGACGCTAGCCTCGTACTGTGGACGCGGTCTGCCGACTAGAGCACCTAGAGCATTTTATTGTGTGGACATACACAATCGGCTGTATACAACCGATTTCAATAAAACCGGCTTCTATAAATTCGAACTAATTTCGTAGTGTAGACATACCCCCAGTGTGCTGCACTGCACCTTGCCTGCGGGACCCAGCACATGTTGCTCTGTCACCACCAAAGCAGGGTGGCAATTTCCATATATTCCTTAGGAATGTATAGTCATCTCTTCAGTGCAAACAAGTACAGAAATCCATGTGAAGACCTATTAACATCTCTATTTCAGAACAACATTCTTGGATGACAGCAAACGTCAGCTGCATGTGCGCCTCCCGTCTAGCATCACCACTTCTTGATAAATATTTTCTGGGTCCTTCATCTCCCCATACTAGCGGAAATCACTGAAAACCAAGAGCAGCCTGGAATAGTGCTTAAGGGCTAGACACAGCTTGTGGGTTGTGTTTGACTTATAAGGTGCTGTGTTTTTTTGACCATCCCTGTTTCATAGACTCTTCAGAAGCTGACAACTTCTTAGACTCAGCCCTATCTAAAGTAGTAATGTAAAAGGAGAACTCTCAGAAATTATCTGACATCAGTTTCTTGTTTAATTAACTGTCTCCTCATTTGGACTAACTAACTCCTGTTTACACCCTTGAACCTAAATAAATTGGCAATACTGTCAGGGAAAGATGAGAAAAACATTGTGGGAGAACATCTGCCATCTCACACGCCCATCTGGAAGGACATTTTGTTAGACTGTATTTGGGGTCAGTATGGGAAAAATATTAGCTGTCGAGTATAATAATGTACTTCAGGGGAAAACTTAAGATTTCAATCATGCATTTGTCCAAACTTAGTCATCCTGGACTTTCTGTCTGAATATCCAGATGTTACTAAAGTAAAACCTAGCCATGTGAACTCAACGATGAAGAGCAAATAGCTACTTTTGCCATATTGCCCTGTACTTGTGTATCTGAAAGAGTGAAGTTTATTTGTTGCAAATCCTGTGCACCTGTATTTGGGATCTGTATCAGTAAGACCCTTCCATCCTGGCTCATTTTGCTGACCTCAGACCTGGTAACTCATTCAGTCTAGCTCTTTCAGATAAATCTGAATCACATTGGAGGCCAGGGAGAGTAGCTGGAACTGACTGGTGCCCTGAAGAAAGAGGTGGGGGCAAAGAGTGGAGAAAGACCTTTAAATATTTCCTCAAATGACAGCAAGATGAAAAAAAAAAGGCTCTGGGTGATTATGAATATGTCTATGTTCAGTGAGTAAGAGGAATTATTTTTTTCTCATTTGTTCTTGTTTATTCTACTTTGCCAGCAAAAATTGAAGGGCGTAGCCTGAAAACACCCTCAGGGAGCAAAACTCATTGAATCCAGTTTTGCACAATATATATCCAGATTCTTCCTTACTATAAAAAGACTCATGGGAGCTTCTGTGTCATGGAACAGAAGTTGGATATTCTTGTTTGCGTGTTTTTGTCTGCTTTTGTTGTTGTTTGCTTGAATTTTGCTGTATATAACCTCAAATTCCATTAGTAACATGGGAAGAAGTAAGAGGAGAAACAATGCCAAGGGAAGCAGCTGGAGATTGTGAATCCCATGTATAAATGAAGGGGGAAATCTTGGGGGACCCACTCCTGAAAACAATTTGAAAAATGGATGCACACTGGAAGTGCTCTAAGGCCAAAATAAATGACACCCTTTCCTTTTCTGGTTTTCCTTTTTCTTTTAGTTTAATTTCCTTAGATCAGATGATTAGGTCATTCTCAGTTCTGTTGCTCCTTCCCAATGCCTGAATTAACTGTTGTAGAAGCAGTACTTTGTCTTTCTGAGGATAAGAGGCACTCTTTCTTTTGGGAGGATTTTATCTAGCTTTCCCTTCCTGATTTCTAAATGCTTTTTCTCTGAAATCTCTTTTCTGTATCCTCTGCCTAGTTTTCTGCTTTATCTATTTGCTCATCCATCTTGTTTTCTTTCTTTTACCTCTTGTAGCTTTCCTTCCCTTTTTTCCCTCTATACTTGTCTGTGTGGGTTGCAAACCTGTTCTCATTTGCCATGGCTGGTCTTCTGCTGATGCGGATTAGCTCAACCATTTGCAACTATTCTTCCTCAGATGCCAAGAATACCCCATAAATCATTGCCCGGATCCCAGCAGCCTCTCCTTTGCAACTCTGTGGGAGCTTGTGCAAAGGATTCTGTGGCACATCTCAGGAAGACTGTTTGTGAGTGACTGAATGCAGGGTCACAGTAACTGAAAAAATATTGAGAATCTCTGATGAATTGTTCTCATCTATATGCCAAACAATTTGGCACCTGAAAGAGACAGAAACGGGAATGTGTTTATGGAGGATTCTGGGTTATGAAAAAATAGATTGAGTGACAAGCAGCAAATAGAAAAGCAACTCTAGACAGTGCTGATTAAGTGTGTGACAAAAAAAATTATTGGAATAGATGAGATGAACTAGGAAAAGGCAAACGCAAATATCCAAAAAGTTAATAGACTTTATTTAAGAGAGAGAAAGATGAAGAAACCACTGGTATAACTGTAGAAGAATTACACTTACTACCTTTATAGAACCCCCAAAATAAGTGTAGAAACTCTTAAAATTCATGATAGAATTGACTTTTGATGCTTGATAAACCTTTAATATCTTACAAAGCCATAACATTTAATTTTGCTCCTCTAACATGCATATCAAGGGGGGGTTAATTTTAAGTGTATATAAATATAAAAGGGGGGCTTATGCATTCAAAAATATACACATACAAAATTGCAGACACAAATTTAAGTGGCTGGATTGAGGCCCGGTTGAAAATGTGGACCTAGATGTTTAATACTGTTTTCCTATAATTACTGTATCAGGATTTTTGAAACCCTGGTGCCTTTTTAAACTATAAAGTTAAAGGAACTTTGGTGATGAAACCTGAGTTGCCAAAAGTCAGTAAACCATTCAAATGGACTGTATGGTAAACCAACCTAAATTCTGATGTTTAACTTCTTGATAGCAAACAGCTGCAGTTCAGAAGAGTTGAAAATTATTATTTTAAAATGACATATTAGTGTGTGAAGCAAAGGTGACCTCAAAGGCTGAACTGCTTAATTAATGCTGCAGTCGCACCTGCTCAGATTAAAAATTGTTAAGTGAATTAACCTCTTTAATAAAATAAATCTCTTGTGCTCCAAGCTGTAGCAAATTAGTAACTGTTAAAAGAAGAGCAGAGGTTTCGTTATACTTCCAGAATGTCAATATAAACTAACAATTTATAAACGCTTTTTATAAACAGGTAGACAAGCCATAAATTGAAAGATTGACTTTTTTCAGTGTGATTACAATGAAAATATCATAATATTTTCTTCTATATTAAAACACAAAAATGGATATGCTATTATTTAAAGATAAAGAAAAAATAAAACTAAGATGCAGAAATTAGAATCTCTTTTCCAGTTTGATGCACTATATTTTTCTGTGTACTTTAGAGATCTTGTCAAGTTCTTATATCTGCTATTCTCATGTTGAACTGAGGAGCAGAGGTGAAAAGAATGGCAGAATGCTGATGCTGGCACAGGGTAAATGTGGTTTGAAAGTAGAAAATTATCACTTTGTTCTACCTCCAAATTTTTTTTATATATACATTGTGATATCTCCTCCTTAAATAGCTTGTTACTGACCCTTCAAAAGCAATGAAGATGAAGTTGAAACATTTAGAAGGAAACAGTCTATTTTTAATGCATTTTTAGAGATTTTTTTGCTTTCCATTGTTTGCAATATCCACTTAGAAGTTTAAAAATATCATTTCCTTCCCTAACAAAGTTATCCTTTTCCTTTTGACACATGTTGATTTTTCTCCATGCTTAATAATGGTAGTAATAATAGTAATTATTAATAATATTTAGCATTCACATAACTTTGAACATGAAAAGAGCTAAGAGGACAAATTGTCCTATTAAAAAAAAAAACTGAACACACACACATTGTCAAGGCTGTATCCCCACTTTGAACTTTAGGGTACAAATGTAGGGGCCTGCATGAAAACTTCTAAGCTTAACTACCAGCTTAGCTCTGGTCCGCTGTCACCATTTCCCAATTGGATTCCCTCCCTGGGAAGCCTTGAGAAACCTTTCACCAATTCCCTGGTGAATACAGATCCAAACTCCTTGGATCTTAAAACAAGGAGAAATTAACCATTCCCCTCCTTCCTCCCACCAACTCCTGGTGAATACAGATCCAACCCCCTTGGATCTAAAACAAGGAAAAATCAATCAGGTTCTTAAAAAGAAGGCTTTTAATTAAAGAAAAAGGTAAAAATCATCTCTGTAAAATCAGTATGGAAATTAACCTTACAGGGTAATCAAACTTAAAGAGCTCAGAGGACTCCCCTCTAGTCTCAGGTTCAAAGTACAGCAAACAAAGATAAACACTCTAGTAAAAGGTACATTTACAAGTTGAGAAAACAAAGGAAAACTAAGACGCCTTGCCTGGCTNCCTTTGGTCAGATGCCAGCCAGGTTACCTGAGCTTCTTAACCCTTTACAGGGAAAATGATTTTGGAGTCTCTGGCCAGGAGGGATTTTATAGTACTGTACACAGGACAGCTGTTACCCTTCCCTTTATAGTTATGACACACATATACTCACATACACAAGGATACAAGAATTTCTGGGAGTTTCCACACACACTGCATATCCAACACATTGTTCCTTCACAGGGCAGAATTTAGCCATCTAGCCCCTGCAGAATGAGAACTGGCCTCTTAAATCCCCAGATCCTGGGAGATCCATAGATGACAGAACCATCCACATCGTGGTCTTCTACCTTCGCACGGCTCCCCAACCCCTATGGGAACATAACTCTACAAGAGCCATGAGTCCATGGGATCCACCACTGGACCCCAATCAATTTAGGTTAACAGCAAGTAATAGAACGCTAACAAAATCAACATTATTTTGTTCTGGGATCCTCAGTAGGGTTGGGGGTCATGGTACCTTGGAGAGCAGCCATGCTCCTGTCTACACTCCTTTCCACTCACGGATTGTAATCCTCCTTATGCTTAGAGCCCCTTCCCCTGGATCCATGGAGAGGCTTTCACTGGGTCAAGGATAAGCAGGAGGGGATGATGCCATGGAGCTGGCACTCACTCAGCTACTCCCCAGCCAGACCACCAGAGCTGGATCCTCTCCAGAAGTAGAGAGGACCGTCTGGCCCATACTACTACTTTCTATTTGATTAGTAAGCCCTGACAAAGAGCTCAGCCATGCAGAAGACACAGAATAAATACAGATCCTGCCCAAAAGAGTTTATAATTAAAGGTCAGACAAAGAAGACAGGAAAATACAAAGCAGAGAAGAACTTGGAATAAATGTTTAACTTTTATTAGTATGTAGTTTGTAGAGGCCTCAGTCAAGATAACTTTTTGCTAGGTACTATACAAAAGCATAGTAAGAGATAGTCCTTGAAGAGCTTACAATCTAAATAGATATGACAGGCAATGGGGCATAGAGAAGTGAACTGATTTATCCAAGGTGACAGAGTGGGTCTATGGCATGACATCTGAGAGATAGGTATAGGTAAGTAGTATTATGCCCCATTTTACAGACAGGAAAATGGAGACAAAGTTTAAGTTTATGGAGACTTGCCCAAGACCCCAGAGGAAGTCAGCATCAGAGCTACACTGCTACAGTTCAGGATCACACTACTAACCTACACCTCTTTCTTTATTAGGGCCAAAATTGACATACTTTCTTTGAATATAAGCAAAACTGGTAGTGACACCTCTAGATAAGTTTGCCTAACATGTTCCTTTATAAGACCATGTTGCTAATAACTTTGCAAAACATTAGCTGTTTGGGTTGAAATTTTCCAAGCCAGGTGTCTGTCTCAGGCTGAATTTTTTTTTTTTTTAATTTTCAGCTAAAGTGGTCCAGATGTTCCTGTGAACATAGATTAGGGAAAACTATGTTGTTTTGCTCATATTAAAAAAATGGTACAACCAGTTCATTGAGAAACTCTAGTGTCTGTATGCTTTGGTGTCAAGGATATGCCTTTTATGTCCATGTAAAAATCTACCCAAAATTGGCTGAGTTATGAAAATTGAAAATTGCAGTTCACACATGCTCAGTAGCAACCTTTTAGAGTTTGGCTGTTAAGTTCTCTGAAGATTTAGTCTGGACTGAGCATGCTCTATCCCTTGGCTACAAGGGCTGAGAAGGACTTCCTGAGCAATTGCTTCTCCTGGCTACAGTGTCTGTTATGATGCCAGGTACTGGAACTGAGAGGAGAGAGACTGTCAATAATGTGCTCTCAGTGACCCTTAGTTGGCACCCAGGCAATGAGGAGAAGGCTGCCTGACCAGGGTTGGGTATTTGATCAGTCCAAAAATGATTGGTCAATTGACCAGTCAGACATTGGTCAAATATTTGCAGATAATCTCAAAATGGTCAAATATTTTAAGCATTAATGTATTAGAACAGTAACAAAAAAAGAGTCAAACTTTATGGTCTCCAATAGGCTTAGTCTTAGATAGAGACTTATACCTAAGTATAAGATTAGTCATGGATATTTTTAATAAAAGTCATGGTCAGGTCACGGGCAGTAAACAAAAATTCACAACCCAGTGACCTGTCCATGACTTGTACTATAAATACCACTGACTAAATTTTAAGTGCTCTGGGAGATTCTAGGGGCACAACTGCTGCTCTGGATGGGTGCTCCGAGGTGTAGGGACTCCAGGGCATCACTGGTGCTCAAGGGGGAGCAGCCTGGGACACCGCTGGTGCTTGGGGGGGTGGCCCAGAACCACCACTGCTGCTTGTGTGGGCAGCTGGCCCAGGACCACCGCTGGTGCTTACAGCGGGGGAGGAGGGGTGTGCCCCAGGATCACTCCTGCTGCATGTGGGGGGTGGGGTGGCACAGGACTGCTGCTGCTGCTGCTGCTCACGTGGGGCTGGGGCTGCTGCTGTGGGGGAGGGCCCCGCCTGGGACCACGGCTGCTGCTGGGCGGATGGGACCACCACTGCTGTTTGTGGGGGGAGGGGGCGGGAACACCAATGCTACTCATGTGTGGGTGTGTGGTTCAGGGCCGCTGATGCTGCTTGTGAGGGGGGCGGGGTGTCCCGGGACTCCAGATGGGTGTGTGTGTGCACAGCCCAGGACCTCCGCTACTGCTGGGGTGGGGGCATGGCCCAGTACTGCCAGTGCTGCTCCGGGGACCAGGAGGATCAGGACCACACAGCAGCTGCACTGGCCGCTGCAGAAGTCATGGAGGTCCCAGAAAGTCACAGAATCCAAGACTTCCGTGACAGACTCGCAGCCTTACTTATACCTAATTACAAAAAAAAAAAAAAAGAAAAACCAAGTTATGCAGCCTAAGAAGTGGGCTGTAGTCCACGAAAGCTTATGCTCTAATAAATTTGTTAGTCTCTAAGGTGCCACAAGTACTCCTGTTCAAGTTACTTGAGTTATTTTAACTCTAAAAAATGCAAAACACAATTAATTTAAGATCTAAAAAAATGAAAGAATGATTATTAAGTTGCCCTGGGATGTATATACTCCATCCTGGCCCAGAAACCAAGGGGTTAATGCAGGTAGTCCCAGCCAATGCTGATTGGCAGCCTCACAGCAGCTGGAAGGATAAAAGAGCTAGGAAGCAGAGGGGTGGCTGCCAGAGGAGTGAGCAGGCTGGAGAAGAGAACTCCTGCCAGTAAGCTGCTCAGAGATGGCACCCTAAGAAGAGATGACTAGACCAGCAGGCTGAAGAGCCTACAGAAACCAGGGGGAGGTAGGAAGGAGCTTAGAGCTTGGCTGGAGTCGAGTCCTGGTTTGGCTTGTCTAGGCTGAGGACTCTGAGCTGGAACCTGGTGAAGTGGGCAGGTTTGGGTTCCGCTACCAAACCCCTGAGGCATTTAAGAACAGAGGATTTTCAGGGCACTGGGAATTGACTGACAGCCCTGCTAGACTCTGTGAACTCAGGTGCAATGCTCTGCCTGGCTAGAGGTGGTGCTGTTGCACCAACACACCAGCTCATTCATTCATATATATATATATATATAGCAATGTTAGGTTAGCACAGTGGTTCTCAACCATGAGCATGTGTACCCCTGGGTGTATGCGGAGGTCTTCCAGGGAGTTCATCAACTCATCTAGATATTTGCCTAGTTTTACAACAGGCTACACAAAAAGCACTAGTGAAGTTAGTGCAAGTTAAAACTTCATACAATGACTTGTTTATGCTGCTCTATATACTATACACTGAAATGTAAGTACAATATTTATATTCCAATTAATTTTTTTTATAATGATATGGTAAAATGAGAAAGTAAGCAATTTTTCAATAAGAGTCTGTTGTGACTCTTTAGTATTTTTATGTATGATTTTGTAAGCAAGTAGTTTTTAAGTGAAGTGAAACTTGGAGGTATGCAAGACAAATCGGACTCCTAAAAGGGGCCCAGTAGTCTGGAAAGGTTGAGAGCCACTGGGTTAGCATTTAAATGTGAATAATACTCAAGACTGAACAGTTACAAAAGAAGAATGAAATTAAACAGAAGTAAAACTGATAGTAACTATAAAAAGAAAAATGTAATGTTTAAATGTATTTATGCTAAGAAGGCAGCAGGTCACCTCTTTAAGCATCTTGCTTTTCATTCTCTATCTTTATCAACTTCAACTGCTTCATCTTTTTTGTCACCATCAGTATCTCATTCTTTCTTTTAATCTGGTGAAATACTGTGTCAAAACCCTGGTGCAATTCTGCTAAAAGTTTAAGAAACTCTCTTTATTTTTTTGAAGAGCATCATCATGGGAATGCCTGGGTTCTTTTACACAGCTACCCAATGTATTATCCCACAACCACCATTCACCTAACACACACACTTCTTTTTATATTAGCAGGCTTGGAAGTTACAGACCTCTAGTCTATTGAGAATATTTCTCAATTAGTAAGAACAGAATGGATTATCAATCCCTTATCGAACAGCTTGAGCTCATGCATGGAAAGGGCTCTCACACAGCTGTATAAATCAACACAGAACAGTTCTCTGCCATTTTCCAAATGGATCTGGGTAAACAGTCTCTAGTCTTTATAGTAAGAACCTCACCACACACTAGTGTAAGTCTAAGTATGAAAGGAATGTTTATATAGTCGGGTGTATGTCAGTGAACCCTTCTAGAAGGATTAAACTCTCATCTTCTGTGTGACATGAAAATCCCCTAGTGCAAGCACACCACATTTGTTTTTTTTCTCTGCTAAGTGAGAAAGTTGCACCCAGTCCAGAGTCTAAATTATTACATTCAGAGTGCACACTAATTTCAATCAATTTTGCACATACATAAGGGAATTCACCCCTGCTCTGCAACCCTTTCCACTGGTGTAAAGGGACTGCTGGGGGGATGCAAGATGTGCTCTTGGGAATACCCTGCGCGCACACACTCACCTCTTCTCTCCACACAGGAGGCCCTTAGGCAGGGGGCATTTCACAGAGTTGAAGTGAGAGGAGGTATAGTTATGGAATCTCTGGGGCACAGGACGGCCTTGTCACTGCAGTGACCCATAGGGAGCAGCCATGAAAGGCTGCTGTATAACTATAGGATGTAGAGTAACTCAGGGCTTGGCTACACTTGCGAGTTAGTGCACAATAAAGGAGCCCCGTGCGTACTAGCTCACTCCCCGTCCACACTGACAAGGCACATAGAGCACTCTGACTCCACGGCTACAGCGCTGCTGGTACTCCACCTCGGCGAGTGGAATAATGTTTGCTGTGCCTCCGCTGGAGCGCCACGGTGCCAGTGTGAACAACCTGTCCTGTTAATGTGCTCTGATCGGCCTCCAGAAGTGTCCCACAATGCCTGTTCCAGCCACTCTGGTCATCACTTTGAACTCTACTGCCCTGCCTTCAGGTGACCAGTCGTCAGACTCGCCCTTTAAATTCTCTGGGAATTTTGAAAATTACCTTCCTGTTTGCTCAGCCAGGTGTGGAGGGCCCTCAGCTAATCTTTCCAGGTAACCATGCCTCCACCCACCAGGCAATCCCCAGTATGGAGCAATGGCGAGGTGTTGGACCTCATCAGTGTTTGAGGGGAGGAAGCTGTCCAGTTCCGGCTGCGCTCCAGCCATAGGAATTATACCTTTGGGCAGATATCAAGGGACATGATGGTAAGGGGCCGTGACCGGGACATACTGCAGTGCAGGATTAAAGTGAAGGAGCTGCGGAATGCCTACTGCAAAGCCCGCGAGGCAAACAACCGCTCCGGTGCTGCCCCCACGGCCTGCCATTTCTACAAAGAGCTGGACGCAATACTTGGGGGTGACTCCACCTCCACTCCGAATACCACCATGGACACTTCAGAGCCCAGTTCAACAAGGCAGGAGGAGGAGCAAAGCAGGAGTGAGTGTGCTGAGGCATGTAGCCTGATTTAAGGTGTACTGATAATATTAATTTGGATAATATGGGAATTTAATTTATTAATTTTTTATTTGATGTATTAATAATTATCATCAATATTAATTAGTATGGGTTTTAGGCTCGCCAATCTGTTTGATCAGAAGATAAAAGTTCTTGTCCTGAATCAGGCTCCACAGAATTTATAAAGGACCCTTGGGGGTATTACAGGAAGCTCACACTGAGACAGATATAGTCTTAAAGACTTTTTATTACAATTAATAGTAAGTAAATGGTAAAATACCCAGAGTTGCAAAGTTACAATTGCATTACTGCTATTCAAAAGATACATATGATAATATAGTATTACATGCAACAAAGCTTTGGTTAACATACTCACACCCTTCCTTGATAACCTGGTGGTAAGAGACACAGGACCAGCCTTGCGGTTCAGGTTTCTCAATTCTTGAGCGAGGGATGCAGTCCTTAGAAAATGCTAAGCACTATCAAAGCTGACTAGGGTTTACTTGACTAATTTAAACTTAAATAAAAACCTAATAAACAAACTAAGAATAAAACTTAGGAAAACCAAGCTTAGCCTAGTTCCCTTGAAACTTAGTTTAAGAAGAACAAGTATAGCCTACAAGTAGTAGCAGTCATCGTAGATAGAGTGGAGGATGTAAATGAGAATAGAGTAAAGTGAGAACGGAGAGAGAAATGGAGATGGAGTAAAGTAAGAACGGAGATACTTTACTGAGGTGGGTTACCTCTTTTATAGGACAAATGCCGGACCTCCTTCATCTTATGCCCAAATTTCATTCCTCACCCACAGAAATGTTAGGGTTCACTTACCCCATAGGCTAGTATGCATGTGTGTATTGATGACAGGTATGTACGCACATCAGTCTCTTGTGGTGTACTTGTTAAGTCTGTGGGGGAAAACCCCCTATGCCATCTTCCATTGTCTATTGGTCTAGATAAAAGGTCATAGACATAGGCGTGGGTACTCATCTATTTGGAAACAAGCTATAGGTCAACTTTGCTTTTTGAGTAAAAGCTCTTAATATAGATATGCTAACTTTGCCTTAGCTTAACATACAGGATATAACCTGTAGGTTTCTTGCATTACAGCCAAACTTACTTTAATATAAATCTATTACAATAAACCAAATTCTTAAACTATAAGAAAAGATAGAGAGAGATGCACACAAGCAAGCAGATTAGTCCTATAGGCTACAGGCAGAGGAAGGCACCCCAGAATCCCTAGATGCATGCAGCCAGGGGCTGCTCTCAAGCCAGGAGGAAGGTAGCCAGTCGCAGCGGCCGGTGCTTGGGGAAGGACAAACACCAGAGGAGGTTCCCAGTAAGCGGCTTTTATTTTGGGAAGGAAGTTATTCAGTGCGGGCTTTTAGGGCGAGGAGGGCTAGGGCTGCATGCATGCCTAGATGTGGAATAGGGCATTGATGTGCTCTCTCACATCATGGTAATTGGCCTGAGTGATCTCTTCAGAGGTCTCATCCAGAACTTGGGCAATGTGCTTGCGTAGGTTTCTCGGGAGAGCCACTGTGGTCCTTGTCCCAGTAAGGCTAACTTGTCTGTGCCATGAGGGGCGGAGGGACCATTGCTGCACACAGGCAAGCTGCATCTGGGCCAGGGCAGAAGCCTCATTGCAGTAGAAGACCCTCCCTCACTTCCCAGGTCACCCTCAGCAGCGAGATATCTTCCAGGACTAACTCCTGTGGAAAATGTGGGGACAGTGTTCAGTATAGGGACCCCCTGCTGCTGTTGGCTCTCCCCATGGCACAGAAACCCAGAGGACAGTACAGCTGTGAAACAATCAATCACGCTTGACCCTGTGATTACTCACCATTTTGGGGCTCCCGTGGGTTATGTGCGCTCGCTTTGGGATGGGCAAATTATGCTATTGTGTAGACTGTGCTTGCCTGTAAGTACAGGGGAACCATTGCTTTGTCTGGTGTGAACAATGCTGCCTCTGTTAAGTGTTGCATTTAGCCTTTACAGATGCAACCTTGAGATCTCAGCCGTCCGTGTCATCACCGGATGAAAGATTCCAAAGAATCAGAAAGAGGCCACATAGAAGCAAGGAAGACATGTTGCATGAAGTAATGCAGCATTCAAGTAATGAAAATCAAAAAGTGCAGGAGTAGCGGGACAGCAAAAGGAGGATCCAACAGCAGAACAAGCAGTGCCGGCACAAAAGCGGGTGCTCCAGCAGCAAAGTACGGATCGGCTGATAAGCATAATACAGCGCCAAGCAGATTCGATCCAGGCCCTCGTAGCCATGCAGGCAGAGCACTACCGTGCCCACCTCTCTCTCCCCCCCCCCTGCAGCCCTTGTCCCCAAACGCTTTCCCTTGTGCCCCCATTTCACCTCCAACCCACTTTCCCCAACATCCAGGTTCTTACCGCCACCAGCTGCCTCCAACACCTGTAGCTTCACCACCCAGCCCTGAAAACTTCGACCCTTACCCTTGCGCTCAACCCCCATCACCAGGCAGTATAGCTGTCCTGAAGTGCAGCACTCATTGCACAGCACTCCAGACAGGACATACGCAAATCTGTGATTGTACCATTCCCCATCCCCTTGCCCTTTCTGTTTCCCAAGCAATTGTGTTTCTTTTTAATAAATGAATTTTTTTCAATAAATGGATTTTTTGGCTTTGAAAACATTCCTTATTCTGGCTGGATAACTGTACTCAGAGCGTAGTTATGAATGGTTCCCAGTCCTGCTGGAAAGGTATAACAAGTGGGGTTCTGCAGGGGTCTGTTTTGTGACTGGCTCTGTTCAATATCTTCATCAACAACTTAGATATTGGCATAGAAAGTATGCTTATTAAGTTTGCAGATGATACCAAACTGGGAGGGATTGCAACTGCTTTGGAGAACAGGGTCATAATTCAAAATGATCTGGACAAATTGGAGAAATGGTCTGAGGTAAACAGGATGAAGTTTAACAAAGACAATGCAAAGTGCTCCACTTAGGAAGGAAAAATCAGTTTCACACATACAGAATGGGAAGAGACTGTCTAGGAAGGAGTACGGCAGAAAGGGATCTAGGGACCACAAGCTAAATATAAGTCAACAGTGTGATGCTGTTGCAAGAAAAGCAAACATGATTCTGGGATGCATTAACAGCTGTGTTGTGAGCAAGACATGAAAAGTCATTCTTCCGCTCTACTCCGCTCTGGTTAGGCCTCAACTGGAGTATTGTGTCCAGTTCTGGGCACCGCATTTCAAGAAAGATGTGGAGAAATTGGAGAGGGTCCAGAGAAGAGCAACAAGAATGATTAAAGGTCTCGAGAACAGGACCTATGGAGGAAGGCTGAAAGAATTGGGTTTGTTTAGTTTGGAAAAGAGGGGACATGATAGCAGTTTTCAGGTATCTAAAAGGGTGTCATAAGGAGGAGGGAGAAAACTTGTTCACCTTAGCCTCTAAGGATAGAACAAGAAGCAATGGGCTTAAACTGCAGCAAGGGAGGTATAGGTTGGACATTAGGAAAAAGTTCCTAACTGTCAGGGTGGTTAAACACTGGAATAAATTGCCTAGGGAGGTTGTGGAATCTCCATCTCTGGAGATATTTAAGAGTAGGTTAGATAAACGTCTATCAGGGATGGTCTAGACAGTATTTGGTCCTGCCATGAGGATAGGGGACTGGACTCGATGACCTCTCGAGGTCCCATCCAGTCCTAGAATCTATGAATCTATTGCATAAGGTAAAAGATACCTTAGCCCAGGAAAGAAACTGCTACTGCAAGACAGTGTAGCAAATACAGATTCCTAGTAACATTGGAACCACTGTACTTCACTCCCGTGCAGGGCACCAGACATTACTGGTGGCTTTCAGCCTCAAATTGCTCCCTCAAGGCATTTCTAATCCTTGCAGCCCCATGCTGGGCCCTCTGCTCTCTGGCTGTTCAAATTCAGCCTCCAGGTGTTGAACCTCCAAGTTCTATGCCTAAGTGAATCATTCACCCTTCCCTTCACAAATGTTATGAAGGGTACAGCACGTGGATATAACCGCGGGGATGCTGTTATCTGCCAGGTTCAGCTTCCCATACAGAGAGAGCCAGTGGCCCTTTAAACGGCCAAAAGCACACTCCACAGTCATTCTGCACTGGCTTAGCCAGTTGTTGAACCTCTCCTTGCTGCTGTCAAACTCCCTGTGTAGGGTTTCATGAGTTACGGCATTAAAGGGTAAGTGGGTCTCACAGGATCACAATGGGCATTTCGACTTCCCTTAGGGCAGCTCTCAATCTCAAGTCCTTGTGCCACAGGGTGGGGGCGAGCTCCTCACACAGTCCCATGAAAGTGGCTTTTCTCATCCAAAAGTTCTGCAGCCACTGCTCGTCATCCCAGACTTGCATGACTATGTTATCCCACCACTCAGTGCTTGTTTCCCGAGCCCAAAAGCAGCATTCCTCGGTGGTGAGCATGTCCGTGAATGCCACAAGCAAAGTCGTGTTGTATGCGTTACTCAAGTCGATATCGTCGTCGGAGCCCTCACTGTCACTTTGGATCCTAAGGAATAACTCGACCCCCAAACGTGACTTGCTGGCGAGACTCGTCAGCATACTCCTCAGCAGTTCGGGCTCCATTCCCGCAGACTTAAAGGCAAGACAGAGCGCGCAGTACAAAAAACGTTGAAAGATAGTGCCAAATGTGGGTGGAAGCACAGGGAATGCTGGGATGTGAACTGATGCATCATGGGGCATTGGGACAGGACCCAGAATGCCCCACCCCCTCTGCCACCTTCCCACAAACCACAGCGCCAGAATGGGAAGAGGTGCTCTGTGGGATAGCTGCCCATAATGCACTGCTCCCAATGCCACTGTAAGTGCGGCAAATGTGGCCATGACAGTGCGCAAGCAGCTGTCAGTGTGGACAGACTGCAGCACTTTCCTTACTGTGCTCTCTGAAGGTGGGTTTAACTCACAGCGCTCTACATCTGCAAGTGTAGCCATGCCCTCAGAATTAGTTAAAGCCACCTTTGCATCCTTTCTGCTTGGACTCCTTCTTGTGTGCTACACCTTCTAAAATGCACACTATGCAATCTGGCCCTAAAAGTTTTAAAACATTTTTTAACACATGTTCTCAGTGGTGTGGAAGCAGAGAAAGAACTGACAGGAAGGGGATTGCAATGCATGACAGTTTGTTAGCAAGAGTCAGGCTAACTGTAACCCTAATAATGCGAGATTTGTAGAAGCGAGGAATGTGTGAGGCAAGTGGGAAAGAACTGTGTGAGAAGTTGTTGCGACCTTGTGTAGATAATATGGAATGTAGACTAAGAGTCTACATTAGTGAGCAAAACAAGATATCAGAATGACCTATGTATAAACAAAATGCATCTGTTGCTCATTATTGTCTGTAACAAAAGGTATAAATGCTTGCTGTAATTGTTTGCCTGTTGAGAGACCTGATTAGCTCTCTCCCTCTATGCAACTGATAGAGAGAAAATAAAGTATCTGACTTGCTGTACCCAAACAAAAAGTGAGAACTCTGTTATTCTCCGACAGTGGGCGTGCACAATAGCTTTGGTGGTTCTGTTGATTTTTGTGCTCTACATGGACAGTTTCAAGTCCCATTCAAACCTTGGCCTCTGTGCTGAGATTGCCAATGAGGGTGCCAAATAGTCCCACTATACTGTGATTGTGATTTTATTATGTGAATGTTTGTCCAACAGGAAGATTGAGACTCCCAATTATTACACATAGGCCACAAGTGCTAACAACTCTTGATCACGTCCAAGAGGGGTTGTATTTAAACCAGTGACCTAAAGGTAAAAGGCTGCATATCCCATTCCTAGTCTTGAATCCATTCCCTTCAAAGGGGGGGTTCTAAAAAAGAGAAAATCAGAACACCCCTGAAACCCATTCACTCACTCTATAAAGCAACCAACTTATGTCTCTAATTTACATGGAATTTGTTTCTTGCAAAATTATCTCATTAAAAGGAGCAGAGAAATTTTATTCACATACCAATGGTTATCATGCAGATTGACTTGATGTAATCTACAAATGAATAACTGAGGAAGTCAGATTTAAATAAAATAATCTGTAAAATTTGCTGTGTTTGTACAGCCAACAGTTCCCTTCTGCAATTTATCTATGAAAGTACACTAACTTTCTGCTCTCATGAAATCTTGGTATATGTATTAAGCAGCTAATATGATTTTGATTTATTATAATTATTACTGTTTGTGGTAAATCCAAAGTGTAGCCCTGAATTAGGGGGAAATTTGCACTGACATCTCGGACACATGAATTTGCCAAGCTACCTCATACTCTTTGCAGGGCAGTCACATGGCCCAAAACTACTTTAGGAGTGGCCTATATAAATGCAGTGACCTGAAACCACTATGCTAATTTTAATAAGTGAATTACTTACAAAGTGCAGTTGCTGCATTGCATGTGGAAAGAACTGAGATACCTTTAAAGGCACTTAATTAATTTTCAGTTTGCGTTTTTTCTAAGTTAAAATGTGACACACCTCTACTCTGAGAGTTTTGGTTCCTGTTTCAGGTGTGCCTTTATGTCACTGCTTGGAAAAATTAAGTCATCTTGTTATCAGTATGTTTATTGATAAGTCTGAACTAGTACCCAGTTTGTGAGAACTGGACTCTAATCATAGCCTGCATGATGCAGAGCTGCATGGTCAAGTTAGCTTCAGTCATTAAAGAAGATGTAGGGGGGCTAGATTCTAACTGGTTTAAACTGGCATAGCCCCAATGATTTCAGGGGAGCTATGCAGATTTATACCAGCTGAGTATCTAGCCTGACATACTCAGTTCCACTTCACAAAATACAGTATTCAATTAGGATGGAGGAAGAAATACATCTAGGTTGTGGGTTTTTGCTTTGAATGGAAAGAGTATTTCCTCATCTGTTTCCTGATGTTTTACCGGACACTGAAATGAGGTTTTCAAACACACTTGTGAGAACATCTGAATATTGTCACTCAAACTTTCCAAGTTTTTATCCTTTTGCTTTCATTGCTGGAGACTTTCTAAACAAAGATGGGCTAGATTTCTCTCCCCGTCTCTCTCTCTGTTTAGTTTATTTGCTGGATTGTGTGTGGGTGTCGGCTGCAATCACTGTTGTTATGATTGTGTCTATTGAGAAAGATAGACAAGCCTGTGGGAAGTCTCCACAGGATGGAGGGCATAGCAGAATGTGGCTTCATCTCCCAGCACCACATATACTTCCTCTGCTGAATATGCTAGACAGACAAGAGAATGGTATAAACTGTGCTGCTGGAAACTCTTTACATTTCCCAAAACAACCAGACTGTCCCAAGTGACCTTTTGTAAGCATACTTTGTGTTTCTTCTAATGTCAGCATGATTATAAGCAAATGAGCTGATCTGTCTCTCACTTTTCAATTTAGGCTTACTTGTATGTTCTTTTAAGAATAATTTGCACTTCTATAGCCCCTTTCCACTGAGGATCTCAAAGCCCTTTACAGCCCTTCGCTAATAAGAGGTAGGAAAGTGTTATTCTCATCATATAAACTGAGATACAGACGTGAAGCAACCTGTTCAAGATCACACAATTATCAGTGACAGATGGAGGAAACTCAGGAGTCCTAACTCCAGTACCGTACCTCTCAATACCTTCTTTTGACATATATATTTACACTTGGTACACAAATAGGCATTGATGCTTTATCCCTCTCAATATAATATAGAGAGGGTGACTGGCAGGAAGTTCTCTACAAATACTAACACGCCATACACTGGGCCTATATTTCAATCATCTTACCTCTACTCAGAGCACATAAAACTGTGCCCTGGGATTCTTGAATGGCCAGATTTGTTGAATCCCAGGGCACAGTTTTATGTGCTCTGAGTAGAGGTAAGATGATTGAAATATAGGCCCAGTGTATGGCGTGTTAGTATTTGGTTTGGGTTGTTGCTTGGTAGATGGGGTGAGCTGAATGAATTGTTTTTCAGTCTGTAATTTTAAATAATTGGCAGTCTTCTCTAATGAAAAAGAAAACAAAATATTGCCAACTTTTAGAAAGTCTTTTCCAGAATTCAGAAATCAATGTAGGTTGCAGGCCTTGGCACTTCCTAGGTTCCTGAAAGCTGATGGATAGAAACATCATTTTTATACAAAAAAGTATTTTGTCCATACTTTTTACTTTGTTCTTCACTTCCTTCTTTTGGTTCTTTATTATCTCCCTTTTGTTTCTTGTTATGCTTTTTTTTTAAAACCAGATCCTCACATTTCATAAAAGCATCATGGTTAGTAAATAGCCAGTCTTGGCCTTTTAACTATAGGGTGCGCCAGTGGCTTCATAACATACCTATGTTCCTTACACCAGTGCTTAGAAATGTTTTAAGCACTCACCTTTCAGCATGAAGGATGTATCATTACTGAAATATTCATACCCTTTTTGAGGAAGCAAATAGAGAAGGTGAACCATTGCACCAATATGTAATGCTATACATGTGTGAGGAAACACTACATGATAAACTCTATCAGGAACAGGATAGTTTCCAGATCTAGTCAAGGGCATGTAACATACATGTCAATGAATAATGTGGTATGTGGCATTAATTGACATGTCTGCAGGCAGGTGGTTATTCATACAATTCATGGATTTACTTCACTTTTCATTTTGTTTAGCAGAGTTGTTACATTGCTACTATGTGCTGTTTAGTACGGAATCTGAACGGGTGGGATCTGTGAGCTAAACTCAGTGAACTGTTTTGCACTACTGATATGTGATATCTGCCTATTTGGAGATATGCTTAAGGCAGGCTTTGTGTTTAAAGTTATGATTAATCTTTCATGGCACCATGTAACTGACTGAACTATTTTGATCTTTTCTCTAAACACACACACACAACTGTACCTCGGAATTTATTAGTGTTGGGATGAAATTCTGTGTATGGTCAGGGAGGGAAAATGAGGGGCAAGACATTGGTTTACAAGATGAAACATGACACTTTGTATTAGCAACACACACACATCACTCCCAAGATGATGTGGGGCTAACTATTGGTTGAATGCTGACCAGCTGCAGGGGGACTGCAGATCTGACAGCCAGTCATTTCTACAACAGACAGACCAGTAGTAGGCAGAGAGGACGATTGGGAATTGCTCAGGTTAAACATGGTAATTCAAAGTGATTTGCTTACTTTTTGAGAAATCTATAGGCATATCTTCTGGACAGCATCCCTCCTGGCATGATAGAATGAAAGTCATGGTAAAACATTGCCCTGTTTTGGAGGGGGCTGGAGAAGAACCCATATTTTACTGAAACATAAAAATAACTATTGTGTTTAAAAAAATTTTTTGGTATATTCTTAAATCTCCCCAAATACATTTTACATATTCTGTAGAAAAGAGAATTAGATTAATGCTGAAAGAACAGGAATAATAGAAAAAGACATTAATATTCATCTTCTATTGCAGAAAATGATGCAACGCTTGTTGACAGCCTTTTACCATCTTTTGCTTCATGTCTTAAATTTCCAGTTATTTGAAGTTAGCATGATTCAGGCACTTCTTTTAGGGCCTTATTCTGTAACCTCTTTGGATGCAGAATGTTTCCTGAATCAGGCACTTGGGGAATTTCCAGAAAATTATACTTTTTTACAAAAGTGTGATTAGCAATATGGCTATTTTCAGCATCATTACTTTATAACTAAAGAAACTGGTTCAAGTTTTTGACTAATTGCCTTTGCAACTCCATTAAGATACATGTGAATCTACTTTTAGACTAACATGAAAGGAATGCTTGAAACACTGTTGCTTTGCCTCTTGCTGTAGCTTGCTTCAGTCAGGGAGATTTAAAAATTAAATAGTCTGGTTTTATCATTTGAGAGGCAGCTAGGCTTTTATATAAAATTTGTGTCCCAAAACTGTGTATTAGGAAGAAAGGACTTTTGGCTCTGACCAAGTTAAAGTCTAACATTTCACCCCAATTTTGTGCATCAAAAAAATGCTGTTCAACATTGAGCTCATGAGTACCAAAATATGAAAGAGGAGGTTCATAGTTATAAGGCCAGAAAGGATGGTTCTGATCATGCAGTCTGACCTCCACAGGACTTTCCTGAATTAATTGCCATTTGAAGTAGAGCGTATCTTTTAGAAAGTCATCCAATCTTGATTTAAAGTTATAAGCTTCTGTCTGTAGAACAGGAACTGTTCCTGCCTGTACATGACTGAGTGGACATATGATTTTTTTTCCCCTAGTATTTCAGTTCCATCTTTTTGCTAATTTTGCATTTTTTAAATTATTTTGAGTTGGGACTTTGTAGGATGGTTGAGATCATATCTGATGGACTAACCCATGACCGCAAACATCTCAAAATATCTATGGATTGTCTGGCTGGCTACTTGGATTTATTTTTGGGTCCGCTGATTTTTTTTCCAAGTCCCAAATTACTGGAATGAGGAGGTTTAGTTTGCATACAGATGATCCCATCAAACCTGACTGGATGATGACATTAACTTCAGAAGAAAAGTGCCCCATCCTGCCAAGGGACTCCTGAGGAGGAATGTGACAGACATGCCCAGGCATACCCTGGTAGGTAAACTGCCCTGTGTCAAACCACCTTCTCAATATTTCACCGAAGGGGTTTGTGTGTAGTCTCTGCTGAGAGCTAAGAACTAGCTGATTGTCATGGTTATTGCAAGATGTTTGTATGGGAATTAGTTTATAAGAATGTAAAATAAAGAATAGTAGCTTGCAAAACTGCTGAAGTGAGACTCCTCTTCTGAGGCAAAGGAAGGTCTCAGGGCTAATTCAATCAATCTTTAAGAACAATGGATGTCCCTGGAGACAGCACTTTGTTTACTGTCTGAGGAAGATGCAGCCTTGATCATACTCAAAGACAATAGAACCCCAAGAAAGTCTCAACAGGGGACCCCTAGGGATCTGTAACTGCATAAGGGAAGAGGAGAGGGGACAGGATTGGTACCATTACAGACGAGTGACTCTGCCAGCAGGGGTCGTCTCATGCAAGGTGGATCCCAACTTTCTGAACTGGACAAACTCTGTAAGGATGAATTAGGTGAGAAATACCTTAGTAGATCGGAAAGTAACTTGCTAATAAGTTTAGGCTACACATTTTTTACATTAATCTTTTACCTGTAACCTTGTGTTTCCAAACCCTTATATTTGCTTTTATTTAAATCACTATCTTAAGCTCTGTTAAATAAACTTCAATTTTGGTTTTGCTATAGACATGTCTAAGTGCCTTGTGCTAAGGAAAGTGCTGAACTGCAACAAAACCAGTGAACTGGGGTGCACTGCTTCCATGGAGGCAGCAAATCAGTGTACATTGTGGGTGTCCTGGAGAGAAAGCACTGAGCACTCAAATGTAACAAAGTGGGGTGTGTAAATTGCTAGCCTGCAGAGGGAAAAAGTGGTGCTCACTGAGCCTGGAGTGGAGTGCTTGTGTTGTCAGCAGCAGATGGCAGGAGAGAATTTCCCCTGCTGGGCACAGACAGGGTTCCCTCCTGCTCTGAGCATCACAAGGAGTTCCAAGGGAAGTAAACAGCCAAGACAGCATGTTCAAAAACGGAAGGAAAGGTAGAAGTCATTATTTTCTTGCTTCTGACCATTGATGAAACCTTTGCTTCCTGCTGCAGTGGCCATTGGTTTCTGGCCATGTGATGCCACAGTGCCTCACAAAGAGGCCTGTGCTTCCTCCACCCTCCCAGCTGGTCACCAAGAGGTGGGAGTCCAGCAACATGCAATAACTAAGATTCAACATTTATAAGCAAGTAACTTCTAACCAGACAGCAGCAGTCCATTGATGTTAAAACATCTGAGCTGATAAGATCACTGACTAGTCTTTTCAGACAATTACCAGGTTCTGAAGCTGAATGAAAACACAAGAGTTGCAACAATCATCCTCCGTAAGTATCAATCTTTTTTTATTTTTTCTCTTTCCAGTTTTCCTCTACCTTCACATTCTTTGTGTTGTTGGTGATGGTTTTTTGTTTGTTTTAACTCCAGCAGATGGATGGTAGTCAGTGTATGTGTGGATAAAACCAATAGAATTTGTTTTAGAACGGTGGCTATAGAATAAATAAAGTACCTGAAAAAGCCCTAGGTTAAACAACTTTGCTATACAAGACCACACATGCATATATGTAATGGTTTAGGAGTTGTATGTTTTATCTTAAGAAATTGTTATTGTGATGGGTTGGATCACAGAAACCCCCTTGGGAGCTGCCACCTGAGGTGCCAAGACTACCCCTGCTCCTGTTTTCCCTGCCAGCTCAGGACTCCAGCACCCTGTCTTGCTGAGCCAGACACTCCCATCTGCTCCAACACAGACCCAGGGTCTGAATCACTTGTCCCAAAGCTGCAGGTTTACCTGAAAACAGCTCACAGAAGTGTGCTTGCCTTTAGCACTCAGATGCCCAACTCCCAATGGGGTCTAAACCCACATAAATCCGCTTTACCCTGCATAAAGCTTATGCAGGGCAAATGCATAAATTGTTCGCCCTCTATAACACTGATAGAGAGAGATGCACAGTTGTTTGCTCCCCCAGGTATTAATACATACCCTGAGTAAATTACTAAATAAAAAGTGATTTTATTAAATACAGACAGTAGGATTTAAGTGGTTCCAAGTAGTAACAGACAGAACAAAGTAAGTCACCAAGCAAAATAAAATAAAATGCGCAAATCTATGCCTAATCAAACTGAATACAGATAATCTCACCCTCAGAGATGCTTCAGTAAGTTTTTTCTCAGACTGGACACCTTCCAGGCCTGGGCACAATTCTTTCCCCTGGTACAGCTCTTGTTCCAGCTCAGGTGATAGCTAGGGGATTCTTCATGATGGCTCCTCTTCCCACTCTGTTCTTTTCCACCCCTTTATATATCTTTTGCATAAGGCGGGAACCCTTTGTCCCTCTGGGTTTCCACCCCGCCCTCACTGGAAAAGCACCAGGTTAAAGATGGATTCCAGTTCAGGTGACATGATCACATGTCACTTGTCAGCACACACGTATACAGGAAGACTCACAGGTAAACACAGCCATCTGCGGATAATGGTCCTTGTTAATGGGAGTCATCAAGATTCCAAACCATCATTAATGGCCCACTCTTTACATAATTACAATAGGCCCTCAGAGTTATATTTTATATTTCTAGTTTTAGATACAAGAGTGGTACATTTATACAAATCGGATGATCATACTCATAAGACCCAGCTTTGTAATGATACCTTACAAGAGACCTTTTGCATGAAGCATATCCCAGTTACATTATATTCATTTATTACCATATTTTTCTAAAACTATCCCAATTACATTATATTCACTTATTATCATGTTTTTATAAAACCATATAGACTGCACAACGTCACAGTTATGTTTACTTACATTCAGAATTCAAATGACAAATTAAAAAAGTTGTACAATAGAACCTCAGTTATGAACTGACCAGTCAACACCACATCTCATCTGGAACCAGAAGTACACAATCAGGCCACAGCAGAGACAAAAAAAAAAAAAAAAAAAAAAGGCAAATACAGTGCAGTACTGTTACATGTAAACTACTAAAAAAAATAAAGGGAAAGCAGCACTTTTCTCCTGGATAGTAAAGTTTCAAAACTGTATTAAGTGAATATTCAGTTGTAAACTTTTGAAAGAACAATCATAATGTTCTGTTAGAGTTACAAACATCCTACATTTCCAAGGTGTTCATAACTCTGAGGTTCTACTATATCATCTTGGATTATATTACAATGTTTCGTGTAACCCTATAGTGGGGTGAGGGAAAAGTTTGACTATTACCGCTCAATAATTTGGGGTTGACAAGTTATGAGCTTTCTGTAGATATCTTACATGTTACTCTTTATGGGTAAATATCCTGTAAGACGTTTGGTGTAGTGAGTTTGTTGGGCCTGAGGTAAGAGATGTTTGCAAAGAATAGGTCTCTGTCAGCTGACAAGTTGGCAAGACAGCTGTAAAATCCTAGCAGAAAAAAAGCACTTGTTGTTTTTACCACAAGGTAGCAAGGTGATGTTAGCACTCTATCCCCACCCCCAAATCCATGGTTTACTAGTTTACACCGTGGTAGAACTACAGTGTCTTGTCTCCACTAGGATTTTACAGTGGAGTAGCTAATGTGTTTGTTAACCTGTAGTAAAAATGTGTCTTTTTTTAGCCATGAAGACACAACCATAGCACTTTTGTTACATCTTGAGGCTGATATTCACAATTGTCACTTTCTTCTAGTTTGGTGGTGATAGTGTACATTAGGTTGCTCTCTGAAGCCTGAGGATCCCCGATGTTTCTTTCTAAAGCTGTCCTCTTTTTGGAGGCTTGCAATACTAGCTAGACTCAGTTCCTGGGCATTGATACCTTGTACCTTTCCCCTTTTGCACACCTGTGCAGGGCCAGGCACAATCTAGGCCTTAACCATTCATGCTGTTACACCAAAATGCCATATTCTCAATTCTCTCATTTTAAATTAACAAAATACAATTATTTTAAACTGAAATATGTGTGGTACTATGTTGAGGAAGCTGATGCTGTTGGAATACTAGCTGCATTAATATGGCATTGCTATGAGGGATCTAGCATCTCACTCCCCTGTAGACATAAGGCTCTTAGCTATGAAGTATAAACGTGATGCAGAGAATGTCAGTTTTCTTCAATTGTCAATCAACTCATATCTAATGGAGTGATGTTTCCTGTTTACTAAACAAATCTCTGGAGAAATACTCTTTTTCTACATAGCAGAAGATCTGAGTTTACACAAGAGCAAACATAGGTTTGTCTGCATTCCTGAATCTGAAAAGTTGCAGGGAGATCCCATAGTGATAGCTGTCTCATTGTTAGTAGCAATAAATCAGAACCCAGCCTTAGTCATGTCTGGCAGAGCTGATGCCTCCAAGCACTACAGAGATCTGGGTTCAGACAGCATAATGTCCAGGAGGATGAGTTTCTTAGGAATTTAAAAAAAAAAAAAGGAGGGGAATACACCAATCTGATAAACAGACATATAATTCTGCCATTCTTTATGATCATTTAGAGTGTTTTCTTTACTTGCTCTGTTTGACTTATCCTGTGGCTTTGAGTAAGTCCCTTATCTTTTCTCTGCTTAAGTTTTGCCAATATGTAAAATGAGGATCATACTTATCTACCTCACAAAAGTAAGGTAAGGATCCATTATGCAGAAGCAGTAGTTATAGTTGCAACTGGAGTTCCATTATAAGGCTGACTGTGATTCTCACTCCCAACCCCCATTAGTTAAAAAAAACCTCTGGTATGCTTTCAGATTTTTTAGGGTTAAGTCTCATTGGCAACTAGTAACTGACTTAAAAATCTTGACAAACTTTACGTTTCTTGATGTTAATAGCCTTTAAAATAATTCCTTCCAAATTTTTACAAACTGCACTACTAGAGGGAGATATAGAAATGTTAAACACCTAATCATACAAAATTACAATCACAAGTAGATTTTTTTACGTTGGCTTTTGTAAGACAACTAGTAAAATTTTAAATAAATTAATACTATTATAAAAAAAGTATAAAACTTTGCTTCTTGGTTAATGAAACCAGTGGGTAAATACTGAAAATGACCCACGTATTCCTGTTATTCCGTCCACTCTCCTAATAACCTTAGCTGCTAAATCCTAATCTGAAACTTCAGGATATTCTGGCCCAGAGGCTACAAGATAAGTCATAGGGACACTAAAAAGAACGAGGAGTACTTGTGGCACCTTAGAGATTAACAAATTTATTTGGGCATCAACTTTCGTGGGCTAAAACGCACTTCATCAGATGCATGCAGTGGAAAATACAGACTAACACAGCTACCACTCTGAAATAGGGACACTAATAATCTATGATTCAGCAGGATGTTGGAATGTAGATAATGAGAGAATTTTAAAGGGACGCTACAGAGAACTTAAAGTAAACAGTCAATTTGGCTAAATTTTACAGTTAGTTTTATGTACCCAAGGGAAAAATGTATTCCATTCCCAGCATCTCCACTTCCTCCCTTATTTCCTCCCCCCCCCAGTCCCCCAAAAAAGACTAAAGTGCAAAGAATCTTAATGACAGGAAATACCTCAAATGCATTTTAAAGCAGCTAAAGCCTTCTAGCTTCTGGGGGCCTGAACTCACCCTGACTTGTATGACTTATTAAAGTTGTATTAAATTCCCTCCTTACATGTTGCTTGAAACTCTACTTGCACCTCACTTAGTGAGAGGATTTCTCCCTGCAGGAGTGGCTGTATTTTACTGAATGGTACCAGGGTATTGGACAACCAAAATTTTATTTGTGAGGAGAGCAGAGGTTAGATGGGGGAGCCAGGCTAAGAAACAGTGCTCTAATCTTGTCCAACAAATACTACTCAAAGCCAAATTCAGACCTAATGTAAGCAGGTGCAACTGCCCCAAAGTCAATGGAATTGCACTAATTTCCATGAGGTTTGATTTTGGCCCTATGTTCCCACAAAATTCTTGAGGCTGCAGAATGAGGCAAGGGAAATACTGTAATATATTTAACAAATTATAGTGCAAACCATAGAAAAATATATAGAAAAAATTTTCTTGGGGCTAGAAAATTGTTGAATATTTAGAACCAAGGAAGAGACTGTCTGAAGGTGGTATGTTGTGCAGCTTTGGTCATCTGAGTTTTTCCTATGTGACTCCATTATGTGTCTTGCTGACTGCCCTTTGAAATTCATTCTTTTACATATGACTTTAGCATTTGAGACTTTCCTTTGGAGAGACCAGCTTCTTTGATATTTTAATTAGGTATTAATACCTACTTGCAACTTGTTCTCAGTGTCTGATTTACTTTTTGACTCCTTTTTTAGTAACTCGCTACCTCCTCTAGATAGCTACGTGACTTGGTAGAATTCTCATTTTTGATTCATCTTAATTCATAGATTCTAGGACTGGAAGGGACCTCGAGAGGTCATCGAGTCCAGTCCCCCGCCCTCATGGCAGGACCAAATACTGTCTAGACCATCCCTGATAGACATTTATCTAACCTACTCTTAAATATCTCCAGAGATGGAGATTCCACAACCTCCCTAGACAATTTATTCCAGTGTTTAACCACCCTGACAGTTAGGAACTTTTTCCTAATGTCCAACCTAAACCTCCCTTGCTGCCGTTTAAGCCCATTGCTTCTTGTTCTATCCTTAGAGGCTAAGGTGAACAAGTTTTCTCCCTCCTCCTTGTGACACCCTTTTAGATACCTGAAAACTGCTATCATGTCCCCTCTCAGTCTTCTCTTTTCCAAACTAAACAAACCCAATTCTTTCAGCCTTCCTTCATAGGTCCTGTTCTCGAGACCTTTAATCATTCTTGTTGCTCTTCTCTGGACCCTCTCCAGTTTCTCCACATCTTTCTTGAAATGCGGTGCCCAGAACTGGACACAGTACTCCAGTTGAGGCCTAACCAGAGCAGAGTAGAGCGGAAGAATGACTTTTCGTGTCTTGCTCACAACACAACTGTTAATGCATCCCAGAATCATGTTTGCTTTTTTTGCAACAGCATCACACTGTTGACTCATATTTAGCTTGTGGTTCACTATAACCCCTAGATCCCTTTCTGCCGTACTCCTTCCTAGACAGTCTCTTCCCATTCTGTATGTGTGAAACTGATTTTTCCTTCCTAAGTGGAGCACTTTGCATTGTCTTTGTTAAACTTCATTGTGTATTTAGCTGTGACACGCTGAGTACGTTTCCCAGACATGAGGAAGAGCTTCGTATGGCTCAAAAGCAATCCCCCTTCCCCCTTATCTACAAGGTGCTTCCCGCCTTGTAGCTGGGGGGAAGTGGTAGATATGGTATATCTTGACTTTAGTATAAGGGTTTTGATACTGTCTCGCGTGACCTTCTCATAAACAAACTAGGGAAAAACAACCTAGATGGAGCTACTATAAGGTGGGTGCATAAGTGGTTGGAAAATCATTCCCAGAGAGTAGTTATCAGTGGTTCACAGTTATGCTGGAAGGGCATAATGAATGGGGTCCTGCAGGGATCGGTTTTGGGTTCGGTTCTCTTCAATATCTTCATCAATGATTTAGATATGGCATAGAGAGTACACTTATAAAGTTTGCGGATGATACCAAACTGGGAGGGGTTGCAAGTCCTTTGGAGGATAGGATTAAAATTCAAAATTATCTGAAGTAAATAGGATGAAATTTAATAAGGACAAATGCAAAGTACTCCACTTAGGAAGGAACAATCAGTTGCACACATACAAAATGGGAAATGACTGCCTAGGAAGGAGTACTGTGGAAAGGGATCTGGCAGTCTTAGTGGATCACAACCTAAATATGAGTGAACTGTGTAACGCTGTTGCAAAAAAAGCACACCCCAGAATGATGTTTATTAGTAGGAGTATTGTAAGCAAGACACAAAAAGTAATTCTTCCACTCTACTCCACGCTGATTAGGCCTCAACTGGAGTATTGTCTAGTTCTGGGCACCACATTTCAGGAAAGATGTGGACAAATTGGAGAAAGTCCAGAGATGAGCAAAAAAAAAAAAAAAAAAAAATTAAAGGGCTAGAAAACATGACCTATGAGGGAAGATTGAAAAAATTGGGTTCGTTTAGTCTGGAGAAGAGAAGACTGAGAGGGGACATAACAGTTTTCAAGTACATAAAAGGTTGTTACAAGGAGGTGGGAGAAAAATTGTTCTTCTTAACCTTTGAGGCTAGGACAAGAAGCAATGTTCTTAAATTGCAGCAAGGGCAGTTTAGGTTGGACATTAGGAAAAACTTCCTAACTGTCAGAGTGGTTAAGCACTGGAATAAATTGCCTATGGAGGTTGTGGAAACACCATCATTGGAGATTTTTAAGAGCAGGTCAGACAAACACCTGTCAGGGATGGTCTAAATAATACTTAGTCCTACCAGGAGTGCAGGAGACAGGACTAGATGACCTCTTGAGGTCCCTTCCAGTTCTGTGATCCTATGTCTCTCTCACCAACAGAAGTTGGTCCAATAAAAGGTTTAACCTCACCCCCCCCACACACACTATCCCGGGACAGACACAGCTATAACAAACAACAGGGCATAGAATTTTTGCCCTAGTTATTCTAAGTATGATCCTTAATTCCTAGTATTGTCTTGCATTTTGTGTGATCTGCCAGCCTGTTCCAGTGCCCGAGGGAGAGGTGGGGACCCTGAGACCAGAGAGTGCCGTGCTAAGCAGGAGCAGAGGACGGACTGTTAGTTGTAGAGCCCTGGACTGGAGGCTCTTCAGCAGCATGGAGTCCCCCATGGAGCTGCCGCTAGCTCTGGGGAGAGGGGTGCGCAGAGTGAGAACCCCCCCGCCCCCAGCTCAGACTCCGGGTTTGATACAGAGAGGGGAATTCTCACCCAGCTGGAGAGTTTGAATGTTACTTGATTTCCGTGGGCTGCATGCTACGGGCTGGAGGCGCGCGTCTGCAGCTAGGTCCCGAGTGGGGAGTGCAGCCCCCGCCCCGCAAAGCTCTGTCGTGCGGGGATCCATAAGCTGCAGCTCCCTGTCCCCCCCAGAGACGCACCCCTGTGGGTGCACCGCTCCCCAGCACGGCTCCTTTAAGTCCCCATGCGCTCGTCCGCCCTCCAAAGCATTCCGGGGAGGGGGGTCACCACGGAAACAACCGAGCGCTCCTGAAACCCAAGTCCCCTTGCCCCGGCCGGGAAGGGGGAGGGATGTCTCCCAGTGTGCACCGCGCGCGCAGCCCCCACCCCTTTGTGGCTCCTGCTCCTCCTCCGGCCGGGCCCGCTTCCCCTCTGCCTGATCAGCCGCAGAGCAGCGGGAGCCGCCCGAGCGTTCGCTGCTCCTAGGCTGCCTCTGCGCCCGCAGCCAGCGCGCGCCCACCAGCTCAACCGCCGCCGCGTCTCGCGCCCCCGTCGGCTCACGGCGCGAGCCGCTTGGGAGGCGGCTGCTGCTCCATCTCGCGCCGCGCGAGGCATCGCTGGTGTCGGCCGAGGATGGGTCGCGGGGTGCTGCCTTTGCTGTTGCTGTTGGAGCTGGCCGGGCGCTGCGCCGCCGCCATGGACGAATGCGTGGACGAGGCGAGCGGGCGGCCGCAGCGCTGCATGCCCGAATTCGTGAACGCCGCCTTCAACGTGACCGTGGTGGCCACCAACACGTGCGGCTCGCCGGCCGAGGAGTACTGCGTGCAGACCGGCGTGACCGGGGTCACCAAGTCCTGCCACCTGTGCGATGCCGCCCAGCCCCACCTGCAGCACGGCGCCGCCTTCCTCACCGACTACAACCAGGCCGACACCACCTGGTGGCAGAGCCAGACCATGCTGGCTGGGGTGCAGTACCCCAGCGCCATCAACCTCACCCTGCACCTGGGTAAGTCATCGGGACCTTCCCCCGCGGGGGACTGCGCTTTGCTCCGCCTGTCCCCGCCCTAGGCCATTCCCCCTCCCGCAGAGGCCCGGAAGGGCTGCCCGGGAGGGACCGGTACCCGTCTCCCCCTCCACTTCTCCGACTCAGGAACAGTGGGTACACGTGCACGCCTTCCCCCTCCACACAGTTCACTTCTCTGCATTGCATTGCGGTGCCCCCGTCCTACAGGAGCACGGTCTCGCGTACTCCCCTTTCCTCCATGCCATCCGCACCACTAGGGGCACGGCTACATGTATGCATTTCCAAACCCGGGTGGGAAAAAAAACAGCTTTCCACGTAAGGCTTCCCGCAATAGCAAACTGAAGAGCAAAGATGGGTTTGGGAGAGGAAGAGGGAAGGGAGGTGTGAGTGCTTGGAATTCAAGGATGAAAAGAGCAGGGCTAATTTCAGAGCAAGCTTGTTAACCCCTTTTAATTGTTTGTGTGGCTTCTAAAATTTCAGTGACCCGCACTGTAAAAACATAAAAGATTCGTAACTTTATATGTATGCACTCCTCAATCATTCCCTTCTGTCTGCATTGTATTGGGGTCCCTGTGCCGGATGATCACTACCTCTTCCTTTGCAACCTGCACTAGCAAAGACCCATCTGTATGCACTACTGGTTTTGCCATCTCATGCACAACCGTCCTGTACCTAGTGCTTTAATACCTAGTGCTTAAATCAACGGAGAAACCTTCTTTTCCTTTCTTGTTCCTGCATGACCAGAGGCTTCACTATTCCTCCTCCCTTTCCCCAAAATATCCTCCACTAGTACAGTCTCTCCTGCATACATGGCCCATCTCTACACTTAATTCCTAAAATAAGAAATCTAGTTCTTCCCTTCTGTCTGCCTGTCCTAAACGAACAGGAGCTCTCCCCGTCCCCTCCTTGCTTCTTGTACTAGAGTTGCATGATTTCTCCTTTTCCCAAACAAGGACTCTACTTCTTCCTCTCTTCACAACCACTCCCTTTAAACTAATAGAACCGCCGCAGCCTGTCAGAAATTTTGTCCCACTCCCATGCTCCTCATCCTTTCCTTTTTGCCTTCTAATAATGACCCTATCTGAATTTTCCTTGAGATAAGGTAATGAGGGCCAGTTGCCCCTTAACTTTTGTGTTGAAACTTGGAGATCTCCATGGCAACTTATGCCCATTCCCATCCACTGAACAGATTAGTCATAGTATAGTAAAGAAAGAAAAAAATGTAAACCTGATGAAAACTGCACAATACACTTTTTGGGCGGAGGGGGGGAGGGAGTGAGAAAGGAGGAGAGGGATGGATCGGACCATGTATAATGTTGCTCTGTGTGTGTGTGTGTGTGTGTGTCTGGCACTTTAAAGATTTTTTTTATCAGAGTTAACTTGTTGCTTTGTGGTATTCAAATTTAATTAAAGGCCACAAAGCTTAATCCTATCATACAGAGAACAAAGGTACATGTGTCTGCCTCAGCTGGTAATAAATTACTGAAAGTGACTTCTGCTGTATACAAGCAGGCTATCCTCTGTGGATTCTCCCTTTCTTTGATTTGTGTGTTTACTGTTTTTTTGTTTTTTTTTTTTTTTTAATTGAATGGGGTCTTAGCAAAGGTTTTGATTCAGTGCTAGAAATACTTTTCACGCTTCTGGATTGCATTTTTTTAAATGTAATATATTTATGAAGTTTGGCAATGTATACATTCAAAATTAACAGGTATATAAACAAATCATAAATGAAAACTGCAGGGAAGTGCTTAAAGATCTACAAAGTTAAAGGCTTGCCGGTTAGGCTGTAGATTCAGATCTCATTGTGCTTGAAACAAACACTTAAACATAGGGTTTTGCAATAAAACTCAGCTTCTGCTATCTGCAGAGCAATAACTGTCTCATTCTTAATGCACAAAGCAGGATAAGCTTGTAGACATCAGACTTGGAATTCTGAAAGGGAACGGTTGACAAGAAAAACAAAGGAAATGGAATAAATACTTCCTGCAGTAAATGTGTTAGATTTCTCTGCTCATGTGCTCACTATTCTGTTACTCTAAAGTGGACGAGTTGCTGCTAAGGGTTCTGGGCTAAATTAAACAATTCCACTTTTTGGTCATGTTGAATGAACTTCTATACGGGAACAGTGCTGTCTGTTACTCTGGCAGATATAGCACCATAAAATTCAAAAAACTACCTTGGCATGTGAAAAAGTAACAGGATGTGTAGTAAAGTTCATTTTAAAAGAGTGAGATTCACCAACATGAGGTGACTTGTGCTTCAGTGGTGGCTGAAGTACATGTGATCTGAAAAGCTCTTTGGCGGCTAAGGTATTATATTACACCAAGTGTACTGAGGATGATATATAAATATTTTACAGTGGCAATGTTTCTTGTCAATTAAAAGAGGAGATTGGAAATTTAAGTCTAAGCCTTCAGCAACAGGATATCATGGTCGCTTGAGTATTCTCAAAAAAATTAGCTTTGGAATAAAACTTCGTAAGCTTGGTTTCAGCTTAGAAGCAAACTTTTGATCCTGTTGAAATTTCACCAAAATTGATTCAGCTGTTTAAGCTGTCTCAGTGTGGAGGAAAGGGAAGTGTTTTTTTTTTTTTTTTTTAAGTATTAAATGGTTCAGATGCTGTTTGGTGCTTGAGTAACTAAAAGGCAGACTTAAGGCATGTCTACACTGGCAGAGTTACAGCGCTGGGAGTTAAAGTGCTGCTCAGAGAGAGTGTGAACACACAGCAGTGGTTTCCCTTCAATGGTCAGCTGCCTGCGCACATTTTTGTGGTACTTGCAGTGGTATTCAGAGCGGTGCGCTCTGGGCAGCTATCTCACAGAGCACCTCTTCCTCTTCTGCAGCTAAGTGTTGTGGGAAGGCAGAGTGGGTCGCGGGGCATCCTGGGTCCTGTTCCAGTGCCCTGTGATGCGCTGCTTCGCATCCCAGCAATCCCTGTGCTTCTGTCTGCATTTGGCGCCATCTTTCAGTGGTTTGTGTACTGCACGCCCTGTTTCTTCTGGCTGCAGGAATGGATCCCAGACTGTTAACCAATATGCTGCTTGCTCTGACCAACACGTCACAAGTGGCAGTGGAGTTATCCTTAAACTACAAAGGCAAGAGGAGTGTGACGTTGATCTCGCCACGTGTACTAGCTATGACACGAGATTGCTTGTGGCATAGTGGAATGCTGCTTTTTGGGCTCAGGAAACAAGCACTGAATGGTGGGATCACATTGTGATGATGCACGTCTGGGATGATGAGCAGTGGCTGCAGAATTTTCAGATGAGGAAAGCCACTTTTATGGGACTGTGTGATGAGCTCGCCTGAGCCCTGCATTGGCAAGGACATGAGAATCAGAGCTGCCCTGCCGTTGGAGAACACGTGGCAATTGCACTGTGGTAGCTGGTTACTCCAGACTGCTACCGATCGGTCGCTAACCAGTTTAGAGTGGGAAAGTCAACCCTTGGACTTATGTTGACGGTAGCGTGCAGGGCCATTAATTGCATCCTGCTCCGAAAGACTGTGACTCTGGGCAACATGCGTGACATTGTGGATGCCTTTGAACAAATGGGCTTCCCTAACTGCGGAGGGGCGATAGATGGCACGCGTATTCCAATTCTGGCACCAGACCACCTAGCCACTGAGTACATTAATCGCCAGGGGTATTTCTCAATGGTTCTCCAGGCGCTTGTGGATCACCGTGGGTGTTTCACAGACATAAACGCAGGCTGGTCCGGAAAGGTGCATGATGCACACATCTTTCGGAACACTGGCCTGTTCAGGAAGCTGCAAGCGGGGACTTTTTTCCCAGACCGGAAGATCACCGTCAGGGAAGTTGAAATGCCCATTGTGACCCCACCTACCCCTTAAAGCTGTGGCTTATGAAGCCATACACGGGGCAACTTGACAGCAGCAAGGAGTGGTTCAACAACAGGCTGAGCAAGTGCAGAATGACTGTTGAGTGTGCTTTTGGCCGTTTAAAGTCCCGCTGGAGCTGCCTCTATGGGAAGCTGGACCTGGCCGATGACGGTATTCCTACGCTTATAGCTGTATGCTCCATAATATTTGTGAAGGGAAGGGTGAAAGCTTCACTCAGGGCTGGACTGCAGAGGCTCAGTGCCTGGAGGCTGAGTTTGAACAGCCAGAGACCAGAGCTATTAGAGGGGCACAGCCTGGGGCCATAAGGATCAGGGATGCCTTGAGGCAGCAATTTGAAGCTGAAAGCCACTAATATTTGTTGGTATGCTCAGGAGTGCAGTGCCTGTAATGCTAGGAGGTGATTGGTGCAGATGATGCAATATGAGGGTTTAACATCATTGTACGTTACTTTGCAGGGCTTGTTTTGCTTTCAATTAATAGAATAAAGATTGCTTTCAAACCAACATAATTCTTTTATTAAAACAACCGGAGGAGAGAGTCAAACAAAAAAACTCTGGGGTATGGGGGAAGGGAAGGTCCCAGGAGGTGGGGTCCTGGGGTGGCAAAAAAAAATGTGTGTATGTCCAGGGATCATATCCAGTCTTCTCCTTTGGAGTACAATGCAGCAGGTACTGTATTTCAGCAGGGCCAAACTGCAGAGGGATAGGTGTTGAGTGCAGTGGATAGTGCGGGTCCACAGTGCTGGACTGTGATAGGGGAGGAGTGGAATGTCGCAGGTATAGACTGGAGACAAGAGGTTGATAAGAGTATGTTGATGGTGTCTGGGGTGGGGGGCATGAAGAGTTTTGTGACAGCGGCCGCATAGGAGGGCGGGCGCAGAGCTGCTTGGTTTGCAGAGCTAGTATTGCCTAGAAGAGCATGTCTGCTTGGCACTTCATAACATTTAGGAGCCGCTCTGTGGTTTTATTCTGGTGTGCCGCGTTCTCCTTTCAGTCCCTCTTCTTGCTGTCCCACCACTCCTTCAATTCCTGTTTCGTGGTGGCGGAGTGCATCATAACGTCACGTGGAAAGTCCTCCTTAGGGCTGGTCTACACTTGGGGGGAAGTGGGGGCACGATCTAAGACGTATCTTTGATCGACTTACCTCCCGTCCTCATGGCATGGGATCGACGGCCGCAGCTCCCCCGTTGACTCCGCTTCCGCCTCTCGCTCTGGTGGAGTTCCGGAGTTGACGGGGAGTGCGTTCGGGGATAAAATCGATCCCTGATAGATCGATTACAACCCGCCGATCCGGCGGGTAGTGAAGACGTACCCCAAGTTCTTCTTGGCCGCTTTCTAATTCTGTGCAGCTGTTCAGCCGCCGATAACAAAGAGGGAGGCTGGGCTCCCAAGGTCATCTCTGTGATGTTTAAACACAGCATTTTACAGAAGCAGTATTGGTTGCAACACGCAGAACACTGGTTCAGTGATTCAATACACAGCCAGTACTCTCACACCTGTCACTAACTGGCTGACCCCAGGCAAGCACACATGAGCCACAAGACTCCCTAAATGGTGAGTAGCCGCAGGGGTAGGGTAAATCAGTCTTCCCGGACCCTGCTGTACACTGGTCATGTGGCTCTTGGGGAGAGCCAGTACTGTGGGAAGGGGAGGAGGCTAATAATCATTCCTGTCCCCACACTTTCCACAGGATGTGATCATCATGCTGCTGAGGGTGAGCAGGGAATCAGGGGAGGGTCTCCTCCAAGACTGCGGCTTCCGTCCTGGCCCCTATGCGGCTAGCCTGTGTGCAGCAATGGTTCTCCCCCCCCCCCCCCTCCCCCGGCCTTTGACAGCACAGTGGTGCAGGAAAGTTACTGTTAATGGGGCAAGAAACAAAGCAGCTCTGCTGAAGAACCTGCAGCAGCAGATTGCCCACTATCTCCATGAGAGTTTCCCGGAGATCTCTGAGGGAGATTCCCATAAACTGAGGGAGTCAATCAACAGCCTGTTCTGCTGCTCAGACTGGGCATGCGGTGGGAGACAAGCCTGCTTTCTGCAACCTTCCTGCCCCCCACAATTCACTTCAGAGATTCCCAAAATCAAATCCACTTACCAGGGACCTCCTCTCCTGTTTGCGCTTTGCCAACATCCGACTGCTGTGGCTGGCTAGCCTCCTCTGGGGTAGAAAAGAGCTCCTGGCTGCATGCATCTCTGACCTCCGAGCCATCCTCTGCTTCTGGGTCCCCCTCCACATTCTCGTCCAAGATTTCTTCCTCCTGGCTTGGTACACTCTCGACTGACACGCGAGCCACCGAAGAATCCACAGTGGGCTTCACAGTGGCGGAGGGATCGCCACCAAGTATTGCGTCCAGCTCTTCGTAGAACCGGCAGCTTGTGGGCGTAGCACCGGAATGGCGGTTTGCCTCCCGCACCTTGTGGTAGGTGTTCTGCAGCTCCTTCACTTTGACTCTGCACTGCAGTGTGTCCCGGTCATGGCCCCTTTCTGTCATGCATTGTGAAATCTGTCCATAGGTATCATAATTCCTACGACTGGAGAGCAGCTGGGACTGGACAGCCTCCTCTCCCCAAATGTTGATGAAGTCCAGCAATTTGGCATTGCTCCAAGCAGGGGATCACCTGGTGTGTGGCGCATTCATGGCCACCTGGAAAGATGCGCTGAGACCACTGCATGCATCACCGAGGAAACAGGAAGGGGACTTTCAAAATTCCCAAGGAATTTGAGGTGGGGATGACGGTTGGTTGCCTGAGGGCAGAGCAGTAGAGTTCAAACTGCTGACCAGCAAGGTAAGAACAGGCGTTGTGGGACACCTCCCAGAGGCCATTCACAGTTCTGTAATTGACCACAGTGTCTACACTGGCGCCACAGCGCTGTAGTCCCAGCACAGAAAGCTGTACGCCTCTTGTCGGGGTGGCTTTTTTTAAAGCGCTACAACTGCGCAGTTTCGCACTGAGTGTCTTGACAGTGTGTACACCTTGGGAGTTACCGTGCAGAAAGCTGCGTTACTGTGCAGAAATTTGCCAGTGTAGACAAGGCCTTAGTTAAAAATCTTCTGATTTAACATATGGGACTGAATAAGAGTAAATGTCTAGGTGGAACTAGGAACGTCTCTCAGATAAGTTAGTCATTTTATGCTTTAGCATTCTTTGTGTAATTTCAAAATAGAAGGACCAAGATACCTTTTAAAAAATTCTCATGTCCCCAAACTAATAAATACTTTGTTTTAAACATTATACATTCAAGGACATGCAGATTATAGTTCGCTGTAATGTGTCCTGTACTAATGGTCCCCTGCGAACAGCATTGACCTGTTGCAGTGGCCACTAAAATGTCAGTATCTTCAAGTGTTCCTTTATATGAATTGCACTTTTGTGCAGGCACCTACTACGAAGGCCAGAAAAAGCAATCTCATAGTATTGCGGTTAGTAATGGGTTTTATTGTATAGGATGGCTCAATTCAAGTACAGTTAATAAAGAGAAGGAAGATCTTGAGAGGTTATTAAGATTTCATGTAGTCATTTTTATCTTTATTTTTATACATTGTTTAGAGTTTTTATTCAGGACACTTGTTATAGGAAGAAAGAAATCCTCTTCCTACAACAATAACTTTGTTTTCTCAACTTTTCTGTTTTGGATAAATGTATTATTAATGAGCCCCATATAAAGTCAGAATTGGATTTCATAGGCATTTCATGCTGCTCATTATCATTGTCATGTGAATATCTACATTCATAAGCTGCTTGCAGTGTTATTGTAGCTGTGTTAGAGACAAGATGGGCGAGGTGTTATCTTTTATTGGACCAACTTCTGTTTGTGAGAGAGACAAGATTTTTAGATTACACAGAGCTCTTCTTCATTCAGATCGTATAAATTTTTCAGGTCTAGGAAACATACTCAGAATGTCCCCCTAAATACAAGGTGGAACAGATTGTTTAGCATAAGTAGTTAACACACATTTCAAGGTGACACGTCTAAATACAGATGCTCTAATACAAAACATTACATATGCCCACATGTACATTTCAAAAGGAATTATTTTGGGGGAGTTGTATGGCCAGTGTTACACAGGAGGTCAGGCTATGATCCCAGTGGTCTGTTCTGGCCTTGGAACCTATGAATCTACAGTACATCCAAGACTTTTTTTTTTTTTTAAGTGCATTTTCTCTATAAAAAGTTAGAGGAGTAGTATTAGTATTGCAGCATAGTTATTGTTGAGACGGAACATTAATTTCAAGTTTCTGTTTGCAGGTTCTTGTGGGTGTTTTTTTTTTTTTTTTTTTTTTTTTTTTTTTTATTTTTTTTTCTTTTTTTTTTGTTCTTATCTAAACTTAACAAATAATTTGGCTGAGTTTGAGCTATTTGGAATGTGCTTTTTTTGCTTTGCCAGTTTTCTTTTTTTTTTTTTTCCCAGGCAGTTTCTTCATACTCTGAAATTTTGAAGAATAGTAACCTTGTTGTAGATGGAATCTTCCATGTGTACTGACGTGGTGGTAGAAATTTTGTTTAGAAATAGCAAAATTCTAAGTGTCAAACTACGTGTGATGCTATGCTGTTTTGTAGTGACTTTCTGTAAGAAGTGCAGTTCACTGGCTCGTACTGAAAGTGTAAACTGGGTAAGATGGTTTTTAGCCTTGAATGCTCTGGACTCATCTCTATACCTTCACCAGTCATCCTTGCATGAATTTCGCACACTTTGCATGAATGAGTGACTGCATGTTCCGTTCAGATTTCATATGCTCTGAGGCTATGTCCCTCAGAGTGCATTGCAGCCTATTGAACATTTAATAATGAAACAGTAGGGGAGAGGACAACAGGTATGATAGCCATTTGTACATTGGAACATAGTGCACTTTGGGATGCAAACCTCAGTATGAAGCATCTTTTTATTTTTCAGTGGCTAGTTTGTAAATTCAAAAACTGTTTATTTGATACTACAATCTCAGTAATTAAATGCATTGGTAGTCAGGTTAAGAGAGAGCCACTTTTCAGGCACAACTAACCCATTCAAGACAAGTGCAAATTAACTATTTTCTTTCCACCAGGCAAGCTGCTGACCTGTTATGAAGAATCCTAAGTGTATTTGTAAATCGAAGATCTAGAGTCCTCTATTCTTGAAGCTATGGCTGTGACAACACTTTAATAGATTCCAAGGCCAGAAGAACCAGTGTGATCATTTAGTCAAACCTATTGTATAGCACAGGCCATAGAACTCCCCCAAAATAATTCCCAGAGCACATCTTTTAGAAAAACATCTAATTCTGATATAAAAATTGGTGGATTCTCCATCAGTGACGTGACCCTTGGTAAATTGTCCAGTGGTTAAGTACTCGCTGTTTTTTTTTTTTTTTTTTTAAATTATGCCTTATTTCTAGTTGGAATGTATCTAGCTTCAACTTCCATCCATTGGATCATGTTATACCTTTCAATGCTAGAGTGAAGAGCCCATTATTAAATATTTGTTCCCCATGTAGCTGCTGATAAACTGTAATCAAGTCACCCCTTAACCTTCTCTTTGTTAAGCTAAATAGATCAAGCTCTTTGAGTCTGTCGCTATAAGGCGAGTTTTCCTCATTCTTTAATCATTCTTGTGGCTCTTCTCTGAATCCTCTTCAGTTTATCAACATCCTTTTTTAATTCTGGGCACCAGAACTGGACACAGTATTCCAGCAGCAGTCGCATGAGTGGAAGGTAAAATAACCTCTCTACTCCTATTTGAGATTTCCCTGTTTATGCATCCCAGGATCGCATTAGCTCTTTTGGCTACAGTGTCATGCTGGGAGCTCACATTTGGCTTATTATCCACGACATCCTCCTAATCTTTTTCAGAATCATGGTTTCCCAGGATAGAGTTCCCCATTATGTAAGTATAACCCTATAGCCTCCATGGATTCTTTGTTCGTAGATGTACACATTTAGCTGTATTAAAATGTATATTGTTTGCTTGCACCTAGTTTACTAAGTAATCCAGATTGCTCTGAATCAGTAACCCGTCCTCCTTGTTATTTACCACTTCCCCAATTTTTGTCTCCTCTGCAAACTTTATTCATGATGACTTTGTTTCTTCCAGGTTGTCATCTTCCAGAAAAAGATATCAAGCTAGTTAGGATCTGTTTTCCATAAATCCATGTTGATTTGCATTATTTATAATTACTCTCCTTTTAGTTCTTTCTTAATCGAGTCTCCTATTGGCCACTCTCATATTATCTTGCCTGGGATAGAAGTCAGGTTGAGGGGCATATAATTACTCAGGTCATCCGGTGTACCCTTTTTAAAAATAGGTACTACCATAGCTTCCATTCTTCTGGAATTTCCCCAGTGCTCCAGGACTCTTTGAAAATCAACATTAATGGTCCAGGAAGCTCCTCAGCCAGCTGTTTTAAAACTCTTGGATGCAAGTTGTCTGGACCTGCTGTTAGACATTTTTAAAACGTTAGTAGCTTCTGTTTAAAATCCTCTAGCATTACTAGTGGGATGAAAGGAGTGTTATCGCCATATGATGAGACTATATCGTCTGTTTTTCCCCAAATACAGGCTTCTGCCTGTTCCACGTTATTGTTGATGATTCTACTATTTCCATCTAGTAATAAACCAATATCATTGTTAGGATTCTTTTTGTTCCTAATATATTTTAAAAACTCCTCCATATTGTCCTCAACTCTGCTGGCCATAGACTACTTGTGTCCTTTTGCGTCCATTATCAATTTTCTACTATTTCTAACTTCTGATTTATAATCATCTTCTTTCTTCCATTTGTTATGTATTATTTTTATAGATTCCTTCAGTTCCCTCCTAACCCAGGTCATATTTTTTTAACCAGTACAGCCTTCTTTCTCAATTGTAGGATTGACTTTTTGGGCATCTAGTAAGCCAAGATGTTCTTAAATGATTCCCAATTATCATTCACATTTTTCTGATTAAATTCTTTCTCCCAACTGATCTGGCTCATAATTGTTTTTAGTTTTGTGAAATTGGCCCTGTTAAAACACCATGTATCTAGATTACTCATCTGGACTTTATTCTGCTCGCACATTATAAGTGATCATGACTTGATCACGTTTATACCTAAACTACCATTAATTTTCAATTTAAAGAGGGGATGGGGATTAGAAAGTGATGGTATGTGACTACTTTTTCCTTTGCACTTTTTTTTTAAGTGGTAGCAATGAAAAGTTTGGGTATAATATACCCACCTATTTGTGGTTCTCCCCCAGTTGAAACCACCTGCTGCATTCCTGATTTCCCACCCACGTTAATTAGTACTTAATTGCTGTTAGTATTGCCATTGAGCCCATTTATATGCACACCCCAGACATAAATACTGCCTTTACGAATTTATTCATTGAGGGAGCAGGAAAAGAAATTGAGTGCTGAAGTTTATTATATTTAAGCAAAAATCAGGTTGTGCAGCAACCGATCTGTGTTATCTCAGTACTGTGAGAGAGCCCCTCGTTCACATACCTTTTTCAAGGAAACTTCTCACTGAGCATATGTCTACACTGCAAAGTTGTCAACAAAACTTTTGTCTTTCACAGGTACTTAAAAAAGCCCCCTCCCCCCCTTCGTGAAAGACAAAAGTTTTGCTGACGCAAGTGGCAGTGTGAACGTGGCTTTTTTGGCAGGAGCGTTCGCCTGCCGACAAAGCTAACACCACTCGCAGGGCTGGACGTATTTTGTTGGCAAAAGTGACGACAAAGTACCGACAAAGAGCGTTTACACACACTCACTTTTAGCGACAAGGCTGTATCAGTACAGCCTTGTTGCTAAAAGCTGCGTGGTGTAGACAAGCCCTGTGTCTCTCTTCCTGTGCTCTTTCCCTTCAGTCTTCTGTCCTCTTTTCTTCTCTTTCCTTTAATTTTCCCTCTCCTGGACCTGCTCCAATGACCCAGCTTCCCATTAACTTTCCCACACTGATCCCTGGTTCTCTCCTCCCCAAGGATTCTTGCCGCTACTGTCATTTCACTTTGTTCATGCACTCCTACTCTTTCCATCTGCCACAGAACCTTTTGATCCCAACATTTCGAACCTTCTGCTAATACGGAGGCAGCATTCACAGCACACTGGTTGGTGTTCAAAACAGTAGAGTCCCTGTCTACATTACAAGTTCAGCCTGGTTTTTATAAGCATCTTGTGACACCCTCGCCTGGCTCATTTACATAAAACACAGATGAACTGTGTCCATCAGAAGCTTTTTTCACAATACAGTTGAATCTGTGCATCCCCACCAATGCATTCTAGGACAGTCTGGGTAACTATCCTATAGTATCTCAGCAAGAAATAGTGCCCAGATGACCTGCACAAAGAGTGGCACTACCAGCATGGTGATGTGTTCCGTGTGACTTATCACACAGAGAGCTTGAAGAAAGAGGCTTGTCCGTACACTTTACAGAGGCATGATTAGGGTCTCTATCCATGCTAAGGATGAAACTGTTGCCACAGTTAACTGAGTATTAACTATGTTGTTTGTAAAGACAAATCCGTTTTAGAGCTAATGTCACAATTTTCAAACCCAGCTGAAATTTGAGTGTAGACAGGTAGTGCCTAGGTTCCCAGTGTGTTCAACGCAAGACTGAAAAATAACTGCATGCCTCAGTGTCCTAGTAAATACCAGTGCATACTTGAAAAAATAGATTATTTTTGCACCAGGCCAACTACATTACTATATTTTCCTTCTGACTACTCAGCTAGCAGTGCCCTGTATTTTATTTTGAGGAGAGTAACCATGGCTGATTACGTATGCTCTCTCCTTGAAGTACAGTTTGGGGCATGATTGCCATTTGAAGGCATTTACAAGGAAACCTAGGCAGGAAGCCAGTTTTCATGTTCAGCCTGAGGATGGAGTTGCTACTTATTCACTGCAGCCAGGATTTTTAAATACAGATCAGCAGCTTGTCCTTAGGCATATACAATACAACTTAATTTAAACTCATTTTATCTACACAAACCTGAGACAACCATTTTTAATTTCAATTTATTTATTTATTTATTTGTTTATTTTGGAACACAACAGCATTTGAGATTCCAATTGCCGTTTGACCCAATTACTTTACTAAAAACATAGGCTGGTGTTTTAACTCTTAAGTTTTTTTCGTATGAAATGACCGCAAAGAAAACTAAACGCAAAGAACTACATTAATGTAATAGAATAGCTGAAATTCTGCATGCAGAAGCTATAATGTTCAAAACTTAGGGTGGTTGTGGGAACCACAACCAAAACATCATACTGTTGCTAACTGCTACTTACTGCTTTGGATGGTGGTTTAGAAGTGGTTACTATAGTTTGAATTTCCTCACTTAGATATATGAAATCTTAGTTGCAATATGGCTTTTGCATTAATATTTTTAGGCATTCTTTTGCAGCCCAGTGGGGACTTTTATCATCAGATCAAAAGATCTGTCTTTTGTCACTTGTGTTCTTACTTATTTCCTTATAATAAGATGGTTCCTGCATCTTTAAAGATACAGGTGCATTTTATCTGGGAATAGTTGTGCCTGCTAGTGCTAGTATACTTGAAGGTCTGTCATTTTCAGTTATAAACAACCCCTGTTAACTTGTCTATAAATCACTTGAGTTGGAAGCTTGAAAGAGAAGGTCTTGGCCTGGACATGATTTCTTTTAACCATATGCTAAATAAATGTGTTTTGTCATGAAGTAAAGCAGTGATATGAAACTGAAAATGGATATTAACTGTTTAGTATGGGGTTACATTTGCTCTCTCATATGTGAGCACAGTGTGTTGAGTCAGTTAGTTTTAGCTCATTAATTTCCCTGCTTTAGTAGGTATCAGTTGGACCTCTAATCTTTTTATATAATGTAGGTGGTGTTTTGTCAAAGTAGTAAATATTATTTAATCTGGAAGAAATCTCTCATCTGGGAGAAATGACTAACTATGCGATTTGTCAGGAAATCCTTTGGAGACTTTGTTAAATCAAGGTCTGGGAATGGCTTGCTGAGCAGTTCAGTGACTTCACTGTGGTATTTGTGGAGCCCTGAGGGGACTCTATTTTAGTTAGTCTCACAAAGGCTTGATTTACATTTTGCAGGTTTCAACATGAGTAGTTAAGAGATCAGCTTTTTAATGGCCAGCAGTTGTTCAGTGCAGTTATATAAAGTTGCTTTAAAGCTCTTTATCTCCCTCCACCTCCCACACAACCTTTAAATTCTTATGTTTTCTCTAATTCCTTTCTCCTGTTTCTTTCTTGGGACACTGGTGCCACACTACAGGAGGCGTTTGGGAATAGTATGCATGGCTGAACATTTATTTTAGGGGATGGAGAGAGTTGGGATTGTATGGCATTTTGCTGCACAAAATAACTGCTATTTGTGGTACTCAGTATGAATTGCTGTTGGGATTTATCATTAGACCTGGCACTTAAAAGCAGTCACGTTTGTAGTTTTTAATATTAGCTGTCATTTGATGTTCAGATTTAGTAGTTTGTTTTACAAATATTGGTTTATGTAGTAGGTAAAGGGGTAGATTTTTGTCCCTTGCAAGCTCCCCATAAATATAAGTTTCTTAAAGCTTGGAGTTGCTGGTTTCTCCAGGAATCTGCAAATTGCAGTTAATGTGATTTAGTCTCAAACTGTCTAAATACAATGGTAGTTTCAGTACAAACTGACAAGACAGGAATTTCAAATCTGTGGCTGATTTCAATTCTTAAATTTCAGCATAGGAAGGCACAAAAGCAGAATTGAGAACATTATTCTTAACTTTGAGTGTTGTAGCATCTGCCAGTCTAACATCTGTAAAGTTAAATAGTGTGTACGTTCTCAGGCCCCAGTCCTGCAAATCACGGGTGGTGGGTATAAGAGGCCTGGGGAGGCTAAGCCTCTCTAAACAGGATGCGGTGCACTTCCCTCTGGAGGCATGCTGGCCACAGCCTTTGGAGCACCACCGCCGAAAGGGCATCCGGGCTGTAGCCATGCCCTTGCTCTGCCCTGAGGTCACGCTCATCCTCTTTCCCAGTGGCCCTGCCCCCGCTCTGTCCCTTCCCCCCCAGGGTCAGGCCCTCACTCTGCCTCTTCCTCCAAAGCCTCGCCCCTCCCCCTCTCCCTGCACCCGCCAGTTGGGGTGGAGAGGCGCGAGTGGCAAGCAGGTGGTGCCTCAGGGCAGGGGGATAGGCCTAGGGCGGAGTGGAGGTTGAGCATGGGTGGGGCCTCAGGGGAGGAGGCCGAGCAAGGGCAGGTCTTGGGGCGGAGCAGGAGGCGGGGCCATAATCTGGGCGCTGGTGAGCCCCTCGCTTCTAGGGAGCTTCCAGTGCTCATGCCTAGCCTCCCCAAATGCAGGAGTCACGCGCTGTCCTTGCTGCAAATGGTATATGTGATTAGTTCCGTGGAACTTAATAAAACTAATCCATAAGCATAATTTTACATAGACATGCTTAAACTGAATATCAGGGTTTCAGTCTCCTACCATTAGTTTAAAAACAGTTATGAAAGTGTAAGGGTTGGCATGTTAAACTGAACTACTGTACTTGTGGACACAGGCGCTGGCTTCTAATTTTCCCTGGGGGAGCTCAGCCCCTTGTCAGTCCCTGGCCTCGCCTTCCCTCTTCTCGCCCACACTCCACCTCATCCCTCAAGGCCCCACCCCGCCTCTTTCTGCCCCTTCCCCGAGTATGCTGCATCCCCTCTCTCCCCTCTCCCCCTCCAGCACCTCTTGCAAGCCGCGAAACAGCTTATGGACTAGTATTATTGCACAGTATACTCCCATTTATCCAGAACTAGGGATGTAAAAATTTAACCGGTTAACTGATAAGCTTGATGCTTATCAGTTTCTGTTAACGATTAAACTCCGCCCAGGGTCCCGATTGCTGCCACGCAACTGGGGGCTCTGCTGTCGCCCCGTGCAGAACTCCATGGGGGCTGGCAGCCAGGACCCCTGGGCGTGGGGCTGGCAGCGGTGCACTGCCGAAAACATGGGGGTGCTGCAGTACCCCCTGCACCCATAATTCCTCAGTTAAATGTTTAACCATGTAATTGATAGAATTTTAATTGGTTACACAGTTATTGTTTTTATGCGTTCTTTGCATCCCTAGCTGAAACCCTGCTAACGTGGGTGGCGGGTAGCATAGGCTGGGGAAGGCTGAGCCTCTCCAAACAGCCTGATGTGGCCCCGCCCATGCTCTGCAACCAGACTCCCTCCTGCCTGCTTCCAGTTGCCTTCCCATGCGAAATTCCGTGGCTGAGAGGCTGACAGAGGTTCTCACAAAGTCCGTGGCTGGGGGCACTGGGGCCACGCCGCGCCACGCTCCGGGGCTGGGAGCACGGGGGGGTGCTGGCAGCCACAGGCGGTGGGGTGATCTGGGCTCCAGTGGGGTGGGAGGGATGGAAGGGGAGGGGCAGGGCCTTGGGCAGAGGGGGTGGGGCCAGGGCTAGCCTTCCCGAACCGCTCGTTCACCTGCAGCCCATGGCTGCTAACTGAACATCTGCATTACCTGAATCCCTGCCATGGATCCCAGCATGAGATACATGCCCTTTGCAGCATGTGCCCAATGCTGGGGGGCAAGGAAGAGATTTGGATTAATGTGGCAATTCGGATAGTGGAGCAGACACCCCTAGCTGGGACTGTGGGGCGGCGAAGGACAAGCCCACAGTTGTGGGGGCTGTTACTCTGCTGCTGGATGGCTCCTGTGGCAGTGCAAGGAGCCCTCTGCGGCCTAGCTTTCCTGGAAGTGAGTGAGTGAGCGAGCGTGGCCATGACAGCAGAGCTGCAGTGGGCTCCCTACACCGTTGCTGGGCTGATAACACCCGATCCCTGCAGGCGCAAGGTGTGGGGGAAGTCAGAAGGGACAGCGGTCCTGGAGGGACAGAGCAGAGATCCATGGCCAGGATTGGAAGGGGTAGAAGGATAAGCCCGGCCACAGGGAGGCCACCCCACTGCTGAATGGCCCCTCCCTCTCAATTATCTGAACTCCTGTTTATCCGAATAAATAAAATCTGTGTCCCCCATGCTATTTGGGTAATCAGCAGTATACTGTATTTGTATTGTGATAGCCTCCAAAAGATTCAGCCAGGATCATAGCCCTATTGTGATAATGCTGTACCCCACTGTAAGCGTGTATGAGAGAGTTCCTGCCCCAACTATCTGTATACAAATTTTGTTTTATTTGTAAGTTTTTCAGTAGTGCTCATCATGACAGTATTGTATGGCTCACGGACATTAATGGATTTAGTCTAGCAACTTTCCTGTAAATAAAGAAAATGTTATTTTATGGTTACCTCAACTGTGGCATGCAGTAGACTAAGTGCTGGTCTACATTAGAAAAGTGAGCTAAAATAGTTTACAGATTAAGCTAAACTGATTTTAAGGAAGGTTTGAACTTGTTGACGTGCATCTGCATTAGGGATCTGTAATGAAACTAGAGACATTTAGTTACCCAGGGCAACGTGTCTAATGTAGACCTGCCATAAGCGACTTGCCCAAAATCATACCAGAAGTTGTGCCGTTCTTCTTCTGTATGGTATATTTTATGAAGAATTTTTCGTCTTCTATACTGTTTTCTCCATGTGCTAAAATGTATCCAATAAATTTAAGGGTGGGGGGGAGGGAAGGGAACAGGGATGACTACTGTAAGGAGGGGTAAACATTTATTTGTAATTGTTAAGGAAGAAATACTTGCATGCTCAGTCCTCTTATGTATGAGGTTTAGGGTGGAGTGTATTTTAACAGGGGAGTGACTAAAGCAATGGAAAAGAGGAGCTTAAAATGAAACTGCTTACAATGCTTTTTTAATTAGGTAGAGGTGGTAATAATGGCGGGGTGGGTGGTTAACACAAGAGTGTTGAGAATTCAGCAAGCTGTAGCAAAATTAGCAGAAACAATTTCTGCTCCAATTGACAGCTGACTAGGATTCTAATGTAGCTTCAGTGTAGTTTACCCAGTGAGCAGCAATGATTTCATGGGCTCATGATAACTGGCTTCACCCACTGGGGGAAGCGATCTTGTTTCAGCTATGATGCTTACACTAAGTACTGATTGTGTGCATTTCTTCTCTCAAATATGAGAGGCAGCTTCGTTTAAAAAACAAAACAAAACCCATTTTTCCCTTTGATCAATATAAATGATAACTTTGAAGGCTAGAGTCAATAAAGTGTGTGTGTGGGGGGGTGAAGGAACCTTGAAAATGCCTGTCTTTGAGTGTCTATTTTTTTTTTCTTGTAGTCTTATTGATCTCTTTAGCAGAGTTCATAAATTGCTAATGTTAGCAGTGGAGTTGACATGAAAGCTGCTAAATTGAGCTTTTTTGTATTGCGAGATTGGAGAACTGTTATTTACAGAAATGTCACTGATTTCTTTGAGAACTTCACCAGAGTGCTGTGATACTAAATTGCTGCATTTCCTGGGATCTGCCATAGCATCATGCATATTTTAAATATGCATTATCACCCTTGTGTGCTGCGCTGAGTTAAATACTCATGAAGTAAAATAAAACAGACTCCTCTGAATTTTCCACTGTGGAAACTTGGAATCTGCGAGAGGAGTGGTCATGTTTGAAAATGAAAAGGAATCTGGAAAGAAGAGGTTATAGAAATGGAGAAAATTTGATTTTTTTTGTTTTGTTTTGTTTAAAGAATCCCTATTGTCTTTATTCTACTCCACCTCATCACTCTAGGGTGACCAGATGTTCCGATTTTTATAGGAACAGTCCCGATATTTGGGGCTTTTTCTTATATAGGTGCCAATTACCTCCTACTCCTGTCCCGATTTTTCACACTTGCTATCTGGTCACCCTACATTACTCCCTAAAATCTCATCCTGCTTGTGGGATATCTTTTTAGAAGATTCTTTATTGCTCTACGACCATCAGCATTTTGGTTTGAAACTGTGTGGTCAAGCACTTCTTGTTTCTTTGTTACTACTTGTTTCAGTTACCACATGTGAAAGGCATCAAATAAATGCTTTAAGTAGTAATGATGCATGTAGTTCTGACACACATGCAGCCATATTCAGCACTGACAGTGGAAGAGTTCACTATTTATCCTTTTGGAAATAGTTTCCAAACATTAGCTACTACTGAATATTCTGCAGGTTGAGCCAGTATGCAGGGCATCAGCCTAAATTCTAGGTGTAGTATTCTGGATACCTTCTTTTGAATGAGAAGGGGATTTACTTTATAGATGAGTATTTCTAGAAACTTTTCTTGGGGAACTTCAAGTAGTGTTCTTCACACTTCTTATGCAGATGACATATTGAGCAGGAAGGATGGCACAGGATTTCTGACTCAGCAGACTTCTGTTTGTGATGGTGCTGGCTGTGCTACAGGTTTCCAGTGTGACCATGGAAAGTCACTTAACTTCTCTGCCTTTGTATTGATCCCCATAGTACAGGTGGAGAAACTAACTTCACAATGGTGTTGTAAGGCTTAAAGGCTTTTGAAGGGTTTTTAGATCTGTGGATAGAAGGTGCAGTACAAGTGCAAAATTGCTAAATGACTTAAGGTGTGGCAGCTGACTAACAATGGAGCAGGGATAGGAATCTAATATGATACAGACGAGGACAAAGATTTGGCTCATCTCTTGATGTTAAATCTTTTTGTAACAAATGGCAGATTAGCTATGACCTGAACAGTTTTTTAGAAAGCTGCTTGCTAATGGTTTGAAACATGCAGATCATAAACCTGCTGTTTAGAAAGTGGTTGCTCTTCCTTGGAATGTTTGCCTTTAAATAGACAGTGGCTGTCTCATATGCGAGGTTTAGTTCTTGGCTTACTTGTGGGTGGCCTGAACTTGCTGCTGGTTTCTCTCTGAGGTATTTTTTTTTTTTTGTTTTTATTATTCCAAGTGAGAAATGTCTGTAAAGTTGAGCTTGGCACGGGCTCACTACACTGAGTTGATTTCATATCTATGTTACAATGGCATCTAGAGGCCCTAATCATCACCGTAGCCCCATTGTGCTAAGTGCTCTACAGACATATGAAGAGTTGGTTCCTGCACTGAAGAATGTAACATGTCATTTTATTTTTATGTGGAAGACCAAAATGTCCTGAACAACACACAGAATAAATGTTTTTCCCCCTGTCTGCAGAAACTGCAGGGTAGATTTTTTTTTTCAATTGGCACCTATTTGTTGTCAGTGCAGTCTCTTAATTCAGATTGAACAAAAGATGCCTTTCTTTGTGTCTTGATGCAACTGGTTTTATTAAACGATCAAGAAGGATGAAATGCTTGTTGGACTTTCTATGTTAGACTGTCATTCTGCTGCTTTCTTTTGCCTTACTTCCATATGATGGTGGTGGTGAAGTATAAATTAAATACCTGAAGATTTAACTTGTTGCAATGGAAATCTTTTATGTTGTGATTGTGGAAGGGAAAAAAATCATATTTAAACTGTATTTGTAATTGAAATATAAGTAAAATTGCATCACTAAACAAAAAAAAAATTAATTCAGTTTTTCCCTCTGGGAATTCTGTGGCCACTTTGAAGCTATGGGTTTTGTTTGTTGGAAATATGTTGGCCTTCACTGCCTTTAAAAAAAAATTTTGGGGGGGGGGTCTTGGGGAGTAGAGTATTTACCCCAGTAACTCCCAGGAGTCAGGTGCACTATGAAACCAGTTCCTGGGCATGTTTGGTGTGCTTGTGGTTAAGCATAATAGTATTGTACCCCACTTCCTGACAGGTTTGAGTTTCATTTTATGCATGGGAATCCTACCATATCTCACTACCACCTTATCCTATACTCCCTTCTGGCTGTGAGAATTACTGAGTACAGATCAGTTTAATTACTAACTTTATCTTCTATGTCATGTCAGATAATGGCTTTCAGCTGCTGTATGTGCTTTATTTCAGAAATTCTCAAGCTCTTTTATTGTGCTGATTATAATAGAGCATTTCATAGGTTCCTCCATTCTAACTACTGAATAACTATCCAATTTGTAATCCAGCAACCTGTCTTAGGAATTGCTTAATGGAAAAGTAATAGGGAAATATTTAGGAATTTAACTGGTCAGTGCCTTGCTCCTTTAAAACAAAATGTAATCACACTCTTCATCTTTTGCCCTTTGTTTTTTCCCCCTCCCATCTGTTCTGCTCTCTCTTTCTGTTCCCCTGCAGATGCTTTTTTGCTTCCTAGTCTCCATACTTGCACCTGCCACTGGTGTCCTGGTTCCTTTCTCTACTCCTTGCATGTCTCTTGGTTGTTATGTTATCCCGCTCCCTTCTCCTCTTACACACTTTTGTTGCCTAGTTCTCTTCTCTCTAGGACATTCTTCTCCTGGAGGGCTCTTGTCCTATTGGCATTTCATGGCACTTTAAGTTCCACTGGTGACCCCTGTACCTGAAAGTGGATTCACTATCTTCAGCTGCTGTTCTACTGGCCTCCAGTTGCTTTACAGACATATATGTGCAGTGGAGGGCCTAGATGTAAATAAAGCAATTGAAAACCACGAGGAGCCAGCAACATGAAATCTGCGAACGATGTGTAGGAAACCAGCAAGTACCCCATAGTCCTACAGCTCTTGCTCTCTAGTTTTCACTTCACTGCATGGTAATAGCCAAGGCTTGAAAAATCCACTCACGGGGCAAGTACATTGTTTTCCTGGGCAAATGCCATCATTTTCAGCTGAACATAGAATTTCATTTAAAACAAAAATTCTAGCCCTTCTGGTTGTGAAGAAACCCTAAAAACCAGAGTAAACTGATGTAGTGCTATCTCCTTTGTTGTGCAGAAAAATAACACCTTTGACGTTCACAGCTTTCCCAAGCTGTGGCAATGGAAACTGGTATCGTCAGTATCACTACTGCTACTCAGAATTCTGTGGTCAGCACAGGAATATGTTCAGAACCACTCAGTTGCTTCTTGTGAATGGTATGAGCAGTAGCAGAGTTGGGTAGTTGTGCTCTTCATTGAGAAGGCTGACCCACATAGGAAAGCTCCCTCCCCCCCAAATTTCAGGAACCAGAAGGCTGAGGAGGAGGGCTAAAGTAGCACTGCATTGAAGTACACAGTTTGTAGATCACAGGAGCAAGATGGGAAAGATCTGTCTTTTGTCACTTGTGTTCTTACTATTTCTGCTGCAATATCTTACTGAAAGTGTATGCCTCAGTTCCTAGACAAACTGCTACAATGGAGTTAAAGTTGAGGCTGCATATCAGTAAATTAGGGTAAAATATAACAGGGATGTAAGTATCCCAAAACGAAATGTTACAAACCCAGGAAATTCAGCATGGAGGTTATACTTAAAATAAATCCAAACATGTTAGGTACAGTTAGGATACCTAAGCAATTGTAATGCTGTCCTGTAGTGACAACATGTAATAACTATGAGAGGAAGGCTGGTTCAGAGGTTAAGGCACTAGCCTGGGGCTCAAGAGACCCTGGTTCAATTCCCTGCTCTGCTACAGACTTTCTGACCTTGGGTAAGTCACTTAATTTCTCTGTGCTTCCTCAGTTCTCCATCTGTAAAATGGGATAATAGCACTTCCCTACCTCACAGGGGTGTTGTGGAGACAAATGCATTAAAGATTGTGGTGCTCAGATACTACGGTAATAGGGGCCATATTAAGTATCTTAGATTGACTATAAGATTCTGATTACGGTATTTGTGTTTATGGTCACATTGAGGATCTTATGATCCGGAGCCATAAACACATTCATTTGTGGTTCCTTAAACTGATTTTTGAAGACATGTTTTTTTTTTTGGTTTGGTTTGGTTGATTTTTTTCATGGTGTTACTTACAGGGTAGAATTAAGGTTGTTTGGGTACCCTAACTGTGCATTTCGATACTACCATGTCTAAATTTTCTGGGTTTTAGCTCTTGGATTTGGAGTATTGCAAAGCAGCCAGAACACAGTGGCCAGCTAAGCTGTCCTGTCCTCCAGTTAGCTTCTGCCATTTGCATCTTGTGACCCAAGAATCCCTTAATGCCAGCTGGCAAGGGGATTACAAGAATGTCCTGATTCTCGCGTGTATATTCTGGTTTACCAAAGATTGTCATGTGAGGTCTTAAATGGAAGCCTAGGTGACACTGGCCATTAATCTTGTTGTGAAATAGGTGTAAGGAGTTACGCATGTATACCGAAAATGTTTTAAAGTTTGTATCAAGGCATAGTTGACAAACAGCTTTTAAGAGCTCTTTGCAATCTTGAAAGCTTGTCTCTTTCACCAGTAGAAGTTGGTCAAATAAAAGATAGTACCTCACCCACCTTGTTTCTCTAATATCCTGTGACCGACACTGCTACAACACTTCAGAAGACAGCTTTTCTGTCAGACGAGAGAGGTTTGTTCACCTGTCTCTCTGTTGAAATGTAAATTAAGTATTGTCTTGTTCACAGTGGGTCTCCCATCACCCATCTAAGCTGAATGCAGTTGGATTGTAAGAATTTCAGAAAGGAACCAACAGATATAGAAACAGAGTGAGGGAAGAGAACCTTATCTTGAGATACACTTCAAAAGTTTGCTGACCTATATTTGGGGGAAAAAAGAAGACCCCCTATCCTCCTGCACCTAGGAAGTAAACAGGCAGTGTGTGTACATCCATGAAAACAGGATCACAACTAGCTTTGGTTGGAAATGACTTTGGGTGAGAGAGGACTTTTTTAGAGAGGAGGTTATGCCTGTTAAGTTTAGTTTCTAGAAAGTGTGTTATGATTTTGTTTTATATATAACCTTTTGTTTCCGTTATCCTTATTCACTGTCTCTTGAATCTTTGGTTGTACACTTGTTGTTGTTTTCACTATAAATATATCTTAGGGGTATTAAACCAGGTGGCGATCCTGAGATGAATCATACAAGCTGTTGTGTACACAGCTCCTTTGGGGAGAGCAGACCTAGTATTTCTGTGAGTGTTCAGTGGATAAGGGGCTGGACACTACAGAGGAATGTTTCAAAGGGGCTTGGGTAAACTTGTTAACCTGTAGGGCAAGAAAGGGATGACATAGCCCATCGGAGAGTGCTTGGGTAGCTTAACAGGCTGGTAGTGTCAGCTCCCTGACCCAGCTAAGCACAGACAAGTCTCCTTCATCCTGGAGGTGGTGTGGGTGGATAACACAGTGATTTGCAATCCTGGGTACCCCAATAACCATTACATACCTATCCACATTTTCTTGCTTGTGCACCACAGTTTCCCCCCGATTCCTGTCCTTCACATTCCCCTGCACACACATGCCCAAGTTTCTCTCTCCGTCTTTCACCTCTGAGTAGATGTGATGCAATCAGTACCTATTTTAAAAAAAAAAAATTCTTCTGTCTCATAGACTTTAAGGTCAGAAGGGACCATTATGATCATCTAGTCTGACCTCCCGCATGATGCAGGCCACAAAGCCGTCCCAACCCTTTCCCTTGACTCTGCTGTTGAAGTCACCAAATCCTGTGGTTTAGAGACTTCAATTAGCAGAGAATCCTCCAGCTAGCGATCCCTGCCCCATGCTGTGGAGGAAGGCGAAAAACCTCCAGGGCCTATGCCAATCTACCCTGGAGGAAAATTCCTTCCCGACCCCAAATATGGTGATCAGTAGAACCCCGAGCATGTAGGCAAGATTCTCCAGCCAGACTCTCAGAGGCTGTCTAAAACATTTTCCAATAATTGCTCTCTTTCAAAATGTCCACCCATCTCACCATTCTCAATGGTCTGGGGTCCTCTGTTAAAGCTCTCTGATTCCCATTATTTTCACTGAGTGAAGCCACGCTGCTCATAGGGAAGGTGGTGGTCATGACTTTCTCAGCATGCCCACCAAACTGGCTACTGACCCAAGTTTGTGATCTCAGTCATGTTGAGAATAATGGGAGGTGGGAGCCATTTTGAAAGAGGGCAACTCTCCATGGAATTTGCTGTAGCAGAACTTTGTTCAGCTTCTGCAGAGGGAGAAATTTTCAGTTTTGAAGAATAAAAATGACTATTGATCCTTTAAAAAATTTAACACCTAGGGGTCACTTATGCCTAGTCAGAGATCAAAATAATACAGACTTTTAAAACTTCCCTTATAGTTACTCACTGAAATCTTGTGTATAAGCTACTTTGGAAGAAGTTATTTTTAATGATCCCATTTTAAACTAGTTTTATCTCCTTAATTAACTAACATTTACTTGTACATTTGCAGAAAATTCATTCTGTACTTAGAAAAATTGATATAATTTTGGGGAGGATACATATGGAAAATAATGTAACAAGGATATTGAATCCTTGTTTTAAGTGCAAAACTACATTGTCTTAATTCTGCAGCTGCAACTCCATTGTATTTTGTCTACTATAACTTATGTATTTTTTTACCTGTAATGCTTTTCAGAGGTCTGCCTTCCCCTGAATATCTATTGACCTCCATTTTGACCATACGTCTAATATTTCAAGGTCCCTTTGTATTATCTCTTTGTTTTCAATGGTATTTGTAACTCTTCCCAACATAATATTTTCTGTGAATTTTGTAAACATTCCGGTTAGTAAGTCCCTCTCCTGAATCACTAATGAAGATACTCAATAAGATTGTATTAAACACCAATCCCTGTGATACCCCACTCGACACCTTCCCACCTTGATAAATTACCACTGGAGACAGAGAAGAAACGGAAATCTGTGGTGATCTGCCTGAAGCTCTGAGTCAGTGCTCAAAGAGCTGATATATAAAGCTGCCCAAAACTTCAGATAGGTGCATTTTAAAATAACTCAAAATAAATCAAAATGGCTTTAGAAGTCAAAATAACTGACTTCTGAGATAAAAGTCCATAGTATCTAATTACTGAAGTCTAATTATCTCTTCCCTGCCTTTTTTGTTTTTTCAACGCCTCTTCTCTTAGCAGCAGTTCTGGCTAAACTGGAAAGGAAAGCTTAGGACTGTGGGATTGCTGTTCAGCTCCCTATCTCTTCCCCTCCATCAGTGTTCTGCAGGCATGAGTTAACTGATTAAATTACAGGCATTACACGAGTCAGTGCTCTTCTGCTTTCTAAGCAGACTGATTATACGTACATTTGTACACACACGCTGCCACTTTCTCACACCCAAAGTGGCTTTTTTATCACATGCTTGATTCCCATTCTGAGTGTGCATTTCTTTTGGGAAATGGGTCCCTTGTACAAACCACAACAGGGATGCTACGCAACCACAACAGAGGATGCAACACAACAGTCACACAGGGAATAGCATACTGGTGTCTTTACAAGTTACTTATGCAGGGATAGAGTTTTTCAGGAGCTTCACTTTGCCTTCCTGGAAAGTGGGCAAAGATTTAATTCTTTTAAAAAGGTTTTTTTATTGTAACTCTTACTTGTAGTTAATGCTTTCTTTTTATTTTCAGTAACCGCTCTAAATCTAAATGAGAGTAGGACACTATCGTTTTTTTTTTTTTTTTTTTTGTGTGGGTTCTGAAAGTCATAGCCACTGGATGAAGAACAATAGCTTTGCCAAATTGCTAGAAGCTAGAGGCTGTTGTAGGAGATTGATGTTCCAAATGATGGCAAGTGCCATGGTAAAGAATAGAATGACCTGGAGAAGTGCAGACCTGAAGCACCTACTGTGTTCTAAATAACATTAGATGTTCTTGTCTATTAATATTTTTAGAAAGGTAGGAATACACAACAGCTCTTGATTTCAGATGTTTGTAGTTACTGAAGTTGGGATTTGAGATTGTGTCTGATTAGGAAAAACTTGCTGGAAGTGACTACACTGGGATATGTGGCTCAACAATGTACTTTGCAGGAGCCAAGAAATACTTTTCCTTGGCTTTGAATTTCGTTCTGCTTGGGATTCTGTGCTAGTGGACTACTGGATAAGTGCTTGGTTAGCCCAGTGTGACTTCATTCCATTGAGCCATGGTGACTGTCAATATATTGCTACATCCTGGAGAGCTTCAACTATGTTTCCTATCAGTCAAGGAATATGAGGAATTATGGTCATGGTTTTGTGGTTAAGGCACTGGACTGGGTTTCAGGAGATCTAGGTTAAATTCTTGGCCCTGCCACAGGATTCTGTGTGACTTTGGGCATATCACTTAATTTTGAGGTACTTCAGTTCACCTCTGTAAAATGGAGATACTTGATTGCTTTACAGGGGTTTTGTAAGGATAAATCCATATCGATTTGGGAGTGCTCAAGTATGGTGATTGCTGCCATAGGTGCTAAATTCATTACAATTTCATTTTTCAAAGCTGCTTCTGCCTATTTATTAACCGAGTTCCACATTTTCTAGGAGATCACAACATTCCAGGAAATAGCTTACTGATTCTTGGATACTACTTTGTGTTTGGAACCCACTGATATAATCCGAGGTCTCCAAATGTATTTACAAAGCCTAGCTGCCAGTCACTTCAAAAATATGTAGATAGTGTTGGGAAAGAGTATCTGAAGACAGTGTGAATCGACGCTGTTGAATTCACATACTTCAGTTCTGTGCCAGATGAAGCAAAAACAGATGAATAGTAAAGGCTATATGCGTTAGACAGAGGTGGGACTCGGGGGGGGGGGGGGGGGGGGGGNGCCAACCAAAACACCCCACTGAATGTTAGTAAGGGGGCAACAGTCCCCTTACATTTACACCAATTACGGTTTATAGATTCTGGTGACAAATCATGTTTCAGTACTAATTCATAGCACCAAACAATGGAATCTGAAAATATTTGGAACAGCTGTGATACAGCTGCAGCAATATCTGTTTATCGAATAGGAATTGCTGTTAGAGACTTAAAATTTGTTTACAGTCCTTGCAAAGCTCTCTTGTGCATACCAAAGAGCAAATCAGCACTGGCTCCGAGGTGGACTTGAAGTAGTTTAGCTCAGTGACCTCTTACAATATTTTCTTGCTAACCAAGTTACCCTCTACTACATAAAATATTCTAATATTGGTGTAATATTCATCTAGGCTTTTAATTTTGATCTTAAAGACCACATCATACTTCTATCGGTTGTCAAATGGGATTGATTTTTAAAAACAAACACGCCCACATCCACACCCACCCTTTGTAACAGACCGATAGCTCACCTCATAGATTTTGCTTGTAAGTAAGTTGTATTCCCTAACTTAAAAAAAAAAAAAAAATCTAAATTCTCCCCCTGCCCTAAGATTCAGTATACGTATTCTATGAGGTTCCTTGCACAACATTAAGCCACTCTGGCTGATATTTCTAAGTAATTGAGCCTTCCTGTTTCTTTTGGTGAGCTATATCCATTTTTTGTGTAAAGTCTCTATATTAACTGGAAGGTAATACAAGGCAGTGGAAAAAGGTTCTGAATGGGGTTATCCTATGGATGAGCATAGTTTTGATATAGATAAAGGGTTTGTGGGGAGGGAGGTTATTCAGCAAAATGAATAGTTTGTGTCATTAGCACTGTGTACTAGAAAGTAACAGTGTCTGACTAAATAGCCAATGTCTTTCAGATTCACAACAATGCTGGCACCCTCACTGCTTTTGTCTTTCTTGCAAAAACACAGCTGTTCTGCCCAGGCATCCCTGTGTGTTCAACATCCGGATACTGTAGTTTCCTCAGTTCCCATCACAGTAAATGTCTCAAGACACCACACCAGGCTTGCTGGAAGAAACCTTAAGAGAACGAGCCTCTGTTGCTGACAGATGAATCGTGGACATAGAAATGGAAAGTGGGGATACTTGATTGTGGATCTGAAATAAACACTCCCATACGTAATTAGCTTGCTGTATGACTTTCTCGGCGGGATGGTGCATGTCCTAACTTGTTGAAGAAATTTGTTAGTGATAGCCCTGAGTACAAACTAAGCATGTAGTTGTGCAGCTGAATGTAGGTACAGTAGCTAGTCCATAGCTGCAGAAACACCTTCTTTGGCTGTAACTGCTAGCTATTTCAGGAATGGGTTTATATAAAATATGCTGCTGAATTTTGTCAATTCTCATCTCTCCCCCCACTCCCTCTTGCTGTGGGACAGACTTATATTTGAGAGGTTTCAGAGTAGCAGCCGTGTTAGTCTGTATCCGCAAAAAGAACAGGAGTACTTGTGGCACCTTAGAGACTAACAAATTTATTAGAGCATAAGCTTTCGTGGACTACAGCCCACTTCTTCAGATGCATATTTATATTTGAGAGTAATTTTCATCATGAAAATTTAAGCAGAAGAGATTAAAGTCTGTTAAATTACTCTGGGGTGAAGAGAGGTGATGCCTTTGAGAAGGGTGTTATAAATATACAAGTTCCACCTCAAGTTACGCAATGGTTGCTGGCTATCCTTGGAAAAGAAATGGTGGTAATTTCAGATGAAAGTACAAGGTTTCTCTACAGACCATAAAGAATGACAGCTTCACTGCGGATTCCCTTATTTAAAAGCCCTCTTTAACTTGATCTAAGGTAACTAAAAACACTCCTATTGTAGCTCTTAATTTCAAAACTTTACATACTTTAGAGGGGTGTGTTAAGACCACTTGTTGGCTTCCATCTCTACCTTTTCCCTAATACCTTGGCATGGAGGACCTGAGGACCCGTGGAATAGGTATGATACAATTGCACCATAGGGGTTGGAGCCTGATTACATTAGAGTTAATGACCAAAGGGATAAAGCACTGTCTGGGACAGAGTTGCTAATGGCTGCCTCAAAGTGCAGAAGGAGCATCGCTAATTGAAAGAACATATACTCAAGAAATTATAAAACTACTAGTTTTATAGTCTTTTTTTCCTACCCTTTAAAAAGTCGGTTTTTTTAATTCTGAGGAAGAGAATTCCCATTCAGTTAAGAGAGGCTATTTATGTCTGATCTGTCTGAATCAACAGTCAGAAAGGGACTACAGTAAACCCGTGTTTTGAGAACTGGAGATTGGAGATTAAGTTGTTGATGAAATTGCAAAGTGCATGAAATTGAATATCTCTCTATGACCGTAGATACTGTGTATTAATTGCAGTATTGTGCATAGCATTGTTTTTTGTCTTGTCCTTCAACACACTTCAAAGTAATTTCCAATGCATTGAAAAGTGAAGGGATGTTGATTTGTTCTTCCCAGGCATCAAATTGAGGTTCTACTGTGTTTAAAAAGTATTACGAGGGGGGGGGAAAAAGACAGAAATTTTTCTTTTGAACCCAAAAGATATATGCCATTTCATTCCTCTCTGAAGGAAGTTGCCACAGGAAATGGATGCTTCATAACTGGAGCTGGGCAAATAAAGATACTCCATTTCACAGAGGATTTTGCTGTTCAGAAATTTGGTTTCTTTATGATGAGGAACAAATTCCAAAATTTTTGAAATTCTCCGCAAAAGGAGTTGGAGCCCTGGATTTGGGACAGGCTGGGGGTCTGAAAGCCCTAGGGGTCCCCAGTCCCAGGGCAGCCTGCCAGATGAACTGTCATGGATCCTGGAAGCTTGGGCTCGTCAGCATGCAAGTTGGCTGGAAACCGACAGGTTTCAAAACCCATCTGTTTTCTGGAGGTGCTTCATGAAAATTCAACAATCTTCATGGAGACTGTTTCAATTTCGATGAATTGGCAAATTCAAATGAAAAACTGTTTAATTGGGATTTTTCAGATTAGTAGGTATTCTTTTAATTCCCAAAATAAAAGTTGTAGTAGCCACTCTGACAAAGTATATAATGATCCCCACTGCAAGTTATTTTGTTTTCCTCTCAGAAGATGACATAACTACATAAGAAGATGAAAGAATTGCTGAGAGAGAACTGCAGAGGTCACCATTAAATTGTCAGCATTTACCAGCAGTTACCACATTGTAGTTTGCAAGTATAATATTTCCCTATGATCTACTATCTTAAATTAAAATATTAGATACTGCTATCTTCTTCAAGTGGGCCTCTGCATGTTGTGCTGCTGCTGCAGCTGAAAGGGTGGAAACCTCAGGATGCAGCACCTTTTGGAACGTCCTCATACCCCTCCACTTGTGGCTCCAAACATGAGACGAGGCTAAAAAAGGGGATTCGGTGCTTCCTGCCAACTACAGTAGTGGACCAAGGGCCTCACTCTGTCTCTTTGATCTAGAGCTTTGGAAGCCTCATTCCTGGTGTTTGTAGGTAGCTTTATTATTTTTATTTTCTTCGTTGGAAAGAGTGTAGTATCTGCAGTCTTTGTAACGTACTGTATAAGGAATGCTTCTTTTTATAATTTGGGAATATTTCTTTAAAATTGGGAATGGCTTTTATTGAATAGACGTTCAGTGAAATCTAAGACCAGATCAAGTTGTGGAGAGAATCTGAGCCCATCGTATTATACTCATTGTTGCATGCTGTTTTTCACAGGCGATATCATAGTGTTTTTCCCTGCTCTCGCATGTCAGAGAAAGTTTGGATTAAAGCAGATGTTCCCATAGCTCCAAATATATCTATCAGAGGAATTTGGAGTTATAATGTCAGTTTGTCATTTCTAGTTATGAATTGCTAAGGGAAGAGTGACTTGATCATAAACCGGTTTGTTTAAAAGCCGACCCCCCCGCAAGATGGATAAGTAAAAATGGAAAATTTTTATGATCCATTCATAAGCCGACCTATAATTCGGGGGTCAGCAAACTTTCGCTCCCGGGCCAAAAGGGTAAGCTGCTGGTGGGCAGAGATGGTTTGTTTACCTCGAGCGTCCGCAGGCATGGAGGTAAACCTAAGTAAACAAAATGTCCCAGCGCGCCAGCTGCGTACCCTGATGGGCCAGGACAGCAACTGGTGGGGAATTTTTTGGGGGGGGAGAAGAAGCTGGGGGTCAAGGGAGTAACCGCTGTGGCCACTCCCCACATGACTCCACCCCTTGCCTGGGACCCCCACACTCTCCCCACCCCTTCCCTTCCCACCTTATCTGGGGAGGGCCAGGGGAGGATGTCTCTTGCCTGGCCGCAGCCTGCTCCAGCGGGCCAGACCGGGCGGCGCGGCCGCAGCCTGCCAGCTCCAGAGCTGCAGCTGCTTCGGAGGCTGGGGGGAGAGCAGTGTGGCCAGAAGCAAAGAGACTCTGGCCCTGCCTCTTCCCTTCTGGCTCTGCTGGCTGTGCTGCCTCTCCTTGCTCCCTCTGTTGGGGGGTGGGGCTGTTTTCCACCTCTCCCTCTCTATACCCGTTCATAAGCGACCCCCTTCTCTGGTGCTTCCCTTTTATACTAAAAAAATTCGGCTTATGAACGAGTATATGTGGTAAGTTGTTTTCAGATATGTTATGTGAGCAGGGAGCATAAGCTTACTCCACTCTAGAAAGTACTGAATCATTTTATGCTGGAGCTCTAGCGTCTTCCTGGATTAAAGCACCCAATGCCTTAACAGCAGAAATCTTCAAAGGTGTGTGAATGGGTGAAAATCTCACCCTGCATTCAGCACAGCACAGCACATGCCCGGATACTGGGATAATGTCCAAAACTCTTCCTCTTCCCTCTGTTTTTGGAGCTTTTGTTCTTTATTCTTAGCAGCAAACAAGAATGTTAGCCTGAGCTTCCTTCAAAACTGGTTATTTTTATGTTGTTCCCCCTGCAAGACTTTCCTGCCTTGCCCTACACTTTTACCATACACTGTCTTTTATTTTTCGGAGACCCACCTGGTTTGGCTACCAGAAAGAGTCAGCAAAATAGCCCTGCATTTCCATGCAACAGACTTGATTTCCTGTTGCAAAATTCCACTTGTCAACCATATTGAACTAGATGTTAAATAATCTGCAGCAGATACACTTGTAAGGCCAGTTCTCTATTCTGTAATCCTCTTCAAGCAGAAACTCTGTTGTAAAGGTATATATGGCTACCCTGGAGGGGAGATGATTCTGGGAGCTTTACCATATTTTCTTTTTGTGTTTCTATAGCATTTTCATATAAGGATCTTAAAGATCTTACAAATGTGGAGCCTCACAACATTCCTATGAGGCAGCCAACTGTATTTTATCCCCATTTTTTACAATTGGGGTAACTGAGGCACGGGGCAGTTTAAGTGACTTGCCTAAGTATGGAAAGCAAGTCCGTAGTAGTACCAGGAACAGAACCTAGGAGCCTGGATTCACAGTCCTGCACTCCAACTACTAAATAACACTCCCCGGCTGCTTACGTTCTGTTGTGGATCACTGTTTGAAGAAAAAAAAAAGGGGGGGGGGAAAACTTTCCTCACTCATCCATTTCCTCCCTCCCGCCCCCCCAATAAAATCACCACCAGTCTGACTCTCTCCTCCAGAGGTGTTCTGGGGATTCTTGGGGCTGTTTTTTAGTTGACATTAGATTAGATTGTAAAGAGGAAATGTATTAATTAAAAAAAAAAAAAAAAAAAAAGGGAAGGGATTTATGTCAAGATGACTCTCATGATCGTCTGAGTCCAATTTTCTAACCTGGTGCTCAAATACTAAATTGTGTGTGCCCTAATTTAGGTACCCAAATTTGAAAACTGCATTCTATTATTTCTATTACTGTCGCACCTAATTTTTTCTTACCATGGATTTGGATTTTCTCTAGTGATGAGTGAGACATAAGCCAACAGAGGAGTCTTGCATAGTTGGCAGGCATCTGTTGCATATCTAAGGGAGTTAAATGCACTAACGCTTCCAGCTGTCTTGTCTAGTGCCTCAGTTTTCTCTAGTTTCTCAGTTTGCAGGTTGTCCATGTTAAGATTGACAGCACTTCCTTTATTAAAACCATTTCCTTTGAATTCAAACTTGGCATATGCATAGTCTGGGGGAAACTTTTCCTGCAACTCATTTGCCACCAATGCAAACTGCAGAGCTGCTCTTCACAATACATTTTCATGGATAACTTTAAAAAAAATTCTTACATCTCACTTCTAGTTTTGGAAAAGGGAACTGGATTACTGCCTGATTCCTCCTCTTCCATACAGCCAATTTGCCATTATCTTCCTTTTTTCTGAGAATTTATACATAGCTTCCACCTGCCTGCTTAAAATAATCTTTTAGCCGTCTAGAGGTATAGAATAGCCATATAGAGCACCTGAGGGCTTTTCTGCAGCGTCCTCCTTTGGTGAACGCCCCACCCAGGTAGTAATGGGAGATGAACAAGAAACCCCCTTGAGCTACACATTTTTGTGTGAGTATGCAGCATGGCAGAAATTCCTGCCCAAATGATTGTCCATGAAAGGAATCCAGTGCTTCATTGAGCAGCTTTTCTGCCTGGCCAGTATCCATTACATGCCTCAGCTGTGCAGGAGGCGGGTACAAGTACAGACCTGGCAACTCTACTAAAGGTACATGAGGAGAGGGAACTTAGGTTTATATTGTGTCAGTCCTTGCACCCTAGGTGAAATTTTTCCCATGGCAGATGCACACCTAGGTGTGGCAGAAAGCAAAGGGTGTGTGGGTGGGGGAATACTATTTAAAAGAGAACATTACCAAAAATGAGTGGTTTTGATGTGAATTTGCAAAGGAATCTTACAATGTAGCTTCCTCTTTTTCTCCCCACTCCCCTCCCCCCCCAGTAGAATGGGACTGAGAATTGTCTCTACTTTTTTTTTTTTTTTTTTTTTTTTTTTGATGCCTGAAAGCCTCTGAAGTGGGTTTGGCTTCACATATAGCTTTATAAGTCACTGGAGCAGCTGAGCCACACAGTGGTTGCTGTGTTTCTAGTTGGGGGACTTTGAACTTCTCTCAACCTTTCCTTCCTGTTGGGGCAAGGGAGAGATTTGAGGCTTCAGGGTTTGTTTTGTTTTGTTTTGTTTTTTAGTGTAGTATATGCGCAAACGTAGTATATATGGTTTCTTTACAGTGCATCAGGTTTGCAACCGTATTTAGACTAAGAGTGCATTGCCTGAACATCAGAGCAGAATTCTGCTGCTGGTATTGTGATTAAAAGTGAGTATGTCAATACTTGTTTGCAGGAGGTGGTTTGCGCACATGTGAACATGATGTGATGTTTAGGTGCTAATGTTTTGAATATTGGACTGAGAACTCCTTTTAGGTCACTACCAGTTAAATGGACTTGACTGCCAGGAAAATCCTTTTTGATGATGCTAAAATTACCTGAGACTAACAGCCTCTCCCACACCATATAGTCCTTTTTTATCACAACAGCTGTCGCGATAACTTTTACCTATTCATATAAACATTACACAGTGATCTCTGCATCTGGATCCTAGCGCGTCATAGAATATGTACTTCCAGGTAACCGAACATTGCAGCTGTCAGTGTCTATCTTTTTCTCTAGCTGAAGTATAGTGGTAATGCTCAGAGCCCATTTGTATGACTTGAAGCTGAGAATTGTATGTATGTTTGGCTGTGAAGAATGCCTCTTATGTGACTCGTGTATAGTTTGCTTCTCTTTGAATTGCTCAGCTGTGGCTACTTTGGCCAGATGTGAAACTTAAAAATAGAAGTCTTCAAAGTGAAGCTATTGTTTGGTGTTGACAGGTTCATTGTCATCTGACACTTCTTGTACAGTACTTTGAGGAATTCCAATTTTGGGAGAGGAGTGCCCTTTGATTTCCTCTTACACGTGAGGGTTTCCTCTTCTGGGTTAAGAGTAGGATATCCTTTTGATTAAAAAATTAGTTTTAGTATACCTGTCTTGATTCACTAGTGAGACCTAGGCACTTCACCTTATTATACTGGGTTTAGGATTCCTGCCGAGTTGTGGGTTTTTTCATTGTTAAAAGGATACGAGCTGGAAGGAGAAGAGTTAAAAAGTAATTTCTAGTAGTACACCTGCTCTGAGTCACCTTGCCAGTTTTTGTGTTTTTACAATTACATTTTTTTTTGTTTAAATGTTTTTGTCACCCCTGTTGTTGTATACAAAACCCACACCAACTGGGGATATAGACTAACTTGAGTATACAGAGGAAACAGTGAAACTAATTATATGCAAAGTCCTGTCAAATGCAAAAAGTAAACTGAAAGAGATTTTTCCTTTTCCAATCTTTGTTGTGGCAATCTAAGGGTATGTCTACAGTAACGAAATTAGGTCGATTTAATAGAAGTTGATTTTTTTTTTTAGAAATCGATTAGATACAGTCGATGGTGTGTGTCCCCACTAAGCGCATTAAGTCGTCGGTGTGCGTCCACAGTACCAAGGCTAGCGTCGACTTTCGGAGCGTTGTACTGTGGTAGCTATCCTACAGTTCCCGCAGTCTCCACCGCCCATTAGAATTCTGGGTTGAGCTCCCAATGCCTGATGGGGCAAAAACATTGTCGCGGGTGGTTCTGGGTACGTGTCGTCAGGCCCCCTTCCTCTGTGAAAGCAACGGCAAAAAATCGTTTCTCACCTTTTTTCCTGGGTTACCTGTGCAGATGACATACCACGGCAAGCATGGAGCCCGCTCAACTCACTGTCATGTCTCCTGGGTGCAGATGGCAGATTGCGGTACTGCAGTGCTACACAGCAGCATCCCCTTGCCTTGCCTTGCGGATGGCAGACGGTGCAATACGACTGCTAGCTGTTGTCGTTGTCCTGTGGGTACTCCTGGCCGACCTTGGTTAGGTTGGTCGGGGGTGCCTGGGCGGACATGGGTGCTCCTGGCTGGCCTCGGTGAGGTCGGTCGGGGGCGCCTGGACAAAAATGGGAATTACTCCAGGTCATTCTCTTCTTTAAGTTTCGTCTAATGGAGATTCAGTCCTGTCTGGAATATCATGCCAGCTGGAGGCTTGTTGCCTCAGGCTGCTCTCCCAGTCGGCAGCACCGTGCAGTCGCACCTACCCCAGCCTACCCCTTGCTCCCATGGCTCATGAAGCCTGGACAATAGTAAGGAGCAGTTCAACTATAGGCTGAGCAAGTGCATAATGGTGGTAGAATGTGCCTTTGGACGTTTAAAAGCTCGCTGGCGCAGTTTACTGACTTGGTTAGACCTCAGCAAAACCAATATTCCCATCGTTATTACTGCTTGCTGTGCGCTCCACAATATCTGTGAGAGTAAGGGGGAGACATTTATGGCGGGGTGGGAGGTTGAGGCAAATCGCCTGGCCGCTGATTACATGCAGCCAGACACCAGGGCGGTTAGAAGAGCATAGCAGGGCGTGCTGTGCATCAGAAAAGCTTTGAAAACCAGATTCATGACTGGCCAGGCTATGGTGTGAAAGTTTTGTTTGTTTCTCCTTGATGAAAACCTGCCCCCTTGGTTCACTCTACTTCCCTCACTAAGCCAACTGCCCTGACCTCCTCACTTTGATCTCCTCTTGCAGAGGCAATAAAATCATTGTTGTTTCAAATTTATGCATTCTTTATTAATTTGTCACACAAATGGGATAACTGCCAAGGTAGCCTGGGAGGGGTGGGGGAGGAGGGAAGCACAGGGATGGGGTAATTGTAGGGGCACCCCCTAGAATGGCATACAGCTCATCATAGAAGCGGCATGTCTGTGGCTCTGACCTGGAGCGAGCGTTTGCCTCTCTGGTTCTTTGGTGTGCTTCGTGCGGCAGCTGTGGGTCCCTGTTATAACCTCTGTCCTTCATGCCCTTGGAGATTTTTTTTCAAATATTCCAGCATTTCGCCTTTTGGTATGGAGTTCGGATAGCACGGATTCGTCTCCTCATACAGCGATCAGATGCAGTACCTCCTGTTCAGTCCATGTTGGAGCTCTTTTGCGATTCTGGGACTTCATAGTCACCTGTGCTGATGAGCTCTGCATGGTCACCTGTGCTGATTAGCTCTCTACACTGGCCAAACAGAAAATGAAATTCAAAAGTTCGCGGGGCTTTTCCTGTCTACCTGGCCAGTGCATCTGAGTTGAGAGTGCTGTCCAGAACGGTCACAATGGAGCACTCTGGGATAGGTCCCAGAGTCCAATACCGTCGAATTGCGTCTACACTACCCCAAATTCAACCCAGCAGGGTCGATTTCAGCGCTGATCCCCTCGTCGGGGAGGAGTACAGAAATCGATTTTAAGAACCCTTTAAGTCGACAAAAATGGCTTCGTCGTGTGGATGGGTGCAGGGTTAAATCGATCTAACGCTGCTAAATTTGACTTAAACTTGTAGTGTAGACCAGGGCTAAGATGTTACCTGGAACAATGGTAAATTACAATTAAGACTGAAGGGCCTTCTATATTGACATTGTTCCTGTTACGCAGGTCATGTCTACCCGGCAGGCACTATAGTGGTATAGCTACAGTGCCTTAGCTATATGTCGCTGTAACTCCCACAGGTAAATGCAGACTACAGCCATGGGTTGGGTTTTTCCATTCCAGTAGGAACTCCACCTTCCCAGAACATCGTTAGCATAACTTCAAATTCTTAACGGGAAGACCAACCTAGCAGCCACTGCAGATCAGTAGATAGATGTGCATGACAAAAGTTAATCAGCCTTGTTCACATGTAGAAGCCTGAATTATTTCTTCCTGCTATGTGGGCTTAAGACGCTCTTTGGGAGAATAAACTTGCTGGGCCTATAGAATACTTAATAGAATTTAGTCTAATTGAAAAGTTTATGTAACTGGCTACCTCCTCTGCCATACAACCAAAAATAGGACTATTAATATCCTTTGGAAATAAAAGAGCATAGGGATAATCTTTACTAGTACTACTGATGAACTTGCAATGAGTTTATGGCCTTGTCTTACACTGCTAAAAAAGAGTGTGTATTTTTTACTTCAGGTTAACTAACATACATAAGCAGCCCTGATGGAGGAGGAGGGGGAGGGGGAACAGCGAAGACCAGGCACTTTACCTTTCAGTAGAACTAAAGTGGTTGGTCATCACTGTGTGTTTTACATCAGGATAACTCATGCATGTTAGTTAAGCCAAGGTGTATGGGGAAAAACATATATATTTTTTTAAGCAAAGAAGAGAGATTTTGGTCATCCAAGAGGCTCGGATAGACTAATTTCTAGACATTCTCCCTCTTTTCTGACCTCCCCGGCAAACAAAAAAACCCTTACAACAAAATCTCACACCAATTCTAGAGGATTGGATTCAGGCTGGAGAACCTCCTATCTCCATGCTGGTGATAACATTGAAGATTTCCCTGGGAAATTACATATGTAGTTTGTACACACACTCACTCTCACACTCTCTCTTTTTTTCTCTCTCAGTTCTGACCACTGCTGATACATGGCAATGCCATTTGGACTCTCAGCTCTGGAGGTAATTGTAGCTAAATAGAGGGAAGAAGGTGTATCCAGTGACCAGTGCCCCAGAATCTAAGCTTTATATCAAAAACCCTCTTTCTAGTCCTTATGATTACAACAAAACCTTCTCAAACATGTACATAGTATAATCCACTGGTTTTCAAACTTTATTCTGGCGACCCAGTTGAAGAAAATTGTTGATGCCCGTGACCCAACGGAGCTGGGGATGAGGGGTTTTTGGTGTGGGAGGGGCTCAGGGCTGGGGCAGAGGGTTGGGGTGAAATGCTGTTAAGCGAATCCAATTCCCCATAAGATTGAATGTAAATAGTGAGGTTTAGGTTCCAGGGAATTTTTTTTCACCAGACAAAAGACATATACATATACCGTATAAGTTTTTAAAATAATTTTAAACAAACAATTTAATACGGTACTCCCCAATGATGATTGTGAAGCTTGGTTGATGCAGAGGCGTAGCGGGGTCGGGGCATGGGGGCTTGCCCTGCTCCACCGAGTGTTCCAGCCAGAGCACAAGGTCGGGGGCTTGCCCGCTCCCCGTCTGGAATGCCGGGCGGGCAAAGCGGAACATTGCACGACTTTAAATGAGTATGTTCTCTAATGGATCAATGACCTAATAACGAAACAGTGTTACCTGGGACAACTTTATGTGGGGAGTTCCTGTGTGTAAAACCATACACAAGCCTCAGAGGTTTGCATGGGCAGATAGGGAAGATGCTTTTGTAACAATCTGTGGCTAGATGAGGAATTTCTTTTGGAAAAAATCAGCTGGAATTTGAAGCAATAGGGTTAAGGAGTGAGTCCCCCACTTTCCCCACTGTTTACTAATTTGGACTCACCTAGGCAGATGGAGAACCAGAAGTGCAGATTTTAAGAAGGGAAACATGAAAGGGGAGTGAGGAGCTTTTCTAGGATGAAAAAAATGAAAGTCTCAGTAGCAGCAATATAGGTGGAGAGTGAGCTCAAATTTCCAGATGGAATGACAAAGCTGGCAGGTGACTTTGGGGAGTTGGGAATTGAACAATGCAATTCACCCAATGTAGTTTCACATAGGAAAGTTTCCAAATAGATTTCTTGATACCATGTAGGAGGAGGTATTGCTCTAGACATTGGCTGGAAGATGGGGATACAGCCTGGCCAGCAGTTGCTGTCTCAACTTAATGGGCAAATAATTGTAATATGGAAAGTTCTTAATTAAAATTGCATACAGTGCCACATAGTAAGAAATCAAGCACTTATTTACTCTGCCTCTGTTCTAAACATACAGAGTCAGGTTTCAGGTTCCATTGATTTCAGTGGAATGTGACTACATGGTACTCTGTATTTCTGCTGGAATATGGCGGTAGTGTGGGAATCGCCTGGTCATGACTTCGAGACCTACAAGTAAAATATATTTAGAATAGCTTATTGCCCCCTCTTGGTTGGGCATTTAGCACATAAACCTACAATAAGCTCATTAAAAATAGTTATGGTTTTGCATGTCACTTTGATGTTACTCAACTGCGCTTTTTTAAATTGCCGCCTGACTAATAGCAATGACCCTCATTTTCTAAAAATAATTACCGTATTTTCCGGCGTATAAGACGACTGGGCGTATAAGACGACCCCCAACTTTTCCAGTTAAAATATAGAGTTTGGGATATACTCGCCGT